>NC_142291.1:5076509-5385450 GCF_965620075.1 Prunus avium | reverse complement strand
CACCAGTGGCTCGATTGGATACAATTCGAGTGGTTATTTCCCTTGCTGCACAAAAGAGTTGGAAGATCTACCAACTCGACGTCAAATCAGCTTTTCTGCATGGAGAGATTAATGAGGAAGTTTTTGTTGAACAGCCACCTAGTTATCAACAGAAGGGGAGCGAATCCAAGGTATATCGTCTCAAAAAGGCACTATACAGACTCAAGCAAGCTCCACGGGCATGGTACAGTCAAATAGAGTCGTATTTCATCAAGGAGGGTTTCAATAAATGTCCCCACCAACATACATTGTTCATCAAGACAGCCAATGAAGGTAAAATTTTGATTGTATGTCTCTATGTTGATGATCTTATATTCACTGGGAATGATGAGTTGTTGTTCGAGCAATTTAAAAGGTCCATGATGGTTGAGTTTGATATGACTTATCTCGAAACAATGAGGTTCTTCCTTGTCATTGAAGTGGCGCAAACAAAGAATGGCATATTTATTAGTTGAGTTGCACTTCCTTGGGTTATGTTTGAATAATGTTGTCTTTGTTGTGTTAAGTCTAATTGTATTTATTTTTAGGATTTTCATTGCGCATTATATACACGTAGATTTCATCATATGCATATCTTATACTCAGTATATTTTGAATTTTATTTGTTCAATACATTCATTGGTAATGTGGTTAATATCTATGAAAGTTTTACTTCAAAATTCCATGTCTTTAAGCCAATATCTATCTTTTTTGTCGATTTTCCCCGATACCTAAAACGACATCAATATATCCCCCGAAATATCCGTAAATTGAAAGGCCCGATAATATCTGTATCACCGATATTTTCATCCTTGGTGATAATGTCTCAACAATTAAGCTTTCAAATAATCTGGTAATGCATGGTCATAGCAAGCACATGGATGTGCGGTTTCATTTTCTTCGAGACCTCGTCAAAGATGGGGTAGTGGAGCTGTTGCAGTGTTCTACTCAAGAGCAAATTGCAGACATCATGACAAAGCCGTTGAAGCTTGAAGTGTTTCTGAAGCTGCGATATTTAATGAGTGTTTGCAAATACCCTGGAATAAACTGAATATCAATAGGGGAGGATGTTGAAGTTGTTAAGATTCTAGCTGTTAGGATTCCTTTATTCTAGGGTTTATTCCTAGATGTGTTAATAACCCTCCTATACTTAAGGGACAAGTTTATTTTTCTGTTTCTGATCTAGTCACTTACCACGATTCTAGGACCTGTATAATCGTGGGTTGTTATCTTATTTCCTATTTGATGTAAGGCTATTTAATAGCTAAGTGAGTCTAATAAGAATTCTCTCCCGAGTTTACTAGTGCAATCATACTATGTATTCACAAAGCTTTTCGATAAACTAGTTCAGTTCTAACACTACCGAACTAGTAATTAAAAATGTAACTTCTTTTTTTCCGAAGAAATGAGAGTTTGGATCTACTGTTGACGAGTTTCATGTTCTCTCGGTATCCTAATTTAAAATTTTAACAATTGTGCAAACATTTAACTATTGGTTTAAAAAAAGAAAGAGATATCCAACCCAAAATAGTCCCTTCCTGTCTGGTTAGGGTTTTAGCAACTTGAGGCTTTGACGGCTAGGGTTGCTAGGGTTTGCTCGTTTGGTTCCTTTAAGTGCATGCTTTATGCCTCAAGGGTATTGGTTTTAAGTATATGAGTGGCTGGGAATTTGGTGGGCGTCTTCTTTTCACTAGGATTCACCGGTTTCTGACGTGTGTTGGAGGTAGTCTTGAGTGGATGATGGCATCGGTTGATGATTTGGTCGATGGAATCTCTTCCACGTTGGCGATCTCGGACGCTGAGGCTATTGAGATTGTAGAGGTGTAGGAGTTAAGCAACTTGAAGGCAGAGCGTTTCCTACTTGTGGGGAGATTACTTACGGCAATGGCTTTCCATAAGGAGGCGTTGATCGAACGATGAAAAAGATTTGGCATACTAGGGAGGACTTTAAGGCGGTGGCGTTGGAAGATCCAACGAAATTCATATTCTCCTTTAAATCTGACTTAGATCAGAAAAAGATGATGAGGAGATCACCTTGGACCTTTGACCGGTCTCTGTTACTGTTAAAGGCTATGGATGGAAGGGTAGATCCTATGTCACTCCCTGGATACTCGAAGTTTTTGGGTGAGAGTTAGGCCGTATTCCTCCAATTTTCTTGACGTCGGCGATGTGTGAGAAGATTGGGAGTTTCTTGGGTACTTTTTATATGGCGGATAGAGGCTTGAATGGTTTGAAGATTTCTGAGCCACTGAAATGGTGTATTACGTTAAGGTTGCCCGCCGGAGGAGCCGGCAAAACAATACGAGATCGAATATGAGCGATTACCGTTTTTTATCTTTTTTTGTGGCAATATTGATCATGTGGGTTCAAACTGTGAGTTGAAGAAGTCGAGGGCTATCTCGATTGAACAATATGGCCAATGGAAAACGATTATGTATGAGGTGTTCAATATTTGGCTAGAGAATAGCTTGAAAGGGAAGCGTTATGGTTTATTGGGAAGTAGAGTCTAGGGGTGGTTCTGGTGAAGCCAAGAGACGGCCGTGTAGAACTTTCCATCAGAAAAACAAAGAAACTTGATGCTGAAGATGAGCTTGAGGGTGGTAAGGGGACTGTGGGACTAGGCAAAGGGAAGCAGTTGCTCCAGAGGCAGGGGTTATGATCAAACTTGTCTGGTCTGAGGGAATACGGTGCAACGTGTGACGATGTCGTATTGTCGCCCACTACAAGAAAAAGGCCATTTAACAAAGCGCATTGTGCGTTGTTGAATTGTATTGACAACACGCAGTTGTTGAAGCCGATGTCATTAAAAGGTCCAGAGCTTTCAACAACACGCTTTGCATGTTGTCGTTGGTTTGAATGCACGTTGTTAATGCCATTATTCGCAACGCACGCATGTTGTAGTAGCAGCGGACAACAACATGTTAAGCGTGTTGTCGTAGGCCTTAATGACAACGTGCATATGTGTGTTGTTGTTTACGTTTTAACAACAAGCTTTGCACCTTGTGATATTAATATTTTTTTTTATATATAAAAAAAATTTAGAATCACCTTATAACAGTACAGTTCGTGCATAAACTGAAAATTCATGAAGTTTTCTTCCTTCCCAATCATAAGATAACCCATTAATAAGGAGTTTTCATTCAAAAAATAACTCCATACATATCGATAGATTCATTGTCAAGTTACATTTATCCAAATAGAAATAGCATGGAAATTGTAATATGCATAGTCTCATTACACTTCAAAATCCTTGTCTGGCCTTAAAACCTGATTAGTTGCATTTCAAAGTCTTCGTCCAATTGTGGAATATTACACTGTCAAACACTTTCTATGAAACTTTTAGTACCTGAAAAGATTAAAGAACCAAAGTTACTGTGATTTCAAAGAAATTTCACACATATATTCATTAAGAAACATCTTCTATTAAGTATGAAAGTAAAGAGAATACTCTCAAAACCTTATTCACTTTCAAATTATATATGCTTAGCTTGTGAGATTGCAGTTACTATTTAATGGGTTATTCAGAAAAACCAAGTAAACCAATCCTCTTGTCACCTAACATCCAAAAGAATCACAAAAAAAAAAAAAGCAAGTTAGCTGAGATTTATAAGTATGCAATACGTTATTTAATGCCATGCTAGAATAAAAGAACCATCAAACCATATAGCAGCTGGCTTGTCACAAAAAACCTAAAAATAATAATAAACCATGGCAGCCAGCAAGTCCAGGAAAAGACCCCTCTGAAAAGAACACGAAAAAAGAAACAGGAAGTTCATGGAGCCATAGATATATATAGGCATCAATTTAACGTGGAATGCACATTTTCTAATACTAATTGACCACATGTAGTTTTATCCAGGGCAATGTTCTATCAGATCTATCCCGCCTGCACAGATTTCTTCTCCCTAGAGAAGATAAAGTTCAATATATTGGTTAGACTTGATCTCTTGGACTACAGGGGTCCAAGAAATTTGTGGTCACTCATCACTGGATGTAAATTCAACGGTTCACTCACTCTAGCACTCCTTTTAAGAAACTTTTTTGAACCATTGGATTAATATCCAACGGTGGGTGACCACAATCTCTTGGACTCCTGTGGTCCAAGAGATCGGAACTGATATATATACAGTCCCGATCTCTTGGACTACAGTGGTCCAAGAGATTTGTGGTCACTCACCACTGGATGTAAATTCAACGGTTCACTCACTCTAGCACTCCTTTTAAGAAATTTTTTTGAACCATTGGATTAATATCCAACGGTGGGTGACCACAATCTCTTAGACTCCTGTGGTCCAAGAGATCAGAACTTATATATATACAGTCCCGATCTCTTTGACTACAGGGGTCCAAGAGATTTGTGGTCACTCACCACTGGATGTAAATTCAACGGTTCACTCACTCTAGCACTCCTTTTAAGAAACTTTTTTGAACCATTGGATTAATATCCAACGGTGGGTGACCACAATCTCTTAGACTCATGTGGTCCAAGAGATCGGAACTGTATATATATATATATATATATATATATATATATGGAATGCACACATCTCATGTACAACTCTAGTAAGAAACTTTCACACACTTGGACTACTAGCATCAAACATTGAATTTTCACAATCCCAAATATTTTATCCATTAAAGCATAGCAATGGAAAATAAAATTGGAAATAAAGAGCCAAAATCATTAACAATCAATCCCTGCTCATTAACGACCCCAAGTATACTTATATATATAAAGAAAAAGAAAAAGAAAGAAAAGGCAAAGAATGCTTAATTATCGAGGCATAAAAGAAGAGAGGGTAGGGTGCTTGGGGTTGGGTCTGGGGAGGGGATGGGAGATAAGAGAGGGGAAGAGAGAGTGAGAGTGAGATAGGCAAAGGGAGAGGAGGGGTGGAGTGCGATAGAGGAGCGCTGGGGGTAAGGTCTGAGGATGGGATGGGAGAGAAAAGATAGTCTGAGAGAGAGAGAGAGAGAGAGAGAGAGGGATTGGGGTAGGGAGTGCTGGGGGTTGGGTCTGGGGAGGGGATGGGAGAGAAGAGAGATAGGGGTGGGCATAAAAACCGATAAACCGATCAAACCGACCGAACCAACCCAAACCGAATCGAAAAAGAGTGTTTTTTGACCAAATCGAAAAAGTCAAACCTGGACCTGAACCGAACCGAAGGTCAACGGTTCGGCTCTTGGTTCTAATTTTTTCAGAACCGGTGGACCTGAACCGAACCGGTTAATATTTAAATATATATATAATTTACACGTGGCCTCATGTGATTGGCCAAAAAAAGAGGAAGTGTGAGAGTGCTTGCACCAGATCCCTTACGCAATTTTTTTTTTGCTGTAACCCTCACACACACGCTACTCTCTCAATCTCTCTCTCTCTCTCTCTCTCACGAATCTCACTCAGTCTTCTCTTCGTTCTAATTTTTCTTTTCGTTTTGACCTAACACTAAGCGGCGCCTCACCTCTCTCTCTCTCGACCCGCCTCCTCCCTTAGATCTTCAATCCTCGCATAGCACCAGCACCACTACTCTCTCAGTCTCTCTCTCTCTCACGATCCTCTCACTCTCAGACTCTCAGTCGATCAGCCACCGCGCCTCTCTCAGTCTCAGACTCTCTCACGATCCTCTCACTCTCAGACTCTCACGATCCTCTCTCTCTCACGATCCTCTCACTCTCAGACTCTCAGACTCTCAGTCGATCAGCCCTGCACGCAGCGACAGGTCAGCTTCTCTTTCTCTTATATGTTAAATTTTTTCCCAGTTTTTTGTTTTGCTCCGCTAACTCTCTCTTCTTATCTCGATTTTTCTATGTTTCTCAGTTTGTGATCACCATCTATTCCTCTCCTCCGATTTCTTCTGTGGGTTTCTCTCTCAAATCAGTCAAATGTGAGAGCATCATCTTCCTTTGAATTTAGGGTTTATTCTAAATTAAATTTATGGTTTATTTTCTTTTAAATTAGGCTTGTCGATTTGGTGGTTGAGGTTGATGTGATGATATATTTTTTCTGTTAAGGTTTTAGGGTTGTCAAATTAGGGCTGCCACCAATTAGTTTATGCTATGTTGTGATGATTATTTGAAAATTGAAATTGACAAAGAAATTATGATTTGTTAGTTTCATTATATAAATTAGGGCTGCTAGCATTTAGGTTCTTCTGTTAAATTATTCTAATTAGGGCTGCTACCAATTAGGTTATTCTGTTAAATTATACTGTTGTGATTATTTGGTTCTGTCCTTGGTTCTGTTTTGCTAAATTAATTTTTGTTTTATGAAATTAGGTTCTGTCAAAGTACTAGGTTTTGTTTCTGCTACTGCCATTCTGTTGTTATGCTACTGTATTAATTATGTTTATGTTTCTTTTTGTTAAATAGGTTATGCTACATACATGCTAGGTCTGTTTTGATTGGTTAGTAACGTTAGTTTCTGTTTTTTATTTTTGTTTCTGTTCAAAGATGATCTTTGCTAATTGGAGTCTGTTCTGAAATTTTGGGGTTCAGTTCAAATTTTGGTTTTAATTTTAGGATTTTTAGGGTATTTGGTTTGAATTTGGTTTGAATTTATGAAAGGAATGAAGCTTGTTTAGAACCTAACCCTATTTTTGTTTTCATTCACAGTTGTTTAGCATCTCTGCTGCTGAGCTTTGAAGGTTTCAAAAAGCTTTTGCTTAAATGGAGGTAAATAAGTTTTTTGGATCTGTTTTGAATATGTTTTGTATCTGTTTTGAATCTGTTTTTTGGATCTGTTTTGAATCTGTTTTTTGGATCTGTTTTGAATCTGTTTTGTATCTGTTTTTTGGATCTGTTTTGAATCTGTTTTGTATCTGTTTTTTGGATCTGTTTTGAATCTGTTTTGTATCTGTTTTGAATCTGTTTTTTTGGATCTGTTTTGAATCTGTTTTGTATCTGTTTTCATTGACAGTGTGTGATTTAAATCTGTTTTGTATCTATTTAAATCAGTTTTTTGGATAATATATATGTTGTAGTCTGTTGATGGATAGGAAACTCTATTTAAATCTGGTTTTTGGATAATATATATGTTGTAGTCTGTTGATGGATAGGAAACTCTGTTTAAATCTGGTTTTTGGATAATATATATGTTTTAGTTTGTGTTAATTCTTGTAAGTGTTGTGTAGGTTGTTTTGTTAAGGCTTTTGGAAGAATGGATGCAGCAGATTTTTTACAAGGATATTATCTTCATGTGTATTTTTGTGATGAGTTGTAATCTTTAATTTCATAAGTTTAATTTGGTTTGTGTATTATTTTTTGTAATGGTTTGTAAGAGATTATATTTCCTTTCCTTGGTTGGTTGGTTAAATGTGTGAATGTGAGATTCATTTAGTTTAGAAATTTAGATTGGAATGATGGATTTTTATAGGTTGAATTTACATAATTTCAGGTTTTGAAAGCTAAGTAAAAAGTGTTTTGGGCTTGTTCATAAGAATTTAATAGGTTTTGGCCATTTGACAACAAAAAATGTGTTTTGGCTGAATGAAAGTAAATTTGATTTGGGCTTTGTTTTGCTAAAAAAAAATGATTTGGGCTTTTTTTGGGCGAATTAAATAAGATTTGGGCTTTTGAAAATGTTAAAATTGGGCTCAAGCCCAAACCGATCAGAACTCGGAACCGACCCGAGAATCGAGGCCCATTTCTAGTTCGGCCCAATTTCGGCTTTCACCCTAGACCCGACCCGATCCGAGAACCGAGCTCTCCATCGGTTTGGCTCACGGGTCGGCCAAATTTTGACCCGACCCAAACCGTGCCCAGGCCTAAAGAGAGAGACAGAGAGAGAAGATAGAGGGGCTAAATTTACTAGAATGTCCATGCCACCTTAACACACTTAACAGTTTTGTGGACGGAAATGGACGAAAGTGGTAAAGTGAGAAAATTTCAGCAATTTTTGGAGATTCAGGGGGTAAAGTGAGGAAATTTGAGTTCTAGGTCATTAAGTGAGAGAAATTCCAGGGAGTGAAATAGTAAATAAGTCTAACAATAAATAACAATTATCTTGTTAACGGGTGAGAGTAAACCAACGGATTAAAACATAATCACATACATAACACATAATTTTGACTAGTTCACCTATAATTAGGCTACATCCACTTTGGAGCTTTTTGTATTTGTATTTCTCTATTAGAGTTTTACATATTGTTACATTGGGAGAGAGGCTTGAGAGCCCTTTGTCAAAGAAAGAGGCTTGAGAGCCTTTGTAAAAGTGAAAAGAGAGAGTTTGCGAGAGTGGCCACCGGTCCTTTTCCGTTGGAGGTTTAGGGTTTAGGGTTTAGCCTTTGTAAATGTGAGAGAGTTTGTGAAAAATTGTTCAACCTTGAAAAAACCCCGACCATGTTTCTTACTTCATACCATGACAAGCACCTCAGTAGTTGGGTGCTTAGTTGGGCATTGATGGACCATTTGTATGTAAAATCAAACCCTGGGCCCAATATATCTTTGGAAGATCCAGGCTGATGGAGATTGGGTGGGCCTCAAAATGTGGACACAATCCCAAGTGCATCACGGCCGTAGAAATGGACACAAGCTTAGCGCTTCTCATATCATGATGATCATAACGTAAAAATGGACACAAGCAAAAGCAAGCAAGCACCGGTTCATGCGAATCGAATTAAACTGGTCCTCCCTTTGAAATCAAGTTGCATAAAAACAAGGCCTGCCAAAATGGTCCGCTACCTACATGTACACTACATTATGAGAAATTCAGGGCACACCTACCTTCTATTATATAAATAGGCCGGCCACGAAGATGACTGAAAATAAACACCAACCTAATCTAATGCCCGCACGCATGACCACTATAACTCTTATTGGACCCCTACTATAATTTTCAATTATTCAGAACAAAAATAAATAAATTTGATTTGAAAAGAAAATCAAATTCCTTTCTTTTTTTCCTCAAAAATTATGAAATGAGAGGGGAGATTCTCACATACACACGGGTAAAATGAGACTAGAATCCAGCACCACTTAAGAGCACGCTAAATTACTGGCCAATCCAACTAACACCCTATTGGTAAAACCAAATTGCTTTAGAGTAAACAAAATTCTCTCTCTCATTTTCGTGCACTTCTTTCAGTAATTGATGGACCGCCATCAAGAGTAAGGGTACAATAAGTGTATAAAACTCTTATGCTGGTCTGGCAATAGGGTGGCTTTTGCGGCTTGATGGGACTCTGCTAGCACCACTGAATTTTGTTTTATTTTTTGAGAATTGAGATGGAAAGTGACGAAAGGGTTTTGTTTGTCATGATGTCTAATTTTCAAACTCATGAATGAAATTAAATGAGGAGACATTTTTGGATGAGAGAAGTCAAACATACAAATTGTTAATTTTTGTTAACAGTTATTTACAGCTGTTTGGTTAATTTCAAATATAGAAAAACAGGACTAAGAACGTGAGTTTATACTCTTTAATTCATTGATCGAAGAACGTGAGTTTCATAACTACAAATAATTCTACTTTTGATGGAGCCTACGCGTATTCAATGCTTAAAGAATTAATAACCAACAGTCACTATAGTTTACTAAAGAGCCTTATTATGATCGAAAGAAACATACGTGTGTTTGGTATTCTATTTGAATTCAATTTTAAAATTTAAAAACAAAATTTGATGAAAGTTGCTCTTAACGTAAATATCACGGATGACCTTGGAAAATACCTTGGCCTTCCAACAATATATGGGAGATCAAAAACGGAGGCGTTGGCTTTTGTAAAGGAGAAAATCTTGCATAAGGTGCAGGGTTGGAAGCAAAGCTTACTCACGCAAGCAGGTCGAGAAGTGTTGATAAAGTCTGTGGACTACAACAAAATGTTGCTTTAGCGACGATTTTGTCAACGAGGAATTATATTTCCTCGTAGAAGCCGCCTTTCAACGAGGAAAATGTTAAATTCTCACAAAATGTGACTTGAATTTCATTTTCAAATTGGACCAAGCTATAGCGACAACATGCTGGATGCAGCGACAAACAATGTGGACGCTGTAGATTTTCACAACGACGAACTATTGTTTTCCTCGCGGAAAGTGTAGCGGGAATTTTTGACAATTCCCTCCAAACCTATAGCGACAAACATTATAAAATCCTCGCAATAGAAGCCTTTTAACGAGGAATTAATTTCCTCGCAGTATGCATCCCAAATTATTTTCACCATTTATTAACGAGGAAATAGTGTTTTCCTCGTGAAAAGGGTAGCGGGACTTTTTGATGATTCGCTTCAAACCTATAGCGACAAACAATATATAATCCTCGCAATAGAACCCTTTTAACGAGGAATTAATTTCCTCGTAGTACATCTTCCAAAAAATTTCACCATTTATTAATGAGGAAATAGTTTTTTCCTCCCTGAAAGTGTAGCGAGAATTTTTTACAATTCCCTCCAAATCTATAGCGACCAACAATATATAATCCTCGCAATAGAAGCTTTTTAGTGAGGAATTAATTACCTCGCAATATGTCTCCCACATTATTTTCAAAATTTATTAAGGAGGAAATAGTTTTTTCCTCACTGAAAGTGTTAGTGGGAATTTTTGACATTTCCCTCCTAAATATAACATAAGATTTTATGGTATCCACTAATGTAAATATTTTAAATTGAAGATCAAATTCAGTCATTGTATTCATATAGGGTCAAGGAGTGTAGCTCTAAAAAATCATCAAAATCGGAGTTAAAATAACTGTTAAATCATGATTTTTCATTTATGACCGTCAAAATTTTTTGTCCCGTTACTAGATCTCTGGATGTTTGTTTTTTGCAATTTTTGGCGTATACGATCTTGAAGTATATACAAACAAGTTTGACGGTTAGATCGTTGAAACTAGTTTCGTAGAATGTGTATGCCATCAAAATAATATATTCACTAACAATTAAGAGTTTATTTATACTTTCGTTAAATATAACATAAGATTTTATGGTATCCACTAGTGTAAATATTTTAAATTGAAGATCAAATTCAGTCATTGTATTCATATAGGGTCAAGGAGTGTAACTCTAAAAAATCATCAAAATCGGAGTTAAAATAACCGTTAAATCGTGATTTTTCGTTTATGACCGTCAAAAAGTTTTGTCCCGTTACTAGATCTCTGGATGTTTGTTTTTTGCGATTTTTGGGGTATACGATCTTGAAGTATATACAAACAAGTTTGACGGTTAGGATTTTGTTTTTGTTAGAAAATATATTATTGTGGGTTTTATGTAAACTTGAATTTGTTTTTTTTTTTTTGGGAAATGAAGGAAGAAAGTTGTAAAAGAAAAAGAAAAAGAAAAATATATTACTGTAGCTCCCTCTGTCTCTCTATCTTTGGCGCTGTTTTTTTTGCCAATTTCTGCCCAAGTATTTTTTTTTCGTATGGCGCTTTTTTTTCCCCCCGAAAATTCTAATCTCGCGCTCTCGCTCCAGACCCAAACCCTAAAATTCCAATACCCACTCTCACGCTGCCTCTCTCTCGCACTCTAGCTCCCTCTGTCTCTCTATCTTTGGTTCTATCCGGCCTCGCTTCCTCTTGCGCTAGGAGATTAGCCAGCAATCTCAAAACCTCCTCTCTGTCTGTCTTTGGTTCTATCTCTTCTAACCCAAACCCGCGCTTCCTCTCTCTCATCTACAAACTCTCCAAATCTCACAAATATCTCTGAGTCCAACACCAAAATAGCAAGGTTGTGTATGCACCCTATCTTTCATCTGTCAACGAGCATGACTTGGAGAAGGTGATTTTTTTTTTCTTCCTGAATTTGGTTTTCTCTGTGTTCCAGGTTTCGATTTTTCCGTGAATTTTCTATATGGATCTCAGCTCTTTGGAAAAGTAAAAGGTATGCTTTGATTGTTGTTCATAGTATTTTGAAGGGTCAGAGGGTTGGGAATGGTTCTGGGTTTGGAATATGATATTACTGCTTTTTGGTTTTCCCATTTTTGTTGTTAAACTGACATACATATCATCTCCAAATTAATTAAGTCCCATACAAGCTTAGAATCCGTGGCAAGGTTCATGTTATGATTCTCCTTGACAATGTACAGTGGACTTGAAATATGGCGCATTGAAAACTTTCGTCCAGCTCCTGTCCAAAAGTCCTCGTATCGAAATTTTTTTATGGGAGACTCTTATGTGATCCTTAAAGTAAGTGAATAGATGTAATCCAACTCATTTCTCATGTAGCAATACATGTGAATTACTCTAGTCATATACTGCAATTTCCAGAAGCTTTATTTGTGGTGGCTGTTTTCTCTAAACATTCAATACTCTAAGTTGTCTTTGCTATCATACGAGCCACATGAGGTTTTTGTGCAATATAAGTTAATCTAAATGATTTTAATGGCATTTGCTGGAGTTGTAGTAATTATTGTTTGGTTAATGTAATGCATGTGTTGTAGCAGGATTCTACCAAGTATTGAAGGAGAAGAGCAAACACTTTGACAAAAATGTGAGTGACAACAAGAGCTTGATTATCAATGTTGAGTTGAGTTATCCAAGTACCGGAGGAGAGGAGGAAACACCTTGAAGAGAAGCAAAAAAGAAAGAAAGAGGAGTTCATAGAGAAAAGGAGCTTAGGCTAGCACCACACTTGAATGTTGTTTTCAATTACGATGGCTAATATTATGACATTGTTATAACATTTTATATTTATTACTTTTTATACTAAAATTGCCCCCAATTAAGAAAAAATGTTTTAGGAATTTTGAGTAAAAAAAGGAATTGTACAGCTATGGGGAGGAAGGCCAGCATTTTCTCATTATAGGTCAATATCACTTACAGTGTCAAAACACAAATTTCCTCACTATAATATCCCTATAGCGAGAAAGCGATTAAGACGTTAGTGACAAATTACATATAAGATGTCCTTGTTATAACTCTACCACGAGGAAACATTCAAGAGGTCGCAAAAATGTAGTAGCGAGGAAAACTTGAATTCCTCGCTATAGGCTTCTACGACAGTGTTTTAGCGTTCAACTTGTGAGGAAACCTATTTCCTCGCTATACCTATTCCGCGACGAACTTGTGGTATTCATCGCAATACACTTATAACTATTACCGATGCTTGTGTTGCTTTAGCGACGAACTAGTTTCCTCGTTGTATGATGTACATGAAAAATATTTTCCTCATTTATAACTTATCGCGAGAAATTATATGACCTTTAGCGATGATAAAATGCCTCACTATAGTGTTTCAGCGAGGACAAAGTTAAATCGTCGCAAAAATGATTCAGCGAGGAAACATGAGCATTCCTCGCTACAGGCTTCTACGAGGGGGCTTTAACGTCGACCGGGCGAGGAACACAATTTCCTCGCTGTACATATTTAGCGAGGAAATCGTGACTTTTGGCGAGGAAATATTTCCTTGCTAAAGCGCTTTTTTGTTGTAGTCTCAGGCTATTCCCTCTTGTCCCATATCAGTGTTCTCTTTTCCCATCGGCTTCTGCAAGGAGATTGATAGCATTCTTGCCAACTTTTGGTGGGGACATAATGTTGGAATTTTAAAAGGTTTTAAAAATTTAACCGTTTTTATTTATTTATTATTTTGGCTGTTTTATTTTATTTATTGTGGGGGTTATAATATTCAGGTTTTATTTCTATATTGAATACCTTAATTTTGTGGTCGGTGAACTTTTCTGGTTGGTGAAGGTTACACGTTATTGGATGCCTATAAAAGGTCACTCCTCATTCACATTTGAAACAACTACACAACACCATCAGAATATCACATACCACAATCACCACCACAATATGATTCTCTCATTTTCTACTTTTTTATATTTTCTCTACTTATATTATTAGTTTTGGCAATGGTTATGTGACTTGGATACCTATATCCGTCTATGAACGTGCTCATAGCAGATCTTGAGTTTGTGTACAAGGGGTCATATCTCTGGAGTCTTGTAGACCGTCAATACCTACACGTAGGGAGGCTACAAAGGCTTTAGAACAGCGTCTTTGACGTGCTTCACCCTACCAAACTCATCTTCTTACTTATTATTTATTTTCCTTTTACTTACCTATTATTTTGTTTTCTTCAATTTCATTATACTTTAAAATCTTTCCTATTTATTTATATGTTATTTATAATATAATGTTTTTGTGTTTGGCTTTACGGAAAAGGAAAAATGTATTTTGTATATTTTTTATAACACATAACCAGGAAGCAAATAAAATTCATTGGATTAGTTGGAAGGAATTGGGGCTGCCAAAGAAGGAAGGAGGGATGGGCTTTAGGAGCCTAAGAGACTTCAATACTACCTTATTAGCCAAGCAATGCTGGAGATTGATGATGAAGCCAGATGCTTTTTGGGCTCAATTAATTAAGAGTCGATACTTTCCGAACAATGACTTCTAGAAGCAAAAAAAGGGGCTAGGTCCTCATGGGATTGGTCGAGCTTGCTGGCAAGCCGGGACGTCATTCTCAATGGTGAGCGGTGGCAAGTTTTGGATGGAAGTCGAATTAAATTGTGGACTGACAAGTGTATTCCTTGCTCCCCTGATCGCCTTTTAATGCCAAAACCAGGTGTGGAGGTAAATGAGGAGGAAAAGGTTGAAACAATTATAAACCCTTCAACCTGTGTCTGGAATGTGAATGCTATTGATAGACAAGTCAATGTCAGGGATGCTTGTTTGATTAAAGCTCTGCCTTTAGGAGACGGGACTAAGGTTGACAGAATGGTGTGGCCTTTCAATAGAGATGGAAGATTTACTGTAAAATATGGGTATAATTTAATCATCAATGCTTCTCTTAGTTCTAACACCAGTAGGCCTTCTGGCTCTTGGACAATAGATAAGATTCTGTGGAAGTCAATATGGAATTCGAAGTTGGTGCCAAAATTAAAAAATTTCTTGTGGAGAATTTGCAAGGGTTGTTTATCGACTTGTCAGGCTTTGCATAGGAGACACCTTGGTCCCTCGCCTCTTTGCCCTTTACGTGGAGAGTTTCTTGAATCTGAAGAGCATCTCTTTCTATTATGCAACTGGGTTCAAGGAGTTTGGTTTGGAGGCCCTTTATGTTATAAAATAATTAGACAAAGTATTACAACAATTGGTGAGCGGCTAAAGAGGACCTCGCAACTCCCTCAAAGCTATGCTCACGATCGATCTTGGCTCAAGGCTCAAATTACATATACTTGTTGGAGCATTTGGAAAAGTCGATGCGCTGCTGTCTTTGAGGGTGTTCAGTGTGCCCGCAGAAGACTTTGTGTGCTGTCCAGTCTATGGTTAGCGAATTCATGCAAGTGCAAACTGAGTCTGTGATGAATATGAATGATAATGCTGATGAATATGAATGATAATGAATATGAATGGTCTGCCCCTCCCCATGCATATTGTAAAGTAAATGTTGATGCTTCTTGGGAAGGAGGTTCGAAGCTAGCATGTTCGGGTGTGGTGGTTCGGGACTCCAATGCTGTGTGTTTGGGCGGCAGCTGTAAAATCAGATTGGCAACGTCGGCTATTGAGGCGGAGGCGCACGCAGCGTTGAGTGGAGTACATTTAGCTACTCAAAATGGGGATATCACATGTGGTTTTTGAATTTGATTCAAAGGAGTTGGTCTAGTCTGTCAAAGGCCATATTCAGAGGAGTAGATGGACTATTTTCCCCATTCTAACGGCAATTCCAAGAGCCTGTAGTGGTTTCAGTTCGTACTCTTGGAATTGGTTGCACCGTGGTGCAAATAAAGCAGCAGATGTTGTAGCTTCTCGAGCTAGAAGGAGGATGTGTGATGAGGTTTGGGAATCCAGCCTCTCATCCTCTTTGGTCTTTGTGTTGCAAGCTGATGGGCTCCCATGTCCCCCTACGATGTGAGTCCTGGCTGTTAGAGGCGGACACGCTCCCTATTGGGAGGTGTCATAGGTTTGGCCTCTTAACAAAATTTGCTTTTGTTTTGCTGTAGCTTGTTTTTCATCTCTTTCTGCTGTGGCTGATTTAGTTTCGCCGTAGCTTGTTTTTCTCCTTTATTTTTGCTGACTGTTGGTAGCTGTGTTGTTCTCTGTTTGTGGCTGTGGGTAGCCTAGCCCTTTGCTTGTACTTCTCTTTCGTTTGGAATGAAAGTACTCTTGACCCAAAAAAAAAAAAAACTAAAAAACACTCAAATACAAGCCAAGTGCTGACCGGCTAACTGCTTCTTTCAGTCTTAATAGGAGTTTAAAAAGATTTGGCTACCCATTTGAAGCCTAACTCTTGATGGCTTTTGGTATGCAATTCAATTAGGGAATTCAAAAACATTAATTTTTCTTAAAAATAAGGAGTTCTAAATATACAGATTTTTTCTATTTAAGATTTACCATGACTTCAATGGGTACCTATCGATGCAATCACTCCAAGGATTATCCCTCTCATTTCCCAAATCTAAAAGTGCCTTCTTTCACTAGTTGATGTGTAATTTTCAAACTCTTGAATGAAATTAAATGAGGAGACATTTTTGCATGAGAGAAGTCAAACATACAAATTGTTTCTTGTTGTTAACAGTTATTTACAGATGTTTGGTTAATTTCAAATATAGAAAAACAGGACTAAGAAATTATGTGTTTCTTATTAGCCGTTAAATCAGTATAAAAACCAAGCACTGGAGGATTTGGATCCATGTAGCAATTGGTTGGGGGAGAATTTCAGTAGTAGATAAGTTTTATTCATGCTTAAAGAATGAAGGCCAAAAGTCACTTTTGGTTCTTTTAGTGTGGCACTTCAACCACTTTTGACCATGTAGTTTCAATTCCGTCAATTTTGGTATTGTAGTTTCGTATTTGTAGCAATTCAAGAACATGTTAGTATTCTTGTCAATTTCTTTAACGATGCAAAGGGCAATTTCGTCAATCCAAAATCCTTGAGCGTAAAAGCTTGTTTGAAATTCTCCCTATTTCATATTAGGGCTCGAAATTCAACCACTAATCCCAATTTTTGAAGAACCCTAAACCCAAATGATCAATTTCAAGCCCTAATATGAAATTAGGGGAGTTTCAGACAAGCTTTTATGCTCAAGGATTTTGGGTTGACAAAATTGCCCCTTGCACCGTCAAAGAAATTGACAAAAATACTAACTTGTCCTTGAATTTCTACAAATACGAAACTACAGGGTCAAAATTGACGGAATTGAAACTATAGAGTCAAAAGTGGTTGAAGTGCCAAACTACAGAACCAAAAGTGACTTTTAGCCAAGAATTAATAACCAACAGTCTTCTTATGGCCCCCACTATAGTATAGTGAAAAGAGCCTTATTATGATCGAAAGAAACATAAGTGTTTGGTATTCTATTTGAATTCAACTTTAAAATTTAAAAACAAAATTTGAGTCCAAAACTCAAAAAATTTATTTGGTATAGACCGATTTTGAAAACCTAAACTAAAAAACACTCAAATACTTGAAATAGAAAATATCTATTTATATAGAACTCCTTATTTTTAAGAAAAATTAAAATTTTCGAATTTCCTAATTGAATTGCATACCAAAAGCCACCTAAATTTTCTGACTAATTTGTATGACTTAGCCTTATCAGATTTACCATGACTTCAATGGGTAACTGTCGATGCAATCACTCCAGGGATTATCCCTCTCATTTCCCAAATCTAAAAGTGCCTTCCAAACAAGGCTACCAACCTTAAACCCAGTCCCAAAACCTAACATCCACACCCTATCTCCTTTCTTAACTCTCCCTTTAGCTTCAAGATATGCCAACTCATAAAACACAAGACTACTCGAAGTGTTCCCGAATCGGTGCAAAGTCATCCGAGCGGGCTCAGTGAACTCTTTCCCCAATCTCAAAACCCGACCAACTTGCTCGATCACCGCTTTCCCTCCCGTGTGAATACAAAAATGATCAAAAGCCTTGGTGAAATCCGGGACGATTGGTTTCGACGCACCCCTCGTCATTGTAGAACGAATTACCGAGTAGACATACAGACCGAGTTGACTCAGTGGTAGAACTCGGGGACCCAGAATCTTGATGTGTTCACGTAAAAACATGCCTGCGACTGGAATCAAATCTTTAGTTAGTGAAAACCCAGTACATCCCTTGTCATCCTCCTCTTGAAATGCAGCTTTATAAGCTCGGTCATTCGCTCCGTGGTGAGTTCGAAGCGAGTGAACGAGTTCCATCTTGGCAACTCTGCGACAACTCGGATCGTTTGTGATCATTGCGGCCACACAACCGACGCGAAAAATACAATTTGTTACAAGCATGGGACGGCTATCACCATAGTACCAATTCAAGCTAATAGTTTCGATTATGACCACAAGAGCATAACCAATTTTTTTACTGTGCTTTAGTACGTTGGCAGCTAAATCGATTGACATTACTCCCGAACTACACCCCATGCCACTTAAATTGTAGGTTTTTACGTCGGATTTGAGCTTGAAATGGTTGACAATGAGGGATGTGAGGGAGGGCATGGGGGAGAAGCTGCCACATGTTACAATTAGGCAATCGATAAGACTTGGGTCGATGTTGGTTTTTGAGAGGAGTGAGTTGATCGACGAGAACATGCCTTCTTGAGCTTCATCAATGGCTAATTTGAGGTCGGCTTTCGGGTTGGATTGGAAGACGAATTTTGGTGCATATGTTTCGTCCCCTAGGCCTGATTTGAGGTAGATTTTACGCATGAATTCTTGGCTTTCCTCGCTGAAGCGATTCGTCCTGAATACAAAGTGCTCAGAGGCTTTGTAGCTGCATTTTTGGTTAGGGTTTGGTTTGAAGCACGAGAAGTCCAGGAGAAAAACTGGGTTGGGACTAGAGATGTAGTAGTAAAAGATGGAAAGGAAAAGGCACCAAATGCAAGACAAGAGAAAGGTGGGGTGAGTGTAGATGATGCGAAGGAGGGGATTAATTAAGGACTCAATTAGGACCCCGTTCCGGATTAGACTGGATGGAACTGGACTAGACGTTCTTTCAACGAACAGGAGGGTTAGGGTTAGTAAAAGTGTTCCAAAAAAGGCTAGGAGGAATTTGAAATTTGAAATGGATTTCATGTTCGGTTTTGCAGAGTTGGGTTTGCTTTTGTTTTTGCAAACTCGGTGAATGAAGATTGTGGTGAAGAGGATGGAGAGATATATAAAGTAATGTGAAAGGTGATTGGCATATACAGCTAGCTTTTCATGTGTATTCAGAGATTTATACAGTTTAGTTTATGCCGACTGACATAAGAAGAAGAAACAGTTGGGGAACTACGGAATTTATTGTGTCGTTTTGGGATAATACGCGGAGAAATACCTTAGAATATGGGCATGGCTCCTTCCTTGCCAGTTGCAATTTGTAGTCCTGTATTGTTGGGTAGTAAAATATTTAAATCTCTGAAACCAACCCGCTACCTTAAGGCCTGTGGGATTTCAATTTTCACAGGGTACTTGTGATGATGTTTGGGAATTCTGGTGTTACTTTTTCATAAAAGCAAAGTGTGATTTTTTTTTTGAGAGATAAAAGCAAAGTGTGATAGAATATGATACTTGTGTTTCCAAGACTGCAAAGTAATTAATTTTTTTTCTATTCCCTTTATCATACCCTTTTATCATTTAATGAAGTTTCAAAAAAAATACTAGTCATTATATCATTTTGATGAGGTGTTCACACCATGAAGTCACTGAAGGACCTACATTGAGCCTAGTATGAAGTGTTCACACCTTGAAGTCACTGAATGACCTACATAGAGCCTAGTGTGGGCTCCTGCCTACATTTAATTTCTTCTTCAATCATGTAAGCTACAATAAATAAGACATTTGACTAACAAATAAACAAAACCTTCAAGATTTTAACCCAAATTTCCTATATTCAAAATATCAAGGCCCCTCCAGCAAGGTATGGTGCAATTGTCAAACTTCCATCTCCAGCTGGCGACCTACCTAGTGCCTCAATGACAGAGATTCGAAACCCGTTAGAAGCACTTTGTAGTCAAGGACAAACGGAACCTCGAACGGGGATTAATCACACTCTTCTTGTGTGAAGACATCTTGTGGTATTTATTCAAAAAAAATTATCAAGGCCCCAAAGTTGACAAAATATCAAGGCGTACAAGAAATAATTTAGTTTGTCCTCCCACATGCATTTTGTGTTCATAAAATAAATAGTTTTATAAATATATAATATTGTTACATAAATAAATATTATAATATTATTATATAATATTTATGCCCACGATGCTGCGTCTGCCACTGCTTGAAGTTATTGCATCTTCAACCAATGCTGTCTGGGAACAACGCATGCAATAGTTTAATTATTCTGGCCTTTGACATTTCACTCTGATCTGGTCAACAGATTTCCCATGTCATGCCGGAAATACGACCATGCTCAAATAGTTCTCTAGGTCTCAGAAGAGCATAGAAGACATATCCTTTGTATGGTCTCATTATGGAGAGTGCAAGCATTGAAGACATATCCTTTGTATGGTCTCAAATCAATCCAATCCAATCCAAACAGTTCGGTTTCGTTTTCATACATAAAATCAGAAAATTCGTTCAAAATTGAACCAAGACAAATAGATTATTATTTAACAATTCTTACAATTTTTTTAGTACAAGCGATTAGGAGAGGGGGTTTTACACAAATATTCATTAGTTCTAGATTTTGAACCTCTACTCCACGTAAGTAGAGGCACGGCCAACCCTGAGATTTCTTAAGCCTAGGGCGACGTTGAAAATAGACCATTTGTGTATATAGCACAATGCTGAGATTCGAACCTAGGATTAATGTGGATTAAAAACAGCACCCGCCACTGCTACTGGAGAGAACTTAGGCTACAATTTGCCGCCCTTACATATATAACCCTTTACAAAACTCTGATCACATTAAAAAAAAAAATTAAAATTAAAATTGGGCCCTCCCTTGAGCCGGGGTTTAGGGCGGTCGCACCTCTTACCTTGGCTCAAGGTCGAGCCTTAGTGGAAGTGGAAAAGCTCAACCAACTGAGCTATACCTCATTGGCCAATTCTTACATATTTTAATTGGTTTGGTTCAGTATGATTTTAGTTTTGATTTTCATTAAAAAAAATTGATTCAATTCGGATTGTGCCCATCCAACCAATTATGGACTGAGTCACAGGTTTGGGCCAATTGATTTTGGATCCCGTTCCCTGTTAAAGCCGGTAGTCGATTTGCATTCAGGAAGACTTGATCGGTGTTGCAAGCCCAGAAGGGTCTGGTATAAGTTTGTTTTGGACTTTGTCCCCTGCAGTACTCCAGACGAAAGAGATGCATAGAATTCCCAAAAACATGAAAGCCAGCACAAATTAGACTTTTGTTAAATAAAAGAAAGCACCATTATTTGATGTTTACTTACAAGGATAGGAACAAGAATGATGGAATCCAACCACAGACCAAAAGCAGAAATATTCTAGAATAATAAAGCAAACGTTGACTCTCAAGGCTTATCACATGCCATATGCTTAACAGAACATCATAAGTCTCTTTCTTGTTACGTATTAAGCCATCCTCATCACCAAGAGAGAATCCTACTGCAAATTATTCTTTCAATCATCGACCAATTTTTCTTTCTAAATTCGAATATTAAAATTTTCACTTTCCAAAGTGAGAGAAGTTTCAAGTTTTTTCTTCTTCTTTTTTTCTTTTTTTTTTTGTCAAAAATGTTTCAAGTTGGTGATTTGAACTGGAAAAAAGTTTTAAAGTTTACATCACCGTCTCCGTTAATTAGTTTAAATATTTCATTCTCATACTCTATTATCATGATTGTTTTTTACAGCGCGATATTTGACAGCGCTCTAATCTATGAGAAGAAGGATGCGAATTTCGATGAAAAAAGAAGGGGTACGTAACATAGTCCAATTAACGAGAGAGACTTTCTTGCAATGGGGATAACACTTTTTGCTATCTACAGCCAATAGTGCAATGATATTTTTTGCTATCTCCAGCCAATAATGAAATGACAAGCAGTATCATTTTTACACGTGTCATTATATTATTGATTTAAAATAATAAAACAGTATTATCCCGTGAGAGTTTTTCTCCTTTGAAGAACATATATATATATATAACCGACAACAGCACACTATTTAATCATATGATTGGGTGGCTAAATTTTTTCTTGTCTGACGGTAGCCGATTAAAGAACAAAAAGAAACAGACGGTGCCTCAAGCAATTGGCCCATCTGGTTCAACATGGACCGCCAAGAAACGATAATGAATACTTGCACAAACAAAAACAAATATTGTAACCTATTCAAGTCCCATGCATAACAGAAGACAAGCTCCAACTTTCCCAGAACCAAACCAACTACATTTGTGACTAATAAAAGCCCCTGAATCAAAAAGAAAAAAAACAAGAACCAATAAACAAATGTCAATAATCTTATGTTTCCTTAAATAATGTTATCATCTCGACGTTGCATATGACAAGAACAAGGATTTTTTTTAGCTAATGGATATTATAAACTACACATGTGATGTGAGATAGTTTACTCTCTTTTAAATGTCACTCCGATCTGAAATCTTTGAACTCTTCTAAGTTCAATGATTATAAATTTCAGGAAGCTCTTGGCGAGCTATCAAAACATAACCGAGCATGCATAAGGCAACCATATTTTCTCCACTCTAAGGACTAATTATGTCATTGAAACATGGAGCTTTTTGTTTTGTTTGGCCTAGATCTGCGTGCACATGCTAGACTTCATATTGTCTCATAAATATGCCTAGTTGGTAACCCTCTTCATTAGGGAGATATACTAAATAGTGAGGAAGATCATACTTATTGTTGCTTGTTCTCAAATTAATATTCAATTTTGGGACTACCAATTTCGGTGACACTATTATAAAGGAACACGTGTCAATATATTCCTCTAAATTTCAAACAACCACGTGAATTAGTTTTGACTTTATATGCATATATAGAAAATAGAACCATATTCTCTAATTTAGAGGTTGATATTCCAACGGTCAAATATGTCTTGGGATTCTGGTTTATCTTGAATCGAACATTGTTTAGAAGGAAGAACCAAAAAACAAGATAATTATATGCAAAATCATAGGATATATATATATATAACTCATAAATGTGTTTCAAGAAAGAAAAGCAATCACTTCATACAATGTTTTCTATGGACATGGGTATAAAACAAAGAATCTTGCACCATCCTGGCCTAATTTGCTGAACATTGAATTTAAATATTTTATGATTCACACATTATCCACCGAATTCAAGTTAATGTTGCATTGACAACTGCTTCATCCATCCATGAGATCCTGTTTTTAAGGTGAACAGTATACATATGTACATGGGGCCGAAATTGTGTGCATCAAAGACAACTGTCCCCTATCCGATAAGTTATTTTTTTCTACAATATTCCCCTAAATTTTTTATTTTATTGGTCAAATATTTCCCAAAATTTCACCAAGGTGTTTTTAATAAGAGCCCTCTTGTTAGCTATTTATAAATGATATAAAATATCAAATTTATCTTACTTGAATAAATTATATAGAAATGTATTTAGCGACAGCTGATTTTATCCTTAATGTAATTCGACTAGATTTGGGGAAACTATGATGCTAAAAAGGGTTTATAAAAAATTTACTTTCGAGAGTGATTATCTCCATATCGTTTCAGCTATTGTGTTAACTAAAGATACTGAGGAAGTTTTTATCCATATTTGCCATACATAAAATGCATTCCTAACCATGTCAAGCCTTGGCTAATGCCTCCTGCAATCATCACTTGTAATCATGCTTAGGCATGGCCAAACAACTCCTCTCATCATGATTAGGCCATGGACCAGACACATTCTCCCCTTGATTAAAGGAAGTTGTTTCCTCTAAAGCCTTATATCTTGGGCAACATCTACGGTACACCTGTGTACCGGTACACATTATCTCTGTTTGGCAATAGTATTTTTTTTTCTATTACAAACTTTCAAGGTCCAGGCTCCATTGAAATACTCAAATATGGGAAGTTAAGTAGGAAAATTAATGCTGGAGATGGCCAAATGCCTCACACTTTTCCACCACAAAGATCTGGAGATTTCCAAACCTTGAAGAGTTGATGCTGTAAAAAAATTGGCCTCTTTAAATCCCAATAGTCCTGTATGAGGAGTGTAACTTGTAGTTTTTTACGGCCATGCTCCTGGGAAGACAGGGGCATAGAGTTTTAATGGAGAAGAATAATTGCAAAGAGTGTATTCACATTATAGTTTATAGTACGTTTTTTTGTTCTAGCGTGATTTTTTTTATTTACCAAATGTATTTTAAATTTAACCTATAATAACAGGTTTTCATGTTACCCCAAATTGAATGGTGTGGATTAGCTTTTTTTTTTTTTTTTTTTTCCAAATCCAATGGTCACCAAAGGACTATAGAATACCAAAATTATTGAAGAATATAAGTCCCACATTGGAAACCTGACTAAATTAAATATAATATATAATAAAAAGGTTCTACTACTAATAACACCGAGGCCTTATGTGATAAAACCTCACACCAATTGGGCTTTGTAGGTGGTTAAGTTAGGGACAATATCGGTGTTGTTAGCAGTGGGCCGCTGACCTTTCTCCCTGAAATCTTAACACGGTGTTAGAGCAAGTTGATTGACTGGGCCTGAATTGGGCCTTTACCCTTACCTAATATGTAGTGTTCACATGTTGGGCTTGAATGTTTACCCATACACCTTACCCAATATATGGTGTTCACGTGTTGGACTTAAATGATTGACTCCAATGTGGATTTAGCTCCATGTGTGGTGTGGCCCACTATGTGGTGGTCTCACGTGAGGGGGCGTATTGAAGAATATAAGTCCACATCGGAAAATTAACTAAATAAAATACAATATATAATGAATGGTTCTACTACTAATACCACTGAGGCCTTTTGTGATAACACTCCACACCTATTGGGCTTTCTAGGTGGTTAAGTTAGGGACAATATCAGTGTTTTTAGTAATGGACTACTGGACCATCTCTTTGAATTTAACAAAAATTAGGACAAAAGTACTAACTGCTCCTATCCAGACACCATGCTTAAACACTCTCCTAACTTTCCCAACTTTGCCTTTAACTTTGCCTTAACTTTGACATTAGAGAGGGCTTGATTGGTACCACACTGCCTTTGGATGACCAATATTTTGTCCTTCTGTTCAGACCAGCAGAGAGAGGAGGAGACCCGCTGCCTCTACCCAACCCAGTGAAAGCTCTGACTTTGACAGTCCAAACCCACCGTCAACACCATCAAAAACATTTGTTTTATTGAACCATACTATCAAACATTAAAGTTAGAGAAAAGTCCTTATCCATAGTTTAAATGTAGTCACATGTAGAAATAAAAGACACAAGAGAGACTAGCGAAGGTAGTTGACAACATGTGTTATTGGCTTTGTGTGCACCTCTCAAGGGCGTACTTATCAAATCTTCTGTGAGCCACAAATTTCTCAAATTTTAATAGTAAGACTTATTGTAATACACAGTTTGGTGATTAAATAGTTGATTTGTTGTAAATTGTGTATAAGAAATGTTTTCCTCACTACTTTTGTTTTATACTAAGCGATAATTTAAATACTATAAATTAATCTACTCTACAGGAAGGGGAGAACTTAGGTGCAAGGGGACGAACTCACTGTCCTTGCCAATTGGCCTAACTCACATCTGCCATTTTCCTCACTTGTATTGCGTGACAACACAAGAAGAGTGTAACCATTAATCATATTGACTCGTGTTAATAATATAAATCTGACGAGATTATACCTGCTATATACACTGAAAAACTGTAATATATTAAGAAACATAATTGACAACACAATTAATATTTTTTTGTTAATTTGTCTCTAATTAAGAATAAATTTCTTTTATATCTCCAATGCTCAATATCTATATTGTTGGACTAGTAGTTAAAATACTCCAAAATTTTAATTTACTATATCTCTAAGTTTTTTTTTTTTATGTTTATTTAACAACTATCGTCCGTGAGATATGAACTCATACTCTTATTCATAAAAATAAAGAATAGGTGGCAGTAACACCGTGTCACTACACTAAAACGTCACTCCATGTGAACTTGAAATTTGGACATAAACCTAAATTTTTAAATTGACAGGTAATACATCTCTTGTTTAGGTTCATAAATAAAGAAATTGAGAAATTCTACATGAAAAAAACGTTGGAAATTAGAGGTCATGAATTCCAACTTCTTAATAGCTAATGAAATTCCAAGAAAGAGAGTTAAGAAAAAACATCATACTATCTCACCGCCAATCCCACCACCACCACCATTCCCGTCGACCTCCACATTGCCATGACCATCAGCAATATCATTTTCACGGTTGTCGCTGCCATCACAATGTTTAGAACTTCACATCTCATCATTTTAAATTCTATAATTTTCAAATTCCTCAAACATTAGGGCAAGAATTCTTCTTGTTTTCTCTAGAAAATGAAAGTTTCATTTTTCACGCGAGAAACACTAATAAAACGACGTACTACCTAACTGCAGCGTATTCAAGAAACATCTGCACACTTGCAAATCGCCACCAACAAATTCTAGTCAGAAGTTCTCTGCTCTTTGAATTTGGGCCACTCATTAATAAGCAATTATACAAGATCTACATTTTTGGCACATGAAAGGTGTTCGTACTTTTTTGTCGGGCTCCACAAAGCCTTTGGCCGACATCAATAACATTTCATATCTTCCCTTTTAGTAGATCGTGAGTAGGTCTGTCGTCCTCCTAAAATCAATAGCATTTCGTCGGAATACATGGCTCGAAGCCTTTTTCCGAGGCTTTCACCCTGAAAACTGAACTAGACCCCGTTCCCTCTATGTCCATTGGTATAAAATGCGAGGTCAAATTTTCTGCAAATGGGTCCCCAATATTAATTTCCTTCCTCTTTCTAGTTTGTCCGGTACTGATTTGTTGTTTCTTCTGCTAGGGATTATGACACCTGGTGATTAGTGGGGCCCATCCGACCATGCATTTTCCATAATTAAAATGTACAAATGCTGCCTGACCTCTGCTGTCTGCTCAGTTTCCTTCTGCAGGTTGAAACTATCATGAATTCCAAATATAAGTACATGATAATTTTTCTAAGTGACATATCATTATTAATCGGAGATAATAAAATATTCTTATTCCGTTGTTAAGTATTTTGGTATATGAGGGCTACAAGTCAAAGTCTCGTAGCCTCATGTTGTAGATCTTTTGTTGGGTCTCAAAGAGCTAAAAAGCAAATAAATAGTATATGATAAGATAAAACATATATCTAGTAGCCATCAACCTATAACGACTGAAAATTATTGTATGTACTGTACCAAGAAGTGACATCGTCTTCTAAATGAGACGCAACAATTTTCACCATCTTCTTCTCTGGGATCGTTATTGAATCAAATATTTCCTCTACGTCTGCAACTCATTGAAGAAAGCCTTCGATGCAATTACTCCCCATGAAGTATGGAACAACTACAGCATTAAGTTCTCTAAGAGTGATTGGTTCCCCATCTCCACAGGTCCTATCTTCTTTGTCTGGACGAGCCATTGGAGGCACCTCGAGTAAGATAAAACCTGCTCTGATACCAACTGACGTAGCGAGATATAAGGGATAAGGAGATCGAACAATAACCCTACAAGTAACAATGTCGGAATCTACCAACAAACTGGAATCCACCAAAGAAATTGAGTAAACGTCAAATATATTGATTGAAAATAAGATGAATAAACTGACAAATACAACATCATGAGTTGGCTTAAATAGAAAACAAAGAAACTGTAATATCGTAGGAAACACTAGGTTCTTGAATATTCCTAAACTTAGTTAACAAGAAAATTATAAAAATCATAGCTAAAATCATATTAGGAAAATAATATCCTAATGGATAACTTATTCTTCAAAATATAAAATAAAACATTAAATTAAATACAAATCTTGACATAATCATAATTGCTTCAAACTTCCTCAACCAATTAAAAAATTCCAACGATACGCCTTCCTTCTTTTCATAGCGCCACAATTGATATATAATTAGAATTTTCCTCTATTACATGTTTTTCTTCCAACTTTGAGCCACTTTACTTTAATCAATTTTTCACACCATAATTAGCCATATTTTGTCCTACATCACGTTCCCTCTGTGTCCATTCGTATAAAATGCGAGGTCAAATTTTCTGCAAATGGGTCCCCAATATTAATTTCCTTCACTTGCTAGTTTGTCCAGTACTGATGTGTTGTTTCTTCTGCTAGGGGTTATGACACCTGGTGATTAGTGGGGCCCATCCGACCTTGCATTTTCCAGAATTAAAATGTATAAATGTTGCTGCCTTCTCTGCTGTCTGCTCAGTTTCCTTTTGATGGTTGAAATTATCCTGAATCCCTAATATGCGAGAAATACTTGCATGAAATTTTGGGATAACATTATTTTATTAGTTTTGGCTAATAATACTATGATATACATGATAATTTTTCTAAATAGTATAACGTTATTAGTCGAAGATAACAAAATAATACTATTTCCGTTGCAACTAAGTTTTTCTGTACGTTGATGCAGCAAGTCGAAGTTTCGTAGCCACTATGTTGTAGATCTTTTGTTGGGTCTCAAAACAGCATAAAAAGCAAATAAATAGTATATGATAAGACATATATCTAGTAGCCATCGTCCTTTACCTACTGAAAATTATTGTATGTACTGTACTTGCAAGGTAACTAAATATTACGGATTTACTGAAATTACAGCAAGTACACCATAATTCATATATACCATAATTAAGTCAAGAGTCAGAAATTTTTCAAGAGGACTGGTAGACGATTCATGGCTCAACAGTAACTTGTTAGGGTTTTGCTACAAAATTTTCTGGTGCCTCTGAATGGGATTGCTTGCCTCTGCTACGATTGTTGCCGTCACCTGAGAGTAATTCCATTTTTATTGTTTCTTGTGGGAAAAAAAAGAAAAAATAAAGAAGGTCTAGCTTTCTTTTTCTTTCTTTTGCATCAACATATGTACTGTTATAACTATATATTTTTAAATAGGGTTGTTCTAATATAGACCCTTACATTCTACGTAATGTAATATAAGCTAGTGACATTCTACATAATGTATCACATACCCACTATTTTTTTTTGGCTCCATCATCGATTGTTTAGGTCATGCTTCACTCTGTGTTGTTTTACAGGAATAATGAGAAGCGAAGAGGAAGAAGGGATCTTGAGACAAATATTCCCTAGGAAGGAAAATCAATCCCACACTTCACATGCAAATAGACAATATTAATGGAATCATGATAATGATAACCATAAGAGGCTATTAATTTGAGCTTATAATGATATCAGAGTGTCCTTGTGTATATTATAGCTGGCACCTGTTCTGTTTTGCTGAGTTTTTTCCACAAACTACTCCAATTTCTAAATTTCATTTGGTGGGTTTGTCCAATTAATGTAATAATTAACCTCCTAATTATTTAACTAATCCATATAAAAGCCTAAACAATTTGGCTGTTCTTGCCATCTGAAATTCCCTAAATTTTTAAGACATGAATAATCTCCAGCAACCGCCCAACTTCAAGTAATTTAAATATAGCAATTATAGTGTGATTCAATTACCTGCTCTTGCAACTATCCAAAATCCACATGTTCGTTCACTTTAGCTGTTGGGTCAGAAAAAATATAAATGTTGATCCAACTGCACATGCAACTATCCAAAATCCAAATGCTTTTGGCCTATAGGAGGTAGTACTAACCACCGTTCTTTAAAATTGAAGTAGTTAGTCCAACGGGGTCTAGCCGTTAGAAGTGTGTGAGAAATTCCCATTTTTAAATATATTGAGGGTAATAGGGTTTAATTGTAGAATAGCCTGTAAATTATCTCCAAAAATTGTTACCGCGTCCTCCAATTAGGTTGTGTTACACCACTCGTCCTTGCAATTGGAGGAGTGCTATAGCGATTTTTGGAGATCACGGTGAGTCACATCAATTTTCTCCAAAAAATCACTTATATCTTCTTTTACCAAATGGGATGAGAAAGCTAAAATTATGAAAATAAGTGATTTTGGTCCCAAATAAGCAATGCCAAACAAGAACAAAATCTAATTTAAACTAATAGTCCTAGGAATGCCAAATATGTTCGGCAAATTTTATTAACCAAATCATTTTTATTTATTCAAATTTGAGTCCACTTTAAACATTATTTATTATTAACAACTAAAATGTTGACGCATAAAGTGATCAGTTCTTGTTGAATAAATTTGATAATTAAGTCTTAAACATGTTTCTCGTTCTACGTTTTACTATTGAAAATTTGCAAGTGGCTAGCTTTCCCAAAAGTTTTGAACCTTTCTCGTTGGCATACCACATATACTAAAAAGCATTAAGGATGCGGCCAAATGGTTTAGGAAGAAACACATACAGTAACCACTATACCAACTTTTCTTAATCTTAGTAACCAAAAAAGAGATCCTTTTTACAAGGATTACAATGAGATTGTCCTTTCTTAGCTAAAATAAATTCAAATTAAATATTTAACATTAAATTGTCACTCAAATTTCTCATGTGTTTATTTTAAATGAAGATGCTTTTTCATCTTCCATTGCTAATTAAAAAAAATTACATCTAAACAACCATAGGGTGTCTGTCCACTGTTAATTAATTTAATACAGAGAAGAAAAGGAAAGCCCTTAGTTAAAGAATACATGCCAGTATAGAGAAGAGAAGCCAAAATGCTAGGTGTCAAAATTGTGTTAAATCACGCATGGTGTGAGGAAAGAGACATGTGCTGCTTCTTCCAGGTTTCCAACTTTATAAACAGCCAGTAATACTAAAGCCCAGCCACTTCTCTCTCAAAAGCAACACAACCAAGCTGAGCAAAATCCTTTTCTGACCCAAAAGAACCCAAAAAAAAAGCTGAGCAGAAGCCATCTTCTATCTGCACTGTAGATAAAAACCTCCTTTCATACAGAGAAGGAAAAAAAGCTTCTTTCCTGAGAGATCAGTTGAGCTGTTTGCTTTCCTGTGGTTTGGGAAGAAGAAGTCTTCTGGTCTTCTCAAGAGCCAAATTACTGGTGTATAAATTAAAGCAAAGGTATGTCTGCATATACACAAGCTCATTAATTCTCTCTCTCTCTCTCTCTCTCTCTCTCTCTCTCTCTCTCTCTCTCTCTCTCATATATAGCTAGCTAGTTACCTTCATGAAGAGGTTCATGTTCTTTGGGACTGGAAATTGGTTCAAAGAGCTTAGAAACTTTCCCTTTTGGAAAAGATAAGATTTCTTAGTTATTCTTAGTTATTATGTTTATACAAGTCCGCACAAATCCAACTTCTTTTTGTTACAAAGTTTTCTTTTCTCTTTTGGGTTTGTAATCACCAAAGGTTTTGCTCTCATTTCTCTGATTTTTGTGTTCTGGTAATTCAATCAACCAAAAAGAAAAAGAAAATACAAAAACAAATGAAAGGGTGCAAGCAAACAGACAAAACTGGAGTGTGAAAATAAAGTACACTTGAGAAGCTCTCATCTAACCATTCTTAATCATTTTCCTTTTGAAAGAAAGAATTGCGGTGAGCTACAATAATAGGGGAATTTCTCCCACACACACTACGAAGTTATTATGGAGATTCGAATACAAGATCATTAATTTACAAATTAAAGCCATTTTTCACCGGGATAGATCTCGTTGGCGACATAATAAAATCTTAATATATAATTTTTTTTTAAAAAGAATCCTAATATATTTATTTTTAGCAGAAAGAATTTAGGTGAGTCCAATAATGGAATTTTTTTTTTCTGATAAAGATCGTTATGAAAATGTTGTTTTACTAGGCAAGATCTCTCAAACCTTGTGCGAGGATCATTGAAGATGTGACGACCAGGGACTTAACTGTATCTCTAAGTTTTTGAACCTATTTATTTATTTATTATTATTTTCCCCAAATAAGTCCAAGAACTATTTTCCCCTCACCATATTGAATAAAATATTATAAGACATTGCTTCGATATGAATGTGACCCAGCTTAGTGGTTATGATCTACTGGCTGCTGCTCAGTGATGACTCATCATGTTCATGGACCACTCTGAAATTATTTAGTGCATTTTTTCTGTTGTTAGTGTCGACCTAAAAAGGGATGAGGGGGATTAATTTAGAGTCCGTTGGGAGATAATTTTTCTGAAAAATAACATATATAATTAGTATGCCCGGTAGGTGAGAGACAATTTTCATCTTTCTTCTTTTTCGTATTGAAAAAATTGGCGTTCACAAAATTAGAACTTAGAATCTCCTCTAATAAAGTGGAGACTAATATCTCAAGACTAAAAAGAAAAGTGAAAACTAAGTGCGATAACCATTTATAAAAATCGTTGTTGAAATAGGAAATTATAGGGAATCAGTACAACTCCTTAATTCAATTCCTCCTCATTGATCATGGATTAGTTTGGGGGAGTGTCCTCTCATGATTTTGTCGCGTATAAAACCGAAAATATATTTGAAGACATTATTTTCAAGTGCGATGTAAGGACGACCCCAAAAAAGAAAGATTCATTTCTTATCTCTAGCTGCATTATGAATTTAGGGATTTTGAATATTCTGGTCTCACATTATATCATGCATATATGTCGGTGTCTGCTACATTTCTTTATTATTGTCCGACCGAAAAAAGAAGTCTGCATTATTGTCACATGGATGGATGCCACCTAAAGTTTGGGGTGACCTTGTACCATTAGTAAAGTTTGGTACCCCAAATGGGGTGGGATCACCAATTTCGCTTTGCACCAAAGAAGCTTTGGTAATTATTTGGACAGTCCAAAATATGAGATTTTTATGGGAGAGAGAAAATCCTATTCCCGTGCTCACATGTCTTTTTTGTTTTGTTTTTAATATACAAACGATACTGAGAAAGAAAAAAATTGAACCTAAATTTCGGATACAAGGGTAAATATTTTTAACCATTTGACCCAATTCAAATTAATTGAAACAATATAACATGTGGTCGTGAAAATAGGTTCCTTTTTATTTATTTTTCAGAATTAAATTAAAATTTTAATTCGAAATTAAATAAAATGTTAACAATTATTGAAAGAAGTTGAATTTTTTCGGTGTAGATTTAAAGTTTCTAACTAAATAATATAAGTAACTGTAAAATACGAGGTATAATATGTATGTATATTATTTGGTAAATTTTTTAAAAATATACAGTGAAAAATTTCGACATTTTATAAAACTTATAATTCTTTATTAATTTTTTTTTTTGTAGGTTCTTTTTTTCAATACTACATTAAAAAAATCATAAAATATGCAAAAATATACGTATATACGTTCACTAGTATATTCCCACCACATTCCACTAGATTATTTGGATAGAGAATGTTGTGAGATAATAGGAAATCACACATTTTTGTGTGGCCCCGTGTAATAATTTTGGTCGAAGTCCCTAATAAGAAAATTTGTCGAAAGTAGGAAATTATTTTTATAGGTTTTTCTACTTTGCGCCTGACCTAAAGTCCCTGACCACACGAAAACCTGATAGGTATGGCAGTGTGTTTGTCCAGAATGGGAAAGTGTCCTGTCTGGTCCAAAGAAGTTGTTTTTTGTGCTGGTCAGCTTCTTCATCATCCAAGCATAATGAGCAGAGCACTAGGTATCTGTTTGTTTTCCCATAATTCTTCCTTTTTTCTTGAGAGGTTCTGCAAGTCTTTGAGGATTAACGTCTATGAAATGTTTATTTACTTGGGACGAGAGAAGTCATGAATCGGGAAGTTAGGAATTTGTTCTTGAGTCGTTCTATTTACCCTAGGCTAGACAAGCTTCTAGATCCATTTTAATGGGCCAATTCCACATAACATGTGTCGAACTTTCACACATGTAACGAATAGAAAACTTCCCTAATTTCCCAATGTTGAATTTTATCCACTCTAACAACGCCATCTTCAAATCTTTTCCTCTTCTCTAAAATGAATTATGTTAGGTTAAGAGTTCTTACCCCACCACATTCAAATATTTTTCCCAAAAATTAATTAAGTTAAGTTAAGAGTACGATTTCTTTTCATTATTAAAGAAAAATGGTAGTTGAAGTTAAACAAATGCGTTGCCCAAAATTGTGAATTAGGTTAAGGTTGGTGGCTAACTAGCCACACTAGTCTAATAATTCTTTCCATTCTTTCTTTATTTTTTTAATCAAATCAACAACCTTATTAGAATCTCATAAATAGATAACTTTTTAATATGTAATCAAATCTAAGCCACACAAAGGACAAGGTTGGCGGCATTTAGGGCACCTCAAACTCAAAGTCTCTCTAGAAGCTTCAATATTTTTATTATTCAATTCAATAAAAGAGACTTGCCGTTCCTATTAGCCCCAATAGAATAAAAGTTTTTCTTTTGGTTGGATAATTGGCTTACAGCTTAAGATCTAGAGCAAAACAAGAAGGAAGAAATGCTGGACACAAACTAAACGACACAGTAAAGAGAGGCCAACACAATGAAGCCAAATGATTGGATTGCCATCCAATTAGAGGGTGGAATAGGATGGGGTAGCTCTCACTTTTATTTTGTGTCTTTTTTCGGTTTTTGATACAAACCGTATTCTACTTTAATCTATTTTAAATTATGGGGAATGGAATTCAAACTCGGATGCAGAGTGGGGAGCATATCCCCTCTAGCCAACTTGGTTTAGCCAATGTCTGCTTTTTATTTTGTGTCTTTGTTAGAGTATAGTGTTTCTTTTTTCTTGTGTTTTTTTTGTTCTTCTTAGGTATTTCTTTACAACCTAAAATACATTTTCATACATTAAGCTGCAAAAATGTTACAATATCACTTAAAAGAAAAACAAAAATTAAACTCAAAATGCTATAAACAAAAGAAGAAGAAAAACTCTCAAAAGTACAAATCAACATAATGCAAACAAGAGACAAAACTCAGTTTGGCCAAGGAAAAAAATAGCATTCTTATTCTCAGTTATAGCATCTAAATGAGAGGTCAAATTGCCACGTGAACATGAATTGAAGGTGAAAATTGCTCCAACCAAGTAATCAAATTTTACATAGTTTAGAACACAAGAAAAGTAATGTCAAAATTTAATTTTAAATATTTTTTAAATATTTTTTTCAGCCCTAGACTGCATTATTTTTTTAGATTATTATAAATAAACCCAATCCTAGGCATGTATTTATAAAAAAAACCCACACACTATTTAAACATAGAAACACACCCAAAATCAACAATTGTATATTTTTTGGGTGTGGTTATAAATGGATTTTGAGTGTGTGTAATGATGAGTTTTGGGTGTGTTTATAAAGTGTTTTGGGTGTTGGGTTTTTTTATAATTTCAGCCCCCATTTTGGGTGTTTTAGTGAAACCCCCTTATTTTTTATAGCCCTTGACGTCAAAAATTTTATTGTGTGACGATAGCATCAAAACTCCTACATTGGTGCTATGTGTGAATGATATCCTCGAATTTTTTGATTAACGAGTGCTAATAGAATAACATAAACAAGGAATGAGTATCAGATCAACTAGGAAGGGATAATTTATCTGATTTCCATTTCTTAGGCTATTTGATGAAGGATTTTTAGGTAGGACTCACATATTAAATGATTTTTTATTTGCAAGTAAACTCACGGGAAATCAGGAATGGAAATCATTCATCTTCTTCTCATTCCCATTACTTATAAGTAAACGTGTATAATCGTGCCATAAGAGGGAATGTGAATAATGATCATTTTCAATAGGCTTAATTATACACTATAAAATAATTATTATGCATTACTTCTTTTATTAGAGGATTGAAGAATGATTATTTTGAAGTGACAGTAACATAACCCTTAATTAAGTATTAATTTCTTTTTAGTTGAATGCTGGAGTATAATTACTTATTCAAAACAACATGATATAGTAGCTGTAATTCACTTTAAAAAAAAATAAATTAGAAGTCAAAGCGCGGAAATTTACGAGTCGAACTACCAATTTCAACTGCCTCATTAATTTCCAACTGTTGTGGCGGTAGTCGTCTTCTTCTTCTTCTTCCTCTTCCTCCTCCTTTACAATCATCAGTTTCGGAAATTCTGGTTAGAAGTTTAAGAAATCTTTGGTTCCTTCTCCATCAAAAGCCTTTACTTCATTGTTGGTCTTCTTCTTCTAATTTGTACCCTGTTAATTGTTATGTTCTGCAACCATGCATTCTCAATCACAGATGAAGCCCCACTCAAAGAACCAGCAGCCGGTAACTCTCTCTCTCTCTCTCTCTCTCTCTCTCTCTCTCTATATATATATATATATATATATATTGTGTAGGTAGGTGGGCCATTGTGTTGTTTTTTGGTTTTGGTTTTTTTGTTAATTTTTGGGGAAAATGAGAGAAATGTGCAGAGGAGTTGGGCTGAAATGTGTTGTTTGGATTGGTCGTGCCTACAGCTCTTCTGGCCCAGAGTCGTCATGCGCAAATGGCTCAACATCTCCGCCAAAGAATCCGATTACAGCGCCGACACCGACGCAGATTCCGACTGTGATGCCGACTCCGATACCCAAGGTCCTTCAATTTCCACATTTCTTTTTTCTGTTTTTTTAAGAAAAAACTGAACTTTCATACTTTGTTCTTTGTGTTTTGAATTGTGATAAATCTGATGATGGTTTTTTTTTTTTTTCAATGCAAACTGGGTTTTTGATGTGGTTCGGTTTTGTGAATTTTGTTTATTTATTTTATATTTAATTTATGAGTTAATTGGGACTTTGTTTCATGTTTTAAGGAGTATGCGTTTGGGGTTTTAGCCTGACTGTAAAATGGGTTTTGCAGAGTTTCCTCAACGGGGAAGAGAATCAAGGTTTAAAGACATCAAGGAAGATGAGTCTGAGAGTGATGATGCTAGTGGTAATATTTTGGCCACTTTTGTTTCTTCATTTATTTTACTATATTTCATATCATTTTAACACTGTTTTTTGGCACCTTTTTGAGATACAAATTTACTAATTTTTTTTCCTGAGGCTAAACGTTTGCTCTGAAGATGAAAGTGAATAATGTGACTTTCATACAGCTTCAAGTCTTCAAGGAGGCACCTAGTTTTCTTATTTTCTTAACTTTTGACCAATTGCTTTTGGATGTTTTGTAACATTATTTAGTCTCAGAGTCAGAGGTCATATGCATTTCCAGTCCTGAACTACTGATTTGAGTATCTTGTGTGTTATATTCTTTATTTTATCCCATGGGATATCCAAATTCCAATATATTGCTTTTTTTTTTTCCAATTAATTTCATGATTATTTTTTTCCTCTTCTCTTTTTGGTTAATCAGAAGCGCTTCCAAGGGTACGAAGACGAAAGTCAGAGACGTTCAGGGCACAGTATATAAACACAAAGGAATTGAGGTTTGATGCTCCTTGTATTTTTGCGATGTCAAAGTAAACACTAGTTAACTTAACATAATTATTGCAAAGGTGGTCATTTATCAGTCTAGCCTTTAATTGCTGATCTTTTCTTTGGGTGTTTTCAGAGTATGTGCTACAACATGGAATGTCGGAGGGGAAATTCCACCTGATGACTTGGATATTGATGGTTGGCTAGATATTAATGAGCCAGCCGACTTTTACGTGATTGGGTAAGTGTTGGATTGGTTCCCCCCTGCCCCAACTCCTCCTCCTCCCCTTTCCTTGATTCACTGATTCTGCATTTAGGGATCTTATGCTGTTTCTATCATGATCTGTTTATTATGTAAATGTTGTTGTTCATTGAAATCAGATCAAATATAAATTAAAAAAATGCTATTGAAAATGCCTTACATCACTTGTGTCGGATTTTATACCTGTCACGTTTGTCCTTTAATTTTTGTACAAGATAAAAGTGAGCATGCTTTCTGATGTAGTACATAAAAATCCCTTGCTTAAACAGAAATCCTAACCCAAATAAAATAGGAAACTTAAAACTAGAAATCTGGAAATCTAGAAATCCTACTAGAACTTGGAAAACTAGAGAATCTAGGAAACTAACAAATACATTAGGAAACTAATAAATTTGGGTCCTATGCGTCCTGCATCACTTTCTTTTGTCCTCTTTAATATCCTCTACCACTTTGATCTATATTGTCTGAATCAGTTTTTCATTTTCAAGAGTTAATCTTAGAAGTACGAAAAATGCTTAATTTTCAGCCTTCAGGAGATTGTACCCTTAAATGCTGGAAATATCTTTGGTGCTGAAGATAGGCGCCCAATCACTAAGTGGGAAAACATTATTCGTGAAGCACTGGATAGAGTTCGACCTATGACAAGTAAGGTTAAATCCTTTAGCGATCCTCCATCTCCATCAAAGTATAAGCCATCTGGTGATGTCCCTGATATAGAAGAGGAGATGTTACTCCAAAGTGATAGTGATGTTGGTGAAGAAGTCCATCCATTGGATGACGAACCCAAAGATTTTGGTGACAGCAACGGTACTTCAATCACTAGTGAAATAGTGAATGTTGATTCTCGAGTTCCAGACTTTAGTGATAGTAGCAAGCCATGCATGCCAATTGGACAGGATTTACAAAGGCAAAGTTCTTCTCCAAAGAGATTAGATAGGTTATATTGCTTGAGGACCACCGATTGTTCATTAGATGAAGAAACTTCTAGTATCCAACAAAATCGAAAGTTAACCAAAATGCTTAGTGGGTCTGAAAGGATTGGTTTGAGCTGGCCGGAGCCTCCATTAAACTTGGTATCTCAGCACTTGTTAGACAGACGAAATTCCTTTCGAACAATGAAGTCTTTCAGAACCTACAATTCTTTCAAGCCAGCTACGAATGACATGACACCAGAAATAGCTCTGCTTGCAGAGATTGATCTTGAGTCTCTAATGAAACGGAAAAGAAGATCATCATATGTAAGGATTGTAAGTAAGCAGATGGTTGGGATTTTCCTCACTGTATGGGTTCGTAGGAGCTTGCGTAAACATATTCAGAACGTAAAGGTGTCTACTGTTGGTGTTGGTGTCATGGGATATATTGGTAACAAGGTTTGTTTCTATGCTACAAGTTTTTTATCTCCATTTTATGTGAATTCTTTTTCCCCATTATGAGTGTTGTTGGTAGATGGCCAACATATTTAATTATTGCTTTTGTTAGTATTTATTTGATAATCTCACAGTTATTTTCTTTCTTTTGTTTTTTTTACTAACATAATCTCACATTTATGTAATGGATCCATTCTTCCACTGATGTGGAATTCTAACTGCAGTATGACTTTCATATGGCTGATAACCGTACTGTACAAGCCATGGGTGAACATTATAGCCCAAGTACATGAGCCATATACAGAAAATTAATTTAAATGGATATTATTCCATATTAGGACCCGTTAGATTCTGGGGTTTGGCAAGTGATCAACACATGAACCTTGTAATTTTTCTTCTTTGTTAAGAGCATTCAACGGATGAACTTTGTAGCTTTGTAACATAAATATGATTTGGTTAACTTTTGTTCTGTCTAGAGACTTGTTCCTCTAATTTAAAAATAATTTGATCGTTATCAACCATTGATGTGTTATTTTTCTTAATTGATTAATTTCTGGATAGAACTCTTGGTTAGGAGATTGCACTTGTTTTGCTTAGATGATTTGCTCGAATAAGTTGAAAGTAGATACTTGTGGTAATAATCCTGTGCTGTGTCCCATTTCCATATGTTCATGCCTTTATATTCAACACTACAATCACCTCCTAAAGTAATTTTATAATAGTAAGAATAATGTTTCTACTCATTTATTTGATATTAAGAATAATGTTTCTACTCATTTATTTGATATCAACTCTTAATTTTCTCAGGGATCTATATCTGTCAGCATGTCAGTGTATCAGACGTTTTTTTGTTTTGTGTGCACTCACCTGACAGCAGGTGAGAAAGATGCAGATGAAATAAAAAGGAATGCTGATGTGCATGAAATACATCGAAGAACTCACTTTCATTCATTTTCTGATACTGGACTTCCCAGAAGTATCTATGATCATGAGTGAGTATTTTGCTGCTACTAAATTACAATACTCTTTTCTTTGGAGCTAATGCTTCTTCTTTTTTTTTTCTTTTTTATTTGTTGTTGTCTTGATGGAAATTGGAATTATGGTTCATGAATCATCAATTATTTATGTTCGTAAAACTAAGAAATGTTTCCACTTTGCATGATATCAACTGTCATCAGTTTTTGCAGAGAATCTTTTGGAACTCATAAAGAAAGATACGTTGCACTATATTGGCTATTCTAGAATCCAAGTTTTATTCTTAACTTAAAAAACATGGGGAGTTTAACTTAGAGAACTTGTTAAAGTAATCGTCTCATCAGACTCTAGAATGGCAACTAAATATTTATAAGTAGTAATCTCCTAATAAAACTGTTGGATATTGAAACACATTTTTAAAATTAAATGGATAAGACATTCGGTTAGCAGGAAGTGTAAGTCAAGAACAGCCTCCGTCTTTGGATAACAGTAACATTATTTGGATGCAATATTCTCCAATTAGTGGTTTTCCTATACCCGAGCATCTCATGTCAGACAAATGATAAAACTACATAAGTTACATATAATTCTGTTATATGGTAAGAGCAAACCTTGGCTTATCCACATTCTAGTTAACTGATGTGAAAAATTGGTTTCAACTATGCTATAACTTTAATTTACTATTGTTTTAAGGACATATTTATCCCTCCTGAAGAAATTACAGTAAAAGTGTATTTCTCTTTCCTGCAGAAGAATAATTTGGTTGGGCGATCTAAATTATCGCCTTAACTTGTCATATGAAAAAACACGAGAACTTATCTCCAAAAAGGAGTGGTCCAAGTTGTTTGAGAACGACCAGGTACATCTTTTACCTCTCTTAAGATAGTTTGTTTTATTGAAATTATTTTTGTTGATTGATATACTTGTCTGTCTAGTAGCATTCTATGCATCTGTGTTCTTCTCCTGGCTTATCATTGGATTGGAAAATCGAAAAACTGAAGCCAATAGCTTGAGTGTTGTAAATCAAATTACCCTAATGTGCATGACTGATTGTTCAGCCATTCCATTAATGGAGTTGTGTGTTTTAGTGCACGACATCTATGCTTATAAAAATTATAATATGACTCGAGTGCAAATTAGGGACGGGACATTTTGGTGAGATTGAGCCAATGGAATTTTCTTAATTGATTGAATTTTAGCTTTTCAGTGAAGTTAACCAGGATTTCAAACATAACTATTAAGCACATTGACATTTATTCTGACAGCTTGCCCGACAACTTAAGAAAGGTCGTCCATTTGATGGATGGTCTGAGGGTGTTCTGAAGTTTCCACCAACATATAAATATGAGGCTAATTCAGAGAAGTACTACGGTGATGATCCGAAGACTGGGAGGCGGACTCCAGCATGGTAGGCCTGCGTTGATCTCCATATCTGTATGTTTATTTTTTTGGCTTACTTTTTACATAATAATACAGGTGTTCTGTTTCAATTAATGCTTTGCGAAACTGCGTGTCCACCATTTTCCTTTTCAGGCTGATTTTGGAATTTTTTTGGGTATAATTTTGCAGTAATCTTAATTTAGGTTTTACAATGTTTACTAAACTAATACAAATGCATGATAGCTTGTTATATTGTAACATGTCATAAAAGATTTATTGGTTCCTTCCATCTATCTGGTCATCATTAGTATGTACCACTAAACAGCTGTTCCAGTGTGTACACTATAGAAGACATCTTTTGATATTGAATGCCTTTTTGAGTTCCCTGACGTTGTATGCTCATAGATTAAACAATGCGCTATGGATCTGTTTTTTTTCCTTTGTAGTTTTGCGATTACCACCACATAACACCTTCATTTTTTTGGCGTTCCCTGTCAATGTCGCTTTATGATTCTACTAATTATTTTAACTGTTACAATAATAGTTAAAGATCTTAAAAGTTTTGGTTTGTTTTGAGATTTTGACTTATGGGTGGTAGGTTTCGTGTTGAATAACTTGTCTTTTAAAATATGGTTACCAACGGCCCTTAGCAAATATACATGTGTATTGGTGATTCCTCACTTTGGTTATCAACGGCCCTTAGCAAATATACATATGTATTGGTGATTCCTCACTTTGGTTATCAACGGCCCTTAGCAAATATACATATGTATTGGTGATTCCTCACATGCATTCTTCTAGTACTCGAGAGACTTAATCTGAGAAATCGTAACATGATTCATTACTCGGTAACATTACAGTGATGTTAGATATACTTTTAATGAATTTTTGAAATTTTTTCTTTCGTATTTTAATGAATGTTTGAATTCTTTTTCCATGTACATTGTGTTTCTTCTATTTTGATTTGTCTATCAATTCCTTGAACAAAATTTTACCCTAGTGTGCCTCCATTTCTCAGGTGTGACCGCATTCTTTCTTATGGCCGAGGAATGAGGTTACTGAGCTATAGAAGGGCTGAACTTAAACTTTCTGATCATCGACCAGTGACTGCCACATATATGGCTGAGGTTGAGGTGTTCTCTTCTAGGAAGCTTCAACGGGCCCTCACATTCACTGATGCAGAGATTGAAAATGAGGAAATCGCAATGGATATGGGTATTGATGTTGGAATGAACTGCTTAAAATTGGAACAAGTGAGTACTTTGCTGCTAGGCATGTGATGTGATTTATACCTATCTGGTTGGTTTTCTGAATTCTACTATTACTAGGTAAAACTAATAGAATAGTTAGAGTTGTTGATCCTAGTACCTAACCAACTTGCTTTTTCCTGGGTTTGAGTTTATGTATGTGTTTTCTTCTGTTATACGACTTTGTTTCATGAATACCTTAAAAGGTTTGGTCTTCTATTCCTGAACTTGCTTCCCCGCGCAGGATATTTCTGATTGGGAACGTTGATGGATGCTAATGCACTCCAGGTGGGAGTTCCAACAACTTGTGAAATTTTTTTCTTCGAAATTTGCGAGTTACATTCATTCTTTGCCATGATTAATTTGTCAACAACACTCAACAGTGATGTATGTTGCATTTAGAGTGTAAATGTTATAGCGGTTCTTGGCCATTGGTCTCTTGAGCATATTAGTTGAGTCATAGAGCATACAGGTTGTACAGTAAGTTGGATTTATACACGTGTATCAATGTGTGTTGTAATTTGTATGATCAACCTTCATGAGAGAAGCTTTCTTAAGCTGTATAGAAATAATACATCTCAATACAAATTTTTAATGCAATCTTTTTAGATGGTGTTCCATGCTCAGATCACATCTATGTTCTTTGTACTTAATGTCTTCCATTTCTTTTATCTTTTTCATTGGCCACTAAACAATGATTTGAGAAGATGAAAAGCAAAATTCAAAGACAGATTAGCAGACATTCTTGACGCAGTTCAATTATCTCCTTGGTGATGGAGCGAATCTACTGAGATGAATTCTTGGGAATCCTAAATATGGAACATTGACAATGACAGACTGAGTCATCAACCATGGTGTACTAGGGCTTCGCAACCGAACCAACCCGCTCCAAGGGGGACTCACCGACCACCCCGCTCCAACGGGGACTCACCGACCACCGAACCTACATTGCCAGTGTTTGAGTTTTCGGCGGCCAGGTGTAGCATCAAATAATCTCTTTTGAGCCCCAATCTCTTTCATAGGACCCTAGCAAGATTATATATTGCATGATCTTAGGCTAACATAATAAAAGATTAATATTAATATTGAGTACCCTTTTCAAAATTACGATGACTCGAAGTGGTCAATTTAAAGTCCGTAAAGTAAATACGGAAACAAAGATATATATATATTCAGACAAAAAAAAAAGACAGATATATATTGCAGCTTGTGGCGCACTATTGTCCACATAGTATTGGGGAAATACTTCATTGGTGTATTTCCTTTTGGTTATGGCATAAAAAGATCATAACGCTATCGTATTTTTGACAAACTTAAGTTTGGATACGGATCAGTTTGGTTCAGAAGAGAGTTCAACTCATTTTTTATAGGTCAAAATTTATATGATTAATCAATATTGTAAGGGAGCCGATTTCCCTACTCTCTTTTTTCTCCACTTACACTCCCTTTTGCTTTTTAATACTTTTTAATTAATTTTTTTCTTTTTCTTTCCTATTCTATCCTCACCCTACATTAATTTCTTTTTTACTTCACTTTTATATTATTTCTTTTTCTTTATACTTAATTTTCCAACTTACACTCCATTTGCAGTATTAAAGGGAAAAAAAAAAACTTAATTTCTTACTCGATTAAAGGAAAAAAAATACTGAAAATGGAGTGCAAGTTGGAAAATTAATTATAAAGAAAAAAACCTAATATAAAAGCGAAGTAAAAAGAAATTAATGTAGAATAAGGGTAGAATGGGAAAGAGAAAGAACAAAATTGATTAAAAAGTATTAAAAAGCAAAAGGGAGTGTAAATGGAGAAAAGGAGAGTGGGGAAATCATATCCTTATTTTAAACACGAATTAATTATGAGTCGGTGTACTAAACTTTCAATTCAATTTGATTAGGTATGGAACTGTTAGAGCATGTCTAATGGGACTTATCTAACCTGGGCTAGGTTGTGACACCCCGACCCAATTTTAATAATTTGTTTAAATTATTTAATTATGAAATTACAATTTTGCCCTTGGGATAGGGTCATTTTGGTAACTTTTTAATCTGATAGGATTTTGGGGAATTGACTGGCACTGTTGCGTAGAGCGCATCGATACGAGTTCGTAGACATGTAGTGGGCTCAAATCAGAGTTTTAACGAAGAAGTTACGATCAACGAAAGTGCAGTAGCACAACCATAAATATTTCGAAATTGAATTTTTTAAAAACCACCAGATTCCTTTCTCTCTCTCTCTCTCTCTCTCTCTCTCTCCCCCCGACCTCAGCTCCCTCTCTCGTGCAACAGCTCCAGCCGACCATTCTTTGGCCGGCAGATTTCTCGTCCAGCCACCCCCGACCACAAGATCGGTACCAAAGTGACCAGCATTGACCGAGCGTCTTCCGAGGTTACTCCACCATTCGAAACACGTAGTTGGACCTTAGGAACTTCTCGTTCGTCGTACACACACAACTTGAATCCCGAGAAAACTAGGAGTTTATTTTAAAGTTCTTGTCTAAAGTATTTTATTTTAGAGTGGTGATTTCCCCACTCCAATTTTATCCACTTACACTCCATTTTATAACGAAAAAAGGAGTGTAAGTGGATAAAATTGAAGTGGGGAAATCATTACCCTTATTTTATCTAGTCTCCGTATTCTTCAATAGGTACTCCGGTTCAGCGTACTTAACAGGCGGGACCCTCTCACAGTCAAGAAGCTTTGGATTATCTGTGAGTGGACCTTGTTTTTGAATAATAATCATTATTTTCAAGACCCAAAACTATGCATAATGAGTTATATGATTATTGAGCTTATTATATATTTAATGTGGAAATATGATATTGTTATAAAAGTATTGGAAGTATATTTGGATATTTGTAGATATACATTATTGATATACACTATTTTAGAGAATTACTATCTATACTTGGATATGTGTTGGGTACATGGGATTGTTGGAAAGGGATAATGGGATGTGAGTGAGTTGTGGATACTTGGAATTTTGGGATACTTGGATGTGTTTGAACCTAGGCTCCCTTAACAGGGTGTTTCATAGACCCTTAGCGGGGTTAGTCTGCGTGCATTGGACTTGTCACAGGCGTACGAGTATTGAGAATTTTGATGTGCGTGTTGGTGAGCCCAGTCACCCGGTTGGACGGTTCGTTCCCTAGCCACATGGTCAATTGAGGATTCTTCTATGTGGTCTAGTCAAACAATCCCCCGGTTAGATTGTTTCCCCAGTACAAGTTGGTTGTGGTCATATATATATATACACCTATACATATATCTTTGTTCTTATTTATCGGTGCAGATCCTTCCTCACTCGTGGTGCCAACGAGCACACGTTTTTGGGTGATAGTTGTTTAAGAAAAAGGGAAGGGTGTTGAGTGAGTCTGAGTATTAGTAAATTATTATGGGATATAGATTTCAAATTAGTTTTAACGAATTATATACGAGCATATCGGGTTTCAATTGCATGTTTTCTGCATCGTTTTCCAAATGGTGGGGTTAGTATCTTGTTTTCAAATATAATAAAACTGTGTTTTTGTCCACTCACAAGTTTCCTATTTTGCACCCCTCAGGCAGTAGTTGACTTGAGCTGAGCGGCCAAGCTGAGCCTTGAACTTCCGAGCCCTGAAACTTCAGTAGGGCAACCTTTGTTAATTTCTTTTCCATTAAACGTTGTTTTCGTTTGTAAACTAAATTTTTTTAGATATGCTTTGTTATCGCCCATGTTAGGGTTGAATGTAAGGCCGAATGCCTATTATGTAAATTGTGTGTTACTACATTGTGCATGTTGCTGGATGGGATTTATTATTGTGTTTTGATAGGTTAAATTTTTTGGGAAATGTCTGTTTTTCAGGGGAGACTTTGCCGAAATTTTGGCAAAAAGTCTCGTTACTCTTTTCCTTGTTTTGGAGAAGAGGATGTTGTTAGTAAGTGGGTCCAACATCAGTTTTATGTCGAAAATACCACATGATTCGTCACGGTTTTTGAGGAATTTGGGGTGGGTCCTGTCATAGGTCCAAATTTGTCCTCAAATGAAAAAAAAAAAAAAAAAAATTTATAATGCATGTGTTTGGTTCAGTCCAATTTGCCCTAAAGCAAGATAAGGGGCTGGTTTTGCTAAAGTGCTGGCCTGGGCAAAAAGGGGCCCACGATCAGCTTTTCAAAAATAGGAAGGCAACAAAAGTTGCCTTTCCAAATGCAATGGCTTATGAGGATCTGCCACGTGGCCTTCAATGACAATTGCCTAATGACTAGTTGCTGGGCTTTTTAGTTTTTATTTATTTATTTATTTATTATTATTTTTTTTCAGTTTTCAACGGCTAGTGAGCCTTTTTTTTAATACCTTTTTTTGCATTTTTTATTTTATTTACTCCTTTATATATATATACACACCAAACCTTTTTAGTTGTTTACCTTTTTAACATTTCTACATACAAACCTCAATATGTAGGCTTTCATCTTCATCTTCATCTTCTTCTCAATAAACTCATCTCTATACTTCAAAATCCAACACTTGGATATCTTTTCTTATCATTTCACAATGAAGATATTGTTCAAGAAGATGAACTGAGATCATGAAGAAGATGATGAGAGTAGATGTCAGAAAACGCTCTTATCTTTGGCACCATAGCAGAATTTCAAAGCTCCTCCTCCAATCCGCCTATCGAACTAGGTTCTCACAATGGTCGGGAATGCATCAACCAGTATACTCATCCACTGGAGCTTTAAGAGGTCACAAAAAAAACCCACTGTAATTCTAGAGGCTGTTGCCTCATTCGACACTTGAATCTGGCATGCCTATTTTGGAATTCCTAGGTCCCAAAATGATATCAACGTGCTCGAACAATCATCGGTGTTCAATGAACTCAAGGTAGGTCGAGCACCTCAGGTGGTGTACAATGTCAACAGACATGACTACAACATGGGCTACTATTTGGCAGACGATATTTATCCAAAGTGGGGTACTTTTCTGAAAATGTTTCCAAAGCCCAATAATGAGAGGAAAAAAATGTTCTTCAAGTACCAAGAGGCATACCGTAAAGACGTTGAACGATGTTTTGGTATACTGCAAGCTCGATTTGGCATCATTCGGGGGGCTGCTTGAATGTGGAATAGGGCTACCCTTCGAACCATCATGATAGCTTGCGTAATCATGCACAACATGATTGTGGAGGATGAGCATGCCGAAGACAAAGAAAATTTAGATGTATAAGAAGTTGACCCAATGAACCCAAGGAAAGCAAGAATATATGAGCGACCAAGTGATGAAGAATTCAAGCCAGTGGATAGAGACGTACAAAATCTTGGAGGCTATATGGATTGTTTTTCACAAATTAGGTTTGATTATGTTCATGATAGTCTTTGAAATGATCTAGTTGAACATGTGTACTAGAGGCACGAATATATGTTGTCTTAGTAACTACAAAATTAAATGAAAATGAAAAAAAGTGTTAGTCTTTTTTCATTTTGCTCAAAATTGTTTCCAAAAATAAATTTTTGTGTTGCTTTTCTTATGCTTTGATTTGTATTGCAAATAAAATAATAATAAACTAAAATAACAAGTTTTGAGTTTTAGTCCTTAGCCCATCACCACGACTAGAACTAGGCGTGGGCATGGTCCGGTTTGGTCCGGTTTCACCCTCAAATCACAGCTGAACCAATTAAACTTTCATGGTCCGGTGTGGTTCGGTTTGAGCTAAAATCAAAACGAAAACCAAACCAAACCAAACCATTCATATCCGGTTTGGTGCGAACAAACATAAAAGAAAACATGCTTACAATAACATGCTTACAAACATAAAAGAAAACATGCTTACAATAACACAAAACCTGTTGAGATATTCCATCAAATAATCCTAAAACTGAACTTGCTCCGAACAAACATAAACATTTTCATCAAAGTTCATCCAAAATTCCAGCAACAAACTTCAACATACAATCCCATATTTTCATACAAATACAAACAAATTTCAATACCCAATTGATTAATACAATTGGAAATTACATACCAACTAGTCAGCTACAACATTCATTCTGATTTATCAAATTAATGCAAAGAACAAAAAGCCAAACAAACACATTTCTTCTTATTCTTCTGCAAGGCATTTCTGAGAGAACCATTAACCATATACTCTGTCACTGTTGGCACAGAACCTCCAGGCCCATCAAGCACAACACCATAGAAGCTACCACAAAGAGGTGGTGCAAATGTATTCTTGGACTTCCTTTGGACTCATCCTCATCTTCCTGTGGAAACGAGAATTACATAGTCAGGGCTCGGAAAACTTCTTGTAAAGTCTAAATCTAACATGATCTAGTTCAATAGATGTGAACAAAAAATATATTCATCTATATTAGTTATGCAAACTCACAACCTGATGTTTTCCAATAAATAATAAAATGCCTCCATATTATTCCAAACTGAATGACAAATATAGGAACACCAAAGCCAATCAGTGATCCTAAATATAAACTGAACTAAAATTTTCTTGTATCTAAAAGTTCTAATCATTAGTATTGAATTTCAGTTCTAAGTGCAAAATTCAATCAAAGCAAAATCGGAAAAAAAAATAAAAAGTTCCCACAATAAAAAAACTCCAAGAGTAGAACTCCCTGAACAAGCACATAGAGCTCCAGAACATAAAAAAAATCCAGGAAAACCCATATACTAAGCTCAAGACAGACATACAACATGAATTGGGTTTGAACACAATGAACAGAATACTAATTACCAGAACTTAAAGAAACACCAGACCAATTACATCATAAAACAAAAACCAATAAACAAAATAACCCATAAAGCATTTCAAGACAGAACCAAAAAGAATAAAGAATAAATAGACAGAAAAAACTTACAGCATGAGGAGGAGGAGGAGATGTTTTGGAAGGTTTGTCAGAAATGGGATTGAGCAAGACAGTGGTGAGATTAGATACAGAATACTAAGCTCAAGACAGACATGAAGTGGTATGAGCTATTTTCTCCAAGCCCCATTGAGCATGAGCAAGACTTTCTGGCGGCTGCTTGACAACGTTGGGGTTTTTTTTCAGATTAGGTTTGAGTTTTAGTTGTAGAGAAGAGGAGAGAGGCTTCGAATGTGAGTGTAGTGGAGGGTTTTCTTGGTTTTGTTCTGTTTTGGGGTCCAATTAGGTGTGAAAGGGTATATAATATGACTTTTTACTAACCAATTGTTGTTTGACACATGTATATTAAATAAAATTAATATTAAATGGAGTTATATCGGTTCGGTTCGGTTTAGGACAGTTTCAAAAACACTCAAACCGCAGTCGAACCAAACCAATCCGGTTCGGATCGATTTTTCAAACTGTTGACTTTTTCTTTGGTCAAAACCAAACCAAACCAAACCAATATAATCGGTTCAGCCGGTGTAACCGGATCGGCCGGATTGATGCCCACCCCTAACTAGAACCACAAAAAATTTGAGAGGCTAGATTTTGTGAATAGTACTATTTTGAGGGGCTAAAACAAAACCTAGCCCCTTGCCCCTTGCCCTTGCATTAGACATGCTCTTACTGGTTGTGATCAAATGTGTACCCTAAGCCAGCTTTGTTTCTTGGTTCAACTAATAATATTACTTTATATATATATATATATATATATATATATATATATATATAAACGATATTCTACTTTAATCTAATCTAAATTACGGAAAGAAGGGGATTTTGAACTCGGATGCATAGTAAAAAACATACTAAAATTTGGACATGTAAGAGCAACTCCAGCGATAAGCCCAGCCTCTGTCTGGGGAAGGGGGGGGGGGGGGGAATCCAGTTCCAGCGAGGAGCCCAAGCCCGGGCTAGGAGTGGGACCCATGAAGACGGGCTGGCCCGAAGGCAAGTCTCGCCCAACCTGCAGCCTGAGGGGGAGGTGACGTCATGCGCCACATGGCGTCTTCTGGTGCTCCAATGGGTTTTTTTTTTCAAATCCAACGGCTGAGCTTTTTTTGGGCAAAAAAAAATGTGAAAAAAATTCGAATAATTTTTAAAAATTCGAATAATTTTTAAAAATTCACCAAAAAGTTCTAAACTATTTTTCTATAAATACCTACCATTCTTCTTCATTTTCAACACAAAATCCTCCTATAATTTCTTCTCCTTCTATTATTTTTCATTTTCTACACAAAATTTTCAACACATTCAATACATCAAACAAAATATAATTAAAAGAAATCTTATTCGAAATATTCTCAAAGTTAATTCTTTATGTTTAAAAAAAAAAAATCTTATCCAAATTAATTATTGAGGTAAAAAAATTTGTGAAAAAAATAAAAAAAGGAATAGTAATTGCCCTTTGCCATGACAACGGGTGGAAACACACAATGCTTTTTGCAAGGGCAACCACTATTCATGTGAATAGTGGCTGCCCTAGCCCCCCTCTTGCCATGACAAAAGGCAAATGGGTGGAGTTGCTCTAACACTCTTTCACAAGCACAATATCAACCAAAAAAAGATATGTATAAATATCAAACTCCTTTCGCAACATCCGCCAACCTATGTCTTTTACTAATAACGCTACTTTATATGGTTTGATATTAGAGGCAGCATTTGCTGCTACGTGGCATAACGTCAGACCATTAAATTAAACTGCAACTTTAATTCGTACACGAGATGCGCACATGGGCGGCAATTTGACCAAAAAATAAAGTAAATTCCTCTAAAACCCCATGGAAGAGTTTCCGCCCAAAAGGACGCAAAAACTGCAGAAGACTTCAGTGTCCGTCAGACTTGAACTTCACTTATCCGTTGGAGCTCTTACAATGTTTCTTCTCAAGGTACTCCGTTGATGAGTTCTATTTTCCTTCAATCTGTATTTTTTTTATAAAAACAATTCTATTTAGTCTTGTGTTTTTAATTGTGACCTTTTTCCTTTAAATTTTGAACTTTTTTTTCTCTCTTACAGGCATGGAGACAAACAGCTTTTGGGATTTATGGGTACCTGAATTTCACCAAGTCTGGTTTCATGTAAGCTCCAATTCCTATATTTTTAATTGGGATCATATTGATCCCAGTAAAGATTATAGCTATTCAGTAAAAATTGCTCATTTACTTTGTTGAATAGCAAAGCATATAAAGTTTTCCATGTTAGATGCTAAATTTAATTTCTCATTTTATGAAATAAAATCCCCACTGTCATTAGAGATCTAGGTGAAAACTTTAACTTCATGGCAATAGTCTATTTTACACTCTTTACAATGTAAATTGAAGTATATTCATTGTAGAGAACATTCAAAGAAATTCCAGCCAGAGGATACGCAAACTCGGATAGAAGGGAAAAATTGCATTGTAACAGGAGCCAATTCTGGCATTGGTTTTGCGACTGCCGAGGGACTTGCGTCACGGTGCTTTTTCCTGCTTTATTTGTTGGCTAGTTGCTAATATATTTTGACTTCAGGTGTTAGAAATATACCTTGAGGAACTAATTCATTGCTTTTGTTTTCCTTTATATAATGTTTTTCAGTGGGGCAAATGTGTATATGGTATGTCGAAATAAGGAGAGGGGTGAAGCTGCACAATCTAAAATTCAGTCTGACACCGGAAACCAAAATGTTCATTTGGAGGTATATATGGCATCCTTTTTATTGTCTTACTTATTTGTCAGGGTTCCTTTCAAGTGTTTTATGGTTAGTCGGATGTTACATTTTAGCAAATTATGTGGTTAACTAGTAAACACAGTATGTAAATTTTTTTGTTTTGATCATAAATGGCTTAATATGATTTTAGTTTGCAGGTCTGTGATCTTTCATCTGTTAGTGATATCAAGTCATTTGCGTCGCAGTTTTCCTCAAAGAATGTTCCAGTGCACATATTGGTAATTTATCCATTCTAATCTGCTAGTAACATGATATTGCAGTTAAATGTACGAGGCTCTTGTTAGTTTTATAACCAGTCATCTAAACTTTATATATATGTACACATTGGTTTCTTCTCCTTTCTCTTTTAATGTATTTCTGGTTTTTTGGGATTATGAATTAAAGTAATTACATTAGTTTGCAATTTGGTTACTTGCTTGTGATGTAGCTTTCTGCGTGATTTTGAGAAACCTAATTGTGCATACTCCACTGCCTTTAGGTGAATAATGCTGGTCTGCTTGAGCATAATAGAATTACCACATCAGAAGGGTGCGACCTTGATTACTCTATATACAGCTTAGTTTTAGACATTCGGTTTCTAAAATGTAATTTGTTTTTTCTTTTTTGTCATTTCAAATTCCAGGTTTGAGTTGAACTTTGCTGTTAATGTATTAGGCACCTATGCAATGACGGAATTGATGTTGCCATTGCTGGAGAAAGCTGCACCTGATGCACGGGTTATTACTGTTTCTTCTGGTGGAATGTACACCTCACCCTTGACCATGGATTTACAGGTATCTGCTTCTATAAAATTCTGTTAGCAATGTAATTCTATCTATTTGATACTTATCAAATTCCAAAATATGTCTTAATGCAGTTTAGTGAAGAAAACTTTAATGGGGTGCAGCAGTATTCTCGGAACAAGAGAGTTCAGGTTTGATGATCTGTAAGAGACATAATATGTTTGCATTCTTGTAGTGAACGTTTATCCTTTTTATGTTATGCTTCACCAAATGTCAAGAAGGATGAACTTAATATTGTGATACAATTATACCTACTGTGAATTTAAGGGGAGCAAAACTAAGCATTCAAGAAAGTAAGTTGTAGAAAATGCTTTTTGCACACAACTTTCTGATATGTCACATGCAATGATGTAGAATGCAGTGTGTTCTAAACTTAAGGCTTGAGTTTTTCTTCCTTCATATGAACACGGTTGAAAATATAATACTAGTGCTTGGTTTTGGTAGCTATGATATTGGTTGGAGTTGGTAGTTCTGTAGTTCAAGAGATTGAATGGAATCCCTGGTATTTGCCATGAAACATGATAAGTAAACTGTCAGTTCTTATATATGACAATATTTGAAGGGAAAATATACCAAGCACAAGTCATATTTACATTTAGGGAGACAATGTTTAGGCTTTTAGAGGTCATAGCAATATAATTTCTTGTGGTTCCTCCTAAGAACTTTTAATGCGAGGAATTTCACAACATCCAATAAGGTTAATTGCTCCTTAAAAAAACTAGAAATGGAAATTTATTGAAGAAATTGAAGTGAAATACAACCATTCTCAAGCAACACATCCTGAATGATACATTGCTCCTATTCTTATAAATTGCTTCTTTTTTATTTTTATTTTATTTTATTTTATTTTATTTTATTTTTCTAATCTTATAAATGAATATATGACTCTGTATAAGAAACTAATAAGGAATTAATTTTTTTCTTGGTCTGAAAGGAGTGACTAGTATGGAAACTTTGATGTTAAATTATGTAAAATAAGGAGGAGCTAATCTGCACCCCTAGATCCATGACTAAAAACACTCTTGCGGCCAAGATTAAAACATTTGAACTTTGAGTGGTATAATCTTGCCTATAGAAAGATATCTAATAGTTTAGGATTAGCTACTTTTTCAGTTCCTTATTTTAGTTTCTTACTGGACCTATGAATAATACATGCCAAATGATATTCCTTAAATTTGTTTTTCTTGATATTCCTGGCTCAAATCCAGGATGGATGAGCCTCTTTGTTTTGATGTATTTAGCCTATCACAGATGATTTTCTTAATACTTAGAAATACCATATGATAGTATCGGTTCTGTTTTGATCCCCATAATTTTCAACATAAGTTCTGTTTTTTTTTCAGCTACTTTCCGGAGCTAACATTGTTATTTTTCAGGTGGCATTAACTGAGAAATGGGCTGAAATAAACAAAAACAAGGGGATTGGATTCTATTCAATGCACCCAGGTTGGGCTGAGACACCAGGGGTTGCCACGAGTTTGCCAAGTTTCTCTAAAGCGTACGGAACTTATCCTTAACCTTCTAAATTCTTCCATATGTTCATCATATCTGCCATCTCGTTCTTTTTCCTTTATTCTACTCTTATTTCTCACTCTTAAATTTGTTTTAGTCTTTCGGGAAAGCTTAGAACAAACGAGGAAGGTGCAGACACCATAATTTGGTTGGCTTTACAGCCAAAAGAAAAGCTAGCATCAGGATCGTTTTATTTCGACAGAGCAGAAGCACCTAAACACCTGTTGTTTGCGGCCACCAGTGGCTCTCATGCCGTAATCGACTCCATTTTGGACAGTCTCAAGAGTTTGTCTAGTATCTCCGCATAAGTTCAAGTTTAGAACCCCATATTGTGATTCTAATTGCTCGGAGAAATTTAACGTAAATGTAGTAACAGCCGAATGAATGGGGAAAAGAGCAGATTTTACCTTTTATATAACAGTCGTTCTTTTCTCTTCTACAATATATGTGAACCATGAATTGAAAGTAGTAAGTTGCCCAAAAAACCAGGAGAGTGGTAGGGTTTCCATTGGACTACGGGTCCTTACGAGCAAGGAAGGAAAGATGCTAGCATCACGCATGGGCATGTGATGCACCTTTTGCGAGTCTCACATTAATCAATGGTTGATGTTGCATCAGACATCTACGCACGACTGATGCTAACACCGCTTTCTTAGCAATCACTATGATAAGCATGGGTTTGTATAGCCACATGAAGATAAAAGAGCCTTTTTTTTTTGTTGGTTACAAGGATGGCCGAAGCCAAGAGAAAGAAGGGCTAAACAGGCACAGTCCTAGCATGGGCCCTCCCTAATTCATCATCCAATAAAGTATTGGTAAGATAATCAGGAGCAGACTCATATTGGTGCATGCCCAATGAGAGCTCATGCCCCATATTGGCAAAGGAGGTCGGCAGCTTTATTTTGTTTTCTGTAAACATGAAAGTCGTTCAATCAACTAAAGTCAAATCAAATCAAAGCAAAACCAATGACAAATCCCTAACGCGATAATGTTGTTGCCCGCTAATTGGCCTAAATTTTTAGGATTATTAAACAAATTGTACAAGGAGAGTAGTCAAATTTGGAACTAAAACTCAAATTTTTGGGTCTACTGTGTCCATAATAAGACCAATACTTTGTTCCGCTTTATTTTGGTCTTCCTATTTTTATTTCTTTCCACTTATTTTGTCTTTTTGACCAATTTGGTTTTTTTATTTATTTTTAATTTATAAAATTGAAGGGAGTAGTTGATCTTATGCATATTCCTTCTCTCCCCTTGTCCCGACTTTCCCGATTCATAACTTCCATCATTCTAAGTAACTAAACATGCCACGAAAATAAAAGCGTTTGAAGCAAAAATATATAGAAATTTGACAAATGGTACAAAACAACCTTAATATACGCACAACAAAGTTCACAAGAGCACTGAACAACTCTTAGTTAACAAGTACTTGCACAAGTCATTGAACAAACAAAGAAGAAACAAAACATTATTTACAAGTCATCCGTTTCAATATTAAGTGTTGTCAATGCCAATGACATACACATTTTACACGATCCTGCATCTTTTTTATTTATTCTATTTTTATCTCACACATCTATTTTTTTTTACCTTTGCTTACAGAGTATTTCACCTTTCAGATGAAATTTATGAAGTAACAGAGGACCCTCAATATGCTACAAGGCCATTATTGCTTTATCACCGGTAAATACCTTGAAGAACCCAACAATGCCGGCTTTCTCAACCAGTACTGCTGAAACCTCTGCCTTGCATACTCCATGTAGTCAAAATCAATTTTGTTCACATAACCCTACAAAACCACCAGGTAACTTATTTTTGTTATACACACGAAGAAGCAATCACTCGGACACAAGCTATTGTGAAGCATAAAAGTGTAATAAAAGTAGAAATTGTTACCGAAATTATTCCCCATAAGCCCCAAAAGAGATGGTTGGCCAAAGTGTACTTCTCTGATTTGTCAACTAGCTCATCCACATCGGCATCACTGGGTTGGTAACCTATTAGAAATAATGGAGATGAAGTATGTTCAGAATCACCAAAGATTTCAAAGAGAACACTTAATTTAGAAGAATTTGTTTAATTATTTCTCCTACTATCTGTTTTCTCAACACACACTTGGTCTACGTCAGACTGTAATAACCCTGATTAATTGAAAACAACTCATTTTATTTGGTGGCTGAGGATGCAGCATGATTCCAAGAAACAAAACACTAGAACCACTCGGGCCAGAAAATTATACAAAAGAATTGCAAGATTTCCTAATTTCATTTGCATCATTCAAAGTGGCATTAGACTTGTCCAGTCAAAGCAATGACTTTGTTAATGTAAAGAGAAACCTCTTTCTTGGAACTTTTCAGAAGTCAAGAATGTTAAATGTCAAGCATGACTAATCTGAGCATCAAGCATGCACAAACCAAGCTTAAATCTTGCAGAAATCTTCCTCACACAATTATCTACTGGTAAAGAGTCTCAGATAATATGAGCCATATATGATAAGGTGAAAATCAAATAAGTTAATTTTGTTGTAGTATCAGAACATGAGAAAGTTGAACAGTTTAATGTAGGAAAAATGACCAATATCATGTATCGCAGACAATTGAAAAGAGAAATCATGAAATGAATAGGCTAACCTGCAGAGCTCAGATATATACGGACAAATCTCTGGCGCTCCTCCAGACCTGATGCAATGCAGTCAAGAAAATCAAAATATTTAAATTCATAACGAAGACAATACAAAATTCTTAATTCCGTGTTTGCAGCTTCATTGAATTCTCAAAGTTTGTAGAAGAAAATGCAACGAAGACCAAATCATTAACAGATTAAACAGTTACCTGGATAATTGCTGTAGTCCAAAACGTGAGGTGTCTCAGAGTGGTAGTTTGCTACCATCTCACAGAAATGATTTGCAAGGTCGTAAGCAACAGGATTATAACTGGCATATTCATAATCCTGGACATGTTAACACATAATATTAGTAATTATAATAAATAATCGTTGCAACAGAACTCTAGACATTTCTTGGTGTATACTTTCTTTGGCTAGAACATTAAAAGAAATAAAAAAAAGAAAAGAAAATCCAACAATGATTGTATTGATAGCTTGAATTGAATCATGCTTGTTGAATGCAAGGCTAGAGAACTGGAATAACATACACGTGTAAGCATGCCAAGAAAGTTACTCATCAGCGGCTGCTAAGTCACATTCTGAAAAAATACTACTTAGAATTTTCTGTATTGAATAACTAGAAACATCAACATCATAATTCATACTGGAAAAGGAGGGGTTGGTTACTAAAATAGACATATAAATAAAATCGTAGATGTCGACTCGAATACAAAATAGGTGAGTATGAGTCCCCTTTGGTTTCTCTTGTTCTGTTCTTTTTGAATAATCCTTCAGATTATTGATTCCAGTTCGTACATTTTTTGAATAAAAAGTATTGGGGGTAGGAATTTTCAATCTTTATAAATGTTCCCTACCATTCAAGAAGTGGGCACCATTAAGTTATTAAGAACAACTAAAACAGTCAGTCGTATGTCAAAACAATTAAATTCATGTTCAATGAACTAAAGTGTTCGACTTCAGCTACCATCATAGGTCACAAATGGAATCACTTGAAAGGATGTTTCTTATAACCTAGCAGTTTCCCTAATTATGTGGTAGAGGTACAGAGAAATCTTCCCAGCAAGAAACATGAAGAAACTGATAAAGAAAGTGAAAGTGTAATTACTTTCAAAACCACAGAAACAGATAATAAGAACAGAACACAGTAAGAAACTCACAATTAAAGTGATTGATCTGGTCTCTTCATCCATCATTATGTTACCGTATTGCAGGTCATTGTGACAGAACCCAATCTCATGATAGTCCCGTGATAGTTCCTTCTCTAACATACCAATTTCCTCCTCTAAAGTATCCAAGCCAAATTCCTTTTTGTCTTTTATTGAACACAAATTTTTAGCCTCACTAAGCCAGTTTCTGTGGAAAAAGGTGAACTGCATAAAAAGTCTTAAATTCTCAAAGGGAAACTTTAACTTCTTGAAAAATATAGCTACCTCATTCTATCCCAAAGGACTACATTTTTCGGACCAGGCATATCAAGATTGTGGAACTCTCTCAGCTTAGCTGCTATAATAGCAGATATTTCAGGATCACGGAGGTCAGCAGCTGATAGTGTCTGAGAATTTAAAAGAAAGTATGGTTATGATAAAAAGGATCTTCAGAAATAGGTTATACAGTGAACCTCAAACATTCCTTTTTAGAAATGACTAATAGTCTAGCTTCATTTGAATGAACAATGAAGAATTCAAATCTGAACTAAAGGAGACGAAAAAAATAAATTGCTTGCTACTTTAGAATTTGGAGAACACTGAAATTTTGACTACGCAGATCAGTGAAGAATATTTAACCATGACATACATCTCGTTTGTTTCTGCTTCACATTTAGAAAATATAAGATCACTAACGTCTAATTCAAATTAGATGACACATAAGTGGTACTGCTGAAACATTCAGTAACTCGAAGGTGAAACTGGAGAAGAACAGGACCTATTACACGTTCATCATCTATCTAGATAGCTACATGATTTATTGCCTCTCTTTTTTTTTACCCGGGTAACTAAAAGATTCTGCAAATAGGCTGTTTGTGTATCCAAGTTATAGTTCAGTAAATATAATTCTGTAAACTTAGGCCTAAGAGTCAGGGTTTAAATAGTCTTTATTTCCTGGTATAACGAGTTTGGGCTTTTGTAGTATCATTCATAATCTTCACAAAGTTATCAAAAGATTTCTAATTGAGAATGATCCTTCAAGCGAGTAACAGGTTCCTACTTTCACAGCAATAGAAGAAATCAGACACCCTTATCATAAACAAAGCTAAAGCACCTCCTGAAAAAGAATGGGAAACATTACTTTGACCGTACTGCCTGACCCTGTTTGCTCTCTGCACCATCCAATTTAGTCCTAAAGTGCATATTGGACCTTATTCCTTTTTTTTAATTATTCTTTTCAACCAATACAATACAGCACGCCAATGACTATGAAACCATTAAAGTAACATGAGAGAGAGAGAGAGAGAGAGAGAGAGAGAGAGAGAGAGGAATAAAGAAAAGTAGTGGCAATTATAGCAGATTTAGTGAAAGTATCCCAAAGAATGTCATTAGTTAAAGACTTAAAGCAACCCATACTAAAAAAATAGAAAATAATATGAAATGGTAAGGAAATTTAGCAATTCACATACTCTAGCGTGAATGAACTCTTCAACCCGTCCATCTGCGAACCGCCCAAGAAGACGCGGTCCCTGGCCATGCTTGGACATGCACTCAAAGGTCTGAATTTCATCATCCCTATTAAAGAAAACTTCAACTCCTTCGCCATAAACCCGGACCAGAACATTTCGGGAAAAATCACCATCCCTCGTGGGCCAACTTATTTGATAAACCTCATTAGTCATGGCACCCTTCAGTGGTATGACCTGCAAGGCATTCAAATCATCCACTACGTCCCCCCATTCAGAAGCTACAGATACAAGTACCTTTTTTAATTCCTCTGGAAGACAACCTTTGATTAACCCAACTCTCTTTATGGCCATTATGTATCAATACAAAGAGAGCAAATTCTTTTGAAATTCTTGACCTGCATGTCAAAGGGGAAATAATTCTCAGCGCTGTAATGTTATAGTGTTCTGGAATCTTATCAAAACACTCAAACAACAGTTTGAAAGTTTCAAAAGAACTAAAGAAAATCAAAAGATATACATAATGAAATCAACGAATTCAGAAAATTAATCATCACAACTGATAGAATTATAAACCTGTTCAGTAAAAGTAAACTTACCCAACAATCATGCAAGGAGGAAAAATTAAGTTCAAAGCTGCAATCTTAATAGTAACATCTAATTGAAATGCTCATTTGGCTAAACTTGCTCTATTAAGGCAGTATTGTTCAGCATTCAAGAAGATCACAGCAAATGCTCAAAACATCAGGAAACATATGAGTTCCACAGAACCCAGCAAAAAGAAGAACTGATCTAAGAAAACAGAACTCACCTAATAACAGCAAGACAGGCAGGACCGTCCAAGAAAGCTGCAGGTTGATGCCAAACTACAGAGCCTTATATAAATGTTTCAAACAATCTTTGAAAGTTATTTGGTACTTTAAAGAATTAAAACAATGACCTTTGGCACAAAAGAAAGAAACGAATGAATAAACAATCAAAACCGAGAACCCTTCAAGCCAATTATATAACAGTGTGGGGTTGTATGTTTGAAAAAAGGATCCCAAGAAAAATATTATTTCCCGAAAAAAAAGTCCAAAAACTGACTTTTCCTCTCTCTGCCAAAAGCGACAGAAGCAAATTCTTGAAATGGGTTTTGTTGTGAAGCTGTAAAACTAAAATGGGCAGCTGTAGTTTGGAAATTCTGAATCTTGGCGCAGATTCTGGGTCAGACTTTCGTACCCAACTCGAATTGACTAATTTCTAAATGAGGCTAGGACGGTGAAAGCTTTTTCCTTTCTTTTTTTTTGGTCAAAAGACGGTGAATGTTAAAAGTCAAAGTCTTGTTCTTATCGTGATACTTTTTTATTCTTGTATGGATTACGCAGAACAAGGAAATGGGTTGCTTGCAGAGGCCCAGTTATGTGAATGGAAAGCTTCCAAGAAGATGACTTTTTCTTCTCTGCTTGGATTTTTCTTTCGCTGACGAAAGAGTTTTTCGTTTTTTTTTTTCTTTTCTGTATATTTTCGATGCATCATTATGAATAAAAAAATAAAAAAAATAAACGCGTGGGATTAAACTCTCCACACATTTTCTTTTTCTTTTTCATGTTTGTTTTGAAAATTTTATGCTAATTATATATATTCTTTTTGTTTGGGATGTTAATTATTTTCTTATTTTATTGTTTGTGTTGAAAACGTGTGTAGAGGGTGGTGAGAACATGTTTTGTCGGCACAAGGGCTTTCTTGTAATTTTAAATTTTATTTCTTTATTTATTTATTGTAATATATATATATATAAAGCAAAAGACAAAGAAAGGTGAAATATTCAAAATACTAGAAAATGCACTTAGTTAATGCAAACATTAAGAATTGAAATTATTAATTAAATGAGGATAATATGGTAAATTCACACATTTTCATATTTAAAAAAAATATAATTAAAAGAAAAATCAGATAATGCCCTATTTTTATGGAACACAACTACCAATTATCTTTTTTAATTCTAAATAAATTTAATTTTTTTTTTAAAAAGCCTCTCGCAGGGGCAGAAGCGCATGCAGAGAGGCTAGTCTATATATATGGCAAAAGGTAGAGAATGGTGAAACATTCAAAATACAAGAAAATGCCCTTGATTAATCCAAACATTAAGAATTAAAATTATTAATTAAATGAGGATAATATGGTAAATTCACACTTTTTTATATTAAAAAAATTAAAATTAAAAGAAAAATCGGATAATAGATCCTATTTTTATGGAACACAACTACCATTATATTATTTTAATTCTAAAATAAATTAAATTTTTTTTATAAAAAAAAAAAAAAACCTCCCACAGACGCGAGAGCGTATACAAAGAGACCAATTTTCAATTAAATATATTTGCTTGATGAAGGAGCGTAAAACAAAAGTGAGCACTGCCAAACAAAAGTTGACTTTAATGTAATGGGGTTCTCTGTGGGCACTGCTGTATTGGCAATCATTGCTATCCATAACCAAAAGAACAAGAAGATTTAAAGGTCATGATTTAAATGTATGTCGACCGTTAAGAGTGTAATGAGGAAGGTTCTCTTTTCTCTGTTTGGCTTTTCTTTTAAACATTGTCATCTATCTATATATAAAGCAAAAGGCAGAGAATGGTGAAACATTCAAAATACCAAGAGAATGGTGAAACATCCAAAATACCAAAAAATGCCATTGATTAATGCAAATATTAAGAATTGAAATTATTAATTAAATACGGATAATATGGTAAATTCACACTTTTTCATTTGAAAAAAATTAAAATTAAAAGAAAAATCAGATAATGGATCATATTTTTATGGAACATAACTACCCATTATCTTTTTTAATTCTAAAATAAATTAAAATTATAAAAAAAAAAAAAAAAAAAACCTCTCGCATGCGTTGAAGCGCTTGCAGAGAGACTAGTGATGAAAATTTTATGAAGCATAATCCATGAAACATTCAAAAATATCAAAATACCCTTATTGGACAAAAATATTAAGAGCATCTCCAAGGCGATGTCAAATATCAAACATTAAATTTGAATTTAATGACTTATGTAGTAATTTGACATAGAGTTATACATTTCATTCCATATGTCAAATTAAAATATTATTTTATTACATGGTGTTTATTGGTTTATACTTTCTAGACACATTAATCGGGCGAGCGCAAGTGTGCTAAGGTTGTACGAAGATGGCTTGTGACAAGTGAAGTGGACACACCTAAGTAATTGGAGCTAAGATCGTTGATGAAGTAGGCTACTTAGATAACTACCTAGAGAGTGCGTAACTCTAGCATGGTGACTAGAGAAGTGGGCGGCTATAACTAAAAAGATGAAGGATAACTACCTAGTTAGTTGGGTGGTTATTGGCTCTACGAAAATATGAAAATGTGGGAGAGTGGTTCAATAAAAAGGGGAATCATGGTTAGTGGTTATATCCATGATAAACATGTGTCTAATGACGTGGTGGCTTGAGAAGAAGTGTTCCACGAATCAAGGGATTGTAGCATGAAGAGTAGGGTGGTTACAACGAGGTGGCAATTTTAGGGATTGACCAAATAAGCCTAAATGGTTCTAAAGAAAGTTGAAGAGCTTACCTGATATTGTTTTGGGAAGAGGAAAGAAAAGTGTAAAACCCTAGAAGAGCCTAAGTGCTTGAGCATGTAGACAAACTTTGTGAGGGTAAATTTAGTAAAGGTTTATAACAGCGTCACCCCTTCATGTCCATTTTCTTTTGCTCTGTTTGTGCGGGTGAGCGAATGATATTATGCTACATGGAGGCAATATTCATGTATGAGTATTGTTAAAAAGTAATGCACACTTGGTCTTGAATAATACATAAAGGTTTTCAGTGATATAGAAAAGTCTAGATTTTTAAAGAATGTGCAAACCGACTTGACAAAGTCGGTGAATACAAAAAATTTGAGAAATCAAAGTGTGTTATAATATAAAATATTCAAAGAGCTAATCTCACCGACTAAGCTTGTCTAACTCTCCCATCAGCCAACTCTAAAGCCTTGTACCTTTTTTTTTTATTTCAATCAATAAAATAAAATTATCTTGTTACTCTTTCAAAAAGTTTTCTATTCCACATAAAGTTATTGTCCTAAACACTAAACCAACTATTTCCTAAACCTCTTCTCCCTTACATCAACAGTGGTATCAGAGCTTGTTCCGATCAAGGTCTTAAATATCGATGGAAATATCGGGAAAATATCGATATCGATAAAAATTGAATAAAAACCACGGAAATTGTGATAAATAAATGGAAATTTTTAATGAAACTTTAGAATAAGTTTATTTAGTCAATCATCTATTATTTTGACACAAAAAATTGGAAGGAAATGTATTGCATAGTGGGTTTGAGTGATTTAAGTTGATTATATTGCGACCCAACAAACTCTGTGACTTAGAAAATCTGGAGTAATTAATGAAAGAGAATTAAACACCCCCTAGTAATTTATTTATCATTTTTTAGTACAATATTTTACATGGTAAGATACATGAGTAACCTTATTTCACATTATTCATTGGACATGGTACACGTTCTTATATTTATTATTTATCAAAAATTAAAAATAATTAAAGATGTAAACCAACTTGATTTTTCATGAAAATTAGGCACTTTACCATGCTTAAAAAATAATAGTGAAGATTGAAAATTAACTAAGAACATAAATAAATTTATCCAAGGAAGAATTAAATAGTAGATAAAGAAAATAATTATAGAGATTTAAGTAATTAAGCATCAATTTGAAGGGAAATTTAGTAATGTAAGTGCTTATAATGAATAATAAAATAATCAATAACATTAAATGGATTAAAGATTCATTCTCATGTGAAAATTTGATTCTTGCAAAAAGAATTCAAAACAAAACAATATAAATATAAATATTTTAGCATATTATCACAAAAACATAAGTGATATAGTGGTTAAGGTGTTGGAGGAGTAAAATGAGAGGGGTTCAAATTCCCTTTGTGTTTTTTTTCTCCCTTTTTTTCCATTTTTTTTCTTTTCTTCTTTTTCCTTTTTTTTTTCCTTTGCATCAATATTTTCGATATTTTCTATATTTTAGCGATATTGCATCGATATTTTGACAAAATATTGCTGAAGTGTGAGCGAAATTATCGACATCGATATTTTCCGATATTATCGTCGATATTGTAGATATTTATACGATATGTACATGGATATGTTCCGAAATATCCGTGATTTGAAATATCCGAAATATCCTCGATATTTCGTCGATATTATCGATATTTCATATTATGGTTCCGATCAACCTTGGGCATTGGTTCACTAGTCTTCCATCATGTCTACCACTAGCCAAAACTCTGACCCTCTTCCTATTTTCACGGGAGAAAACTATGACTTCTGGAGTATTAAAATGAAGACCTATTTTATGTCTCAAGATTTATGGGACATAGTTGATAGTGGCTTCAATATTATCTAGAAAATCCAACCGTGGAACAGTTGAGGCAACTAAAGAAGGATCAACGAAAAGATGCAAAGGCCTTATGTGCCCAGCAACAAGCCTTGCATGATACGATTTTGCCAAGGATCATGGGAGCCACAGTTGCAAGGGAAGCATGGAATACCTTAAAGGAGGAATTTCAAGGCTATGCCAAGGTACGTGCAGTTAAACTACAAACTTTGAGAAGAGAGTTTGAAAACATTAAAATGAAGGATTCTGAGACCACACAAGACTATTATGCTAAAATAAAAATAAAAATTAATCAATTGAGAGCCTATGGAGAAAATATTAATGATTCAAGAATTGTAGAAAAAATACTTATAAGTCTTCCTGATAAGTATGATCCTTTAGTTACTTCCATTGAACAGACAAAAGATTTAACTAGTCTGTCAATGACAGAACTAATGGGCTCTCATGAAGCATATGACAAAAAGAATGAGTAGGCGAAGTGAAAATTCAGTAGAAAGAGACTTTTAGTCAAAACTAAATTTAAGGTCTCAGAAAACTAAAGAAGGGGGAAAGGAAATTTGGAGAAAGTTCTAGAAGAGAAGATTATAAATTCAATAAGAATTGGGGAAATAAAAAAGAAATAAAGGAAAGAAAAAACTATCATCCCTGCCACAAACCACCTAGAAAAATATTGTTGGTTCCGTGCCAAGCCCAAATGTCAAAATTGTAAAAAATTTGGGCACATTGAAAAAGACTGTCGGACCAAGAACTATTAAGCCAATTACTCAGAAAAAAGTGAGAAGAATGAGCATGTGTTTTATGCTCACCAAGCCACACCAGAAGAAACCAACAAGAAATGGTATATTGACAGCGGCTGTAGTAAGCACATGACTGGAGATGAAAGCATCTTCTCCAACATAGACAAGTCCCTAAAATCACAAGTAAAACTGGAAAATGGAACACTGGTGGAGAACAAAGGAAAAGGTACAATCACTATCCAAACTAATAAAGGAACTAAATATATTAAAGATGTTCTACTAGTTCCTAGCCTGGAGCATAATCTATTAAGTGTTGGACAAATGATTGAAAATGGATACTCTCTGCACTTTTCTGGAAACTCCTACACAATATTTGATAAAAGAAATAAAAATCACATAATAACAAAAGTAAGGATGGAAAATAGAAATTTTCCTATCCAATGGTAATTTGTAAAAGCCACCACAACCATGAAAGCATAAGTAGAAGATTCATGGTTATGGCATAAAAGATTTGGCCACTTTAATTTTTATGCACTAAAAACTCTTTATCAAAAGAATATGATGAGAGATCTTCCAAACATAAAAGAGATCCATGATGTCTGTGAAGGTTGCCAACTTGGCAAACAACATCGACAAGCATTTCCATCTGGAAAGGCTTGGAGAGCTAAGGCCTTGTTGGAGCTTGTTCACACAGACGTTTGTGGACCTATGAGGACTCCATCTCTTGATAACAACAGGTACTTTATCCTATTCATAGATGACTATACTAGAATAACGTGGGTTTATTTTCTACGAGAAAGATCAGAAGTATTTAATATTTTCAAAAAATTCAAAACCCATGTTGAAAAAAAAAGTGGCCACTATATTAAAGCTCTAAGAAGTGATAGAGGAAAAGAATATACCTCTAAAGAATTCAACAAATTTTGTGAAGATGAAGGAGTAGAGCATCAATTAACTGTTGAATTCGATGAATCGGCGTCATGGGACTAGGAGGAAGAAAAAGTTTAAAAGAAAAGTGTTACTATAACACAACCGTGCAGAGAGGAAATTGAAGAAACTCTAGGTACGACTCCACCACCTACAACTCCTCCATCTATACAACATGATGGCTCTTCAGAACCAGAACAAAGAACTAGATCACTCCAAGATATATATGAAACTTGCAACTTCATAACTATAGAACCAGAAAGTTTTGAAGTTGCAGTAAAAGAAGAAATCTGGAGAAAAGCTGTGGAAGAAGAAATCAAAACAATTGAGAAAAACAAAACATGGGAATTCGTTGATCGCCCACAAGATAAAGAGATCATATGGGTCTATAAGACCAAATTTAATCCTGATGGATCAATACAAAAGCATAAAGCGAGGTTAGTAGCTAGAGGCTACTCGCAGCAGTCGGGCATAGATTATAACGAAACCTTTGCACCAGTTGCAAGACTTGATACTATAAGAGCACTGGTAGCATTAGCAGCTCAAAAGAAATGGAGAATTTATCAGCTAGACATAAAGTCTGCATTTCTAAATGGAGAGCTCGAAGAAGAAATATATGTGGAGCAACCACAAGGATTTATTGAGCAAGGAGGAGAAGATAAAGCACTCAAGTTAAAGAAAGCCTTGTATAGACTCAAGCAAGCACCACGAGCATGGAATAGCCGCATAGACAAATACTTCATCAACGCAGGCTTCAGGAGGAGCAAAAGCGAGCCTACTCTCTACACCAAAACTCAAAGTAAGTCCGATATCTTGATCGTATCTCTATATGTGGATGACCTTATCTACACATGAAACAATGCAGAAATAATTCAAGAGTTCAAAAAAGATATGATGAAAACATTTGAGATGAGTGACCTTGGGTTTACGCACTATTTTTCGGGCATTGAAATAAACCAAGAAGAAGATGGAATCTTCATATGCCAGAAAAAGTACACCGAGGATCTTTTGAAAATGTTCAAAATGTACGAGTGCGAGACTGTGGCTACTCCACTTATCACCAATGAGAAATTAAGAAAGGATGATGGATCAAGTAAAGTCAATGGATCAGTTTACAGAAGTCTCATTGGGAGCTTACTATACTTAACAACAACTAGACCCGACATAATGTACGCGACGAGCTTACTATCAAGTTTATGCAAAATCCAAGCTAAATACACTATGGAGCAGCAAAGAAAATATTAAGATACTTGCAAGGCACAATTGACTATGGCATATGGTATAAGTCTACTATAGATCCAAGACTATTTGGCTACATAGATAGTGATTGGGCTGGATCAGTGGATGACATGAAAAGCACATGAGGCCATGCATTTACAATTGGGTCCGGTATATTTTCATGGTCATCAAGCAAACAAGATACCGTGGCACAATCATCCGCAGAAGCCGAGTACGTATCAACAGCAAGTTCAGCATGCCAAACTATTTGGCTCAGAAGAATATTTGAAGATATGGGAGACTGCCAAACAGAAGCTACTGAAATATTTTGTTACAACAAGCCTACTATAGCAATGGTGAAGAATCCAGTATTCCACAGTAGGACAAAGCATATTGCCATCTCACATCACTTATTACAAGAAGTCTCAGCAAAAAAATAAGTTGAGCTCAAGTACTGCAAGACAGAAGAGCAGATTGCAGACATCTTCACTAAGGCACTTCCAAGACTAAAATTTGAACTGCTACGAAGCATGCTCGGAGTAACGCAAATGTGCATTAAGGAGGAGTGTTAAAAAGTAATGCACACTTAGTCTTGAATAATATAGAAAAGTCTAGATTTTTAAAGAATCTGCAAACCGACTTAGCAAAGTCGGTGAATACAAAAAATCTAAGAAATCAAAGTGTGTTATAATATAAAATATTTAAAGAGCTAATCTCACCGACTAAGCTATTGTCAGTTAAGTCTCCTATATATATAGGCTTGATGCCTATACAAAAATGTAAGCTGAAAAACTACAGCATGTCTAACTCTCCCATCAACCAACTCTAAAGCCTTGTACCTTTTTATTTATTTCAATCAATAAAATAAAATCATCTTGTTACTCTTTCAAAAAGTTTTCTATTCCACATCAAGTTATTGTCCTAAACACTAAACCAACTATTTCTTAAACCTCTTCTCCCTTAAATCAACAAGTATCATTGTGTGTTGAAATCAAGAAGGTATAATGAGATGGTGGTCAAAGTGTAAAACCCTACAAGAGACTGGAATTGTAGCAGTACATTTGTGCTTAAGTATGTAGACAAACTTTGCGAGGGTAAATTTGGTAAAGGTTTATAACAGTGTGACCCCCTTCATGTTCGTTTTCTTTTGCTCTGTTTGTGCGAGTGAGAGAATGATATAATGCTTACGTGGAGGCAATTTTCATGTATGAGTATCATTGTGTGTTGAAATCTTGAAGGTATAATGAGATGGTGGTACGACCACTATGAAGGAAACCTTATGATATTTTAGATTCATTAAGGCACAAAGATGAGATTACACTTAATCTCTAGGCAAGGGAATCAAAAATTAAAATTTTGAGCTTAAAAACAAAATCTAACCAAAGTATCTTTAGGCCTAAAAGGACTGAAGCACTTTAGACACTTATGCAAACTACTAGAGATAGTAGAGATTTCTTTATACCTTTGAAGCACTACCTTGAGAAAAGCTCAAGATTGATCACCTATGGAGGGCCTTCACCACATGATTTTCCAAAAGAGAGCCACCCAAATGTTTGGCCTCTAACTTCATACACTCCAAGGGAAGAGGATGGAGGAGGAGATGAAGAACACAAGGAGGTGGAGATGCTAGTACCCCTCCTTATGTGGCCGGCCATGGTGGAGGGGAGGGAGGGGCATGGTGTTGCCTCCTTATCCTCCCATCATCCGAAAAACCCTAAGATGAATCAACCCATAGCCATATGTTTGTAGGCTAGGCATTATAAGTTGGGTCACCCATCACCCATTTCACTTAAAATGATCCATGTAAGCCATCATGTCAAACCCACTAACTTCACCATATGGCCAAATTTCTCTCCTTATTGGGCCTTTTCGACTTCATCTTGTAAGTTGTCATGTACAACTTATCTTATGAGCCCAATATGCCTTGAACCTCTAAAACTAATTTTAGGCCCAATAAAAGTCCTGAGCTTTGATTATGTAACATCCCACATCGATCAACGGAGAGGGGGTGATGTGCCTTATATGTACATGCCCACCTTCATCTAGCTTGAGGCCTTTTGGGAGCTCACTGGCTTCGGATTCATGGGAACTCCAAAGTTAAGCAAGTTTGGGCTAAAGCAATCCCAAGATGGGTGACCCATTGGGAAGTTGCTCGTGAGTTCCCAGAAACAAAATCGTGAGGGAAGAGAGGAGGGCTCAAAGCGGACAATATTGTGGTACGGCGGAGCCAATCCGGGATGTGAAAATGGTATTAGAGCCACTCTGCCGTGCGGTGTGAGTGTGCCGATGAGGACGTCGGGCCCCTAAGGGGGGTGGATTGTAACATCCCATATCGACCAACGAAGAGGGGGTGATGTGCCTTATATGTATATACTCACCTCCATCTAGCACGAGGCCTTTTGGGAGCTCACTGGCTTCGAATTCATGGGAACTCCGAAGTTAAGCGAGTTTGGGCTAGAGCAATCCCAGGATGGGTGACCCACTGAGAAGTTGCTCATGAGTTCCCAGAAACAAAACCGTGAGGGCAGAGAGGGGGGCCCAAAGCAGACAATATCGTGTTACGGCGGAGCCGATCCGGGATGTGACAGATTATTTAATTAATCTTTGCTCATCATCTCCTAATAAATTTTTAACTTTTCACCTTTATGGGTGTATGATTGGTTAGGTTCTAATCGGCAAGGCAGTGGGCAATTTGGACTCTTTCTTAATTGATTGTGAATTAAAACCCCTTTTTAACTCTCCCTTTTATGAGGACATAGTTATGGCATATCCTCAAAGTTTCTACAAACCGTGAGTGACGTCTAGCAACATGTTACGGTTATCCAAGCCAATGTCGAATAAGGTGGAGAACCTATTCAGTTGGAATTATAATGTAATACGGTCATTCTCTAACTCAATGCTTTCTCTCACATCATTAATGCATGGAAAACATTGCAAGCCCCTAATGTGAACTTCAAGCTTATATAACTCATACAAGTATGATTGGGATCACCATTTTGAATCATACCTAATGCTTTGGCCAAAGACTCTTGAATCATATCGTCAGAGCATTCTCCATCTTTACTAAAGGTAGAGATCTTTTGTTGTGCACTCATCTGCCAACATGGATTAATCATGAACCTCAATCATACAATATGGTCATGCCCTTGAGGAGCACAACGTTTTAGCATATCAAAATATTGGTTTCGACCCAAATAAGATTGAAGAAATTGTTGGTGAGATAAGAACATGCTTGCTAAAGTTGTATAGTGAGTATAGAGAGGATGCAAACATTGGTACACAACCTATATATGACGCACAAGAAGAGGATGCCAATGATGAGGTTGGTGAGGATGATATTCAAGCTCAAATGCTGCAAGAACTTGCGCAACAAAGGAAAGCTGAATAACTTATGGAGATATCCAATAAGGTGGATAAGTATTTGACTGATCCATTTGAAAACCCTTTGAACAAGCACTTCAAACTCTTGGATTGGTGGAAAGGAAATGAATCAAGATATCCAAACCTTGGAATGATTTCCACGGATATCTTTGCAATCCTATCTCCAACCGTTGCTACTGAGAATGATTTTAGCTTAGTAAAGATGATTGTGGATCCCTTTAGAAGTTCATTAACTCCTAAAATGGTAGAGGGATTAGTGTGTACAAGTGATTGGCTTAGGGTGAAGGAATTTTGCTTCTATAACGAACCAACGAAAGATGAGCCTGCATTCTACAGGGAGCTTGAAGAAATTGAAGCAAGTAAGTAAATGTTTCTTCTTTATTTGAGGTTTTAGGCAGGCCCGGCCCATAACTTGTGCAGGCTGGGCGACTGCACAAGGCCCCCAAATTTTTTTTAGGCCCATTTATAAAAGAAACAAAGAAAGGCCTATTAAAAGTCATACGAGAGATTTTACCAAAAGTGGCAGATGAAGAGTCTAAAGCTGCAAAATGTTTTTGTATTCATTCATATTTCTTGTGCAGTGTGTAGTACAATATATATGTACAAGTTTAGTGACAAAATAATAAGAGGTAATAAGGCCATCTCTAGTCATGGGCCATAGGCCAAATATAGTCCTAAAATAATGCAAAATACATCTCCAGTCATGGGCTAAAATCTTTTTTGGCCAAATTTGGAGGGCCATATTTGGCCCTTTAGCCCTTCAACTAAGCCAAATTTTTTTGTGGGCCCAGCGCATGTGCTTTCCAAGAAGAGAAAGTATCATGGTAGGCAAGAGCACGAAACATCTCGTGCAACTGCAGATCCAACAGTCAATATTAAAGGCTCGTTGACATCATCGATGATGTCAGCTAGGTGTTAGGTCTTTTATTTTATTTTTAATAACCTTTTAAAATATTTTTAAATTCATTTTATTTTATATATATATATATATATATATATATATATATATTAAATAAAATGAATTGGAGGTTAGAATTGGAGGTTAGAATAATTGATTGAAAACTATAAACTAATAAACACCATGTAATAAAATAATAAACTATTGTACAACACTCATGGTACAACTTTCATATTTTTAAAAGTTATTTCTCAAAATAATAAAATATGAAAGGCCCTAAAATATAGCCATGTATGGCTAGAGATGGAAAAATTTAGCCCTGCACTATTCTTTAAAAAATTAATATTTTGGAGGGCCAAATTTTTAGCCCTAGACTACATTTAACCCTATGACTGGAGATGGCCTAATGAGCCACACTAATATACAATATCTAGTTGTCTAGTTGAGATATAAAGTGGGTTTTGATGGAGGTGCACTAGTGGTGAGCAATTAGCTTTGTCTGGAAATATGATAGTATATGTTTAGTGGATGATGAGTGGGCCTGTTTGGTAGAAGCTATGGTAACTCCTTTATAGCAGAGACATCCACTGACATTTTGAGTGCTTTAAAAAGGCTAATTTGTTTTCCAAAACAATCATTGCTTATAGAATATTATTGACTTTACATATTACAGTTGCTTCAGCTGAAAGAAGTTTTTCCAAATTGAAGTTATTGAAATCTTACTTGCGATCAACCATGTCACAAGAAAGACTAAATGGTTTAAGTTTGATATCTATTGAAAGTGACTTTTTGGAAGAACTTTATTGTACTCGTTTGATTAATGATTTTGCAACTAAAAATGCAAGGATGACTGTTTTTAGAAGCGTTGGTTGCTGGTTGTTGACTGTTTTGGTTCCTGGATGAAGGGTTGGTTGTTGGTTGCTGTTTTTTATTAAGATTTATTTATAGTTTTTGTACTTTCACATTTGTTGTATGTAAAAGACAATTAAGTGGGCTATGAATATAAGAACGTAAATGTAATTGACTTTATTAAGGATCGATTTGGTTTGCGTTAAAATTATATTATTAACTTTTATAAGAATTGAGAAACCCTAGCCGCACCCTCATCCCCTTTCTCCTTGCCGACAACCAATCGGAAGAAGCTAAGGGGTGGAGGTGGCCACCCCACCTCCTCCCCTCTGCCCATCTTCCCATTCTTCTCCTTATCTCCCCTTCTTTTTCTCTTATCTTTTCCCTTCCTCTAATCCCCTCTTCTCCTCCCTTCCCTGTAGCGCCCCGACCCAATTTAATCATTTTATTCAATTCGATTCAATTTAAAGTGCTTTATTTAATCTAGTCCTTGTGTTCTTCAATAGGTACTCAAGCTCAGCGTGCTCAGGAAGCAGAACCCTCTCAGGGTCATGCAACTTTAGACTTTCTGTGAGTGGATTTGTTTTTAAATAATCATTATTTTTAAAGGTGGAAAGCTATGCATATATATATAGGGATATTTTGATTGTTGAAACTTTAATATTGTTTTAATATTGCTTTATGGTATTTTATGGAATCACTAGTATGTTTTCGGATACTTGAAGGTCGTGATTAAGTTGGGTTGACTAATTGTTATCTTGAGAGCTATTATCTATATTTTGAATATGTATATTTTGGGATTTGAGTCTTGGACACAAGTGATGTCCGGTTGTCTAGGGATATGTGTTGATTACATGGGATGGTTGGAAAGAGGTTGTGGAATGGGATTTGGGTTGTGGTTTATGTTAGTCTGGAGTGCTTTTAGCACTACCCTATGTACCTCCTCGGTACTTAGATACTTGGATTGGAAACTTAGACACATTGGATACTTGGATATGTCGGAACCCGGGCACCCTTGACGGGGTGTTTCGTAGACCCTTAGCGGGGTAGTCTGCACGCACAGGACTTGTCACAAGCGCATGAGTATTAATAATTCTGCTGTGCATGCTGGTGAGCCCAGTCCCCCAGTTGGACAGCTTGTTCCCTAGCCACATGGTCAATTGAGGATTCTTCCATGTGGTCTAGTCAAACAATCCCCCGGTTGGATTTGTCCCCAATACAAGTTTGGTAGTGGTCTTACCTATATATATACCTTTATTCTAATTTATTGGTGAGGATCCATCCTCGCTTGCTGTGCCAACGGGCACGCGTTTTGGGTGAGAGTTGTTTGAGAAAAAGGGAAAAGTTTTGAGTGGGTTTGGGTATTAGTATACTATTACGAGATTTGTGTTTTACCTTGGTGTTATTTTTTACTAAATAGTTATATATCGGTTTTGAATGCATGTTTTGGTATCGTTTTCTAAAATGGTGGGGTTAGTACGTTGATTTTAACCATGTTGAAACTTGTTTTTTCCAGTCACAATTTTCTGTTTTGCACCTCCCAAGTACTGGCTTGATCTAAGCCGAGCAACCGAGCCAAGATTTGCATTTCCACGCCCTGAACTTTTGTAGGGAAATTTTCTATTTGTTTTTGTTTCTGTTGAAAGTTTGCTTTCGGTTGTAAATTGAATTTCCTTAGAATTGCTCTGTTATCGCCCATGTTAGGGTTGGATGTAAGGCCGAAGGCCTCTTCTGTAAACTGTATGCCTTTGTATTGTGCGTGCTGCTTGTTGGGAACTTTTTACTATGTTTTGACATGTTGGAATTTTTGGGAAAAGTCCGTTTTTCAGGGGAGACTCTGTCGAAATTTTGGTAGAAAGTCTAGACCCTCTTTTTCCTTATTTTCAGAGAAGAAGATGCTGCTAGTAAGTGGGCTCGACATTGATTTGATGTCTGAAGAACCATAGGGTTCGTCACAGATTCCAAGGAATTCGGGACGGGTCCTGTCATTCCCTTCCCCAGATAGTCTAGATCTATTTGGATCTAGTCTATTTGTCTGTTTTTTTTTTGTTTGGTTGTTTTTGCAGTGTTTTAGGTGACTAGTGTTGTCCTTGTCTCAGCAGCGATGATAGTAATGATGCTGGATTGTGTCTCTCTCGGGAGAGTAGTGATAATTGGTGGCTAATGCTTTGTCTTTGTTTCAACAGCGGCGGCAGCAGCAACGCTGGTGATAATTGTTGGGATATGGTGCTTTTCTCTACTATGCATCGACCGAAGAACTAAGCTTGGTCATAGGAGGTTTTTTTTGTCAGGTTCTAAGTTGAAGTGGAGTGCTTCTCAGGGGTCATTTTACTATTGTTTATGTGTTCCTCCTTCGTGTTCTCTTCTGGTTTCTGCTATGGTATACCTTGCAGTTTGTGTAGGTGTTAAATGACTATGATTTTGCTTATAGAAGGGTTCTTTTGACAATTGAGATGTTCTGCGGTCCTCTCATGTGAGTTTACTATTTGGGGTTTCTGTTGTCCTCTCATGTGAGTGTATTGTGTTGGTCTCTAGTTGCGGTTCTCGTCGAAGGTCTTTGTGTTAGTTTTCATTTTATATTTGTTCTTTTATTGTAATGGTCTAGCGTGACCTAAATTGGACTCTGTTGTTAGTCCATGACATGTGTGATACTCTTTTCTTCCCTAGGGTTTGTCCCATGAGGTTGTCCTAGTAAGGTTTTAACAAGGTCACTGTATCATGTCGCTCTTTGTACGTCTTTGGTTCTATGAATGAATTCTCTTTCTCAAAAAAAAAAAAAATATAGATTGATTTGGTTCTATTTGTGGATTATGATGTAATTGATGTCACTAAGGGTGGGTTTGGTTCTATTTAAGTATTTATGGATTATGAATTTTTTTAGTTGTATATATAGGGCCTTAACATCTCTCTTTGCACAGGGCCTCCAAAATTAATGGACATGCCCTGGTTTTAGGTACTTTATTTGTTATAAAATTATATTAATTAGTTTATTTACTTCATTTTTTTTTATAGATGATATGGAACTTCAACTATTTCTACAACACAACATCTAACTCCTCCACTTCCTTCACCATTCACTTTAATAACAATGTGGTTGATTGGTTTGCAAGGCTAACTTATTTTGGGTTCTAATTGAATTAACTTTAGATTGCATTTTGTTTTCATTTGAGTTTTAAGAGCACTTCCACCCATTTGTCATGGCAACGGGCAAGGGCAAGGCAAGGGCTGTTACTATTCACGTGAATAGTGGCAGCCATTGCAAAAAGTTGTGGTGTTTCCACCCATTGCCATGGCAACCACTATTCACATGAGATATGATGAGAGGAATTTGTATAGAGTTTTGGTGTTGGAAGTGAAGAATATGACTAAGTATTTATTTTTTTAAAATTCTGAAATTTTTAATTTTTTTTTAGATTTTTTAATTTTTAATTTTGGTTGCTGACGTCAGCAAACCCAGGCTAGAGGTCAGGCTGGTTTGGCCTGTGGGCTGGCTCGGTTGCATGGGTCCCACAGCTTGCCCTGGCAAGAGTGGCCCACTGGAAGCTCTTCCCTGGGCTTGGGCCCTGTTCTGCTCGAGCTGGAGGCAACGAATGGAAGGGCTCTAAGGATATTTAAATTTGGTCTTCAATTTTGTTCATTTGGGTTGTAAGTTTAATGAACTTTTCATTGCACTAGTGACTAGTCTATGATGGATTGGATATGTGATGATGCTTTGCTCAAAATGCAAAATTCTATGGTGAGGATGTGATATATGGACCTCTCATGTGGACCTTCATATTAGCCACATGATCATTTTATTAAGGGTTAACTATTGATTTGCCCCCTGAACTTGTACCTAACTTTGAATTTACTCAGTATCCTTTTTTTTATTTGTAGAAAATTAAGGATATGAACTTTTATTTTTCGTCAATTTCCCCCCTGCCATCTAAATCGTCAACATTTTATCCAATTTGCCATTAAATATAAGGGTAAATTGGTCAATTTGTACATTAAAAATAACTAAATACTGAAAAATAAAATAACATTAAATATAAAATACAAAAAATAAAAGAATTTTAATAAAAATCAACCCACCACTCCCACAGCCTTCTCTCTCTCTCTCTCTTCCTTTCCTCCTCCCCCAAATTCCATCCAATTTCACTAGCCACTACCCTAATTCCAACTCACGAAGCCATCAACACCCACTTTTAATTTCAAAAACTCAACATGATTGTTTTGTTTTCACCAATTGAAGCTTGTTATTTTAAATACCCATTTGACTTGGCCATTGATAGGCTAAGAGACATAGAGAAAAACATTCTGATCATGTTTATGGGTTCTATATGAGCTTTCCTTTACTCCCATTGACCATTCAGAGAGAGAGAGAAGGGGGGGGGGGGGGGGGGGTGGGGTGAGGGTCGGGTCCTTTGAAAGAGAAGGAGGAGGAGGCGATAATATTGAGTGAAAATACAGCTGGGTTGAGAGAGAGAGAGAGAGAGAGAGAGAGAGAGAGAGGGTTGGAGGGGTTGTCACGCCCCGGACTTGGGGGTCAATGGAAACCTCGCGCCCGGTGCGTGAGAAAATAAAAAGTAAAATAAAATAAAAAGAAGCCAAAACATAAAATAAACTTTTTCTTATAAAAATAGATCCCAAAATCTTACAACTTTACAATAAATAAATAAAGCTCTATCACTCTCATCTAATTCAGCCTCAACCGATTTAGTCCTTGTCTTGCCCACTAATTCATCTAAAAATTTAAACAGGATGAGGGATGAGCAAGCACCACTCAGTAGGGACATGAGACCTTACAACAGTAGATTGATATAACTAAATTAAGTGACAAGCAATCACACAACCAAATATCACATTAATAATAATACATGAATGAATGCTCTTCATCTACTCCCGTTAATTCATATAACTGGACAAGCAGACCTGCACGTCTCATACCATGCTTATACCACTTGGTCTCGAATGCCCATTTATATGAACTAACACCCATCTCAATCATCCCATAATTTTCCCTTTTGTTAGTCATCTTGTCTAACTCCCTGTCGCCAGTCCCGAATTACCCAATAAAAATCATGTGCACTGTAGGATCCCTGAGACCTTGTACCTGCCAAGAGTTAGACTCAACTACACAAAAGATCCTTCCCATTACCCTATTTTCCATACTTTCTTTATCAACCCAAGAATTCCAGCCAATTTCCATGATATGATATAATTATGCCTTTCAAATAATAATATCATGCATAATATAATGCTCACAAAATTTAATTAGATCAATCCCCGTAAGGCCCCCCAAGAAATCCCTACCTCGATTCCAAAGCATTGCTCCAAGTTAAGAAAATACAAGCTAAGCCCCAAATCTCCTCCAAGAATCACCTCTCTCTCTCTCTCTCTCTCTCTCTCTCTCTCTCTCAATTTCTTTTATAATTTCTCATATTTTGAAACTATAAAGTTATGCTCCTATTTATAGTGTTTATAGGGATATGATAAACTTCAATATTAAAAGGATAAGAACATCCAAGTTTATCCAAAAGATAAGATCATCCAAGTTTATCCAAATGATAAATATCTTTAAAAGATAATATCATTCAAGTGTATCCAAAAAATAAATATCTTAAAAAAATAATATCGTCAAAGTTTATCCAAATGATAAATATCTTCTTTTATCCGTTTAAAATACGGGTCTTCACAGGGGCTGAGCTGGAATCCCTGGGAATGGACTGGAGTTGCTGGGTGTGGGAGAGAAGCGTCAGGGTAAAAGATGAGAAGGAGAAAAAAACTAGAGGGGAGGAAGAGGGGGGTGCTGGGTCTGTGGGTGGGGTAGGGTTTTTTTTCTTGGTTATGTTTTTTCAACAAATTTTTTTATATTAATGATTTAACAGAAAATTGGATGAAATATTGAGGATTAGACAAAGCAGGGCGGGGGGTATTGAAGAAAAAAAAAATTTGTATCTTTAATTTTCTAAAAAAAAAAAAAAAAGGATAATGGGTAAATCGAAAGTTAGGTACAAGTTTAGAGGGCAAATCAATAGTTAACCTTTTTATTAAACTTAAGTGAGGTAACTATTAAGATGAATCATGTGACCTTCATATTAGCCATATGATTATTTCATCTATTCAAATGAATCATGAGGCCAATATAAAGTCCCACATCTATAGTCTATATATGACATATTCACAACAGAACGACTCTGCTTAGAATATGTGTTAAAATGGATCAGAAATTCAATGCTTAAACGTGGCCTAAAAACTGGTCAGGGCCTGCCAAAAAAGCTTCAAAATTGCCTAGAAACTGGCCTAAAAGCGGGAGCTTCTATAGTGAGGGGAAAGTTATAAGGGGTTTTTTTGAGGGGTATGTTAGAGCCATTGGATTTCATCCAACGGTGAGTTTTTAAAAGAGGGTGCATGTAGAACCGGGTTGAATCTGACCCGTTGGAAACCCAACTTCAGTTGAAGATATTTCCCTCTCTGAAAAATTCAAGAACACAATCCTCTGTTTTTTAATGTAACGCAAACCCAGAATTAGAAAGATCCAAAGCTCCCAAACCCTATAGTCGCTCCATTGTCATCAGCTCCTTGGGAGGCCTGTGATCTATGGCATCCTCGGTATGACGATTAATGGCTCTTATCTAGCTATTGCCCTGTTTTGATTCTATGGCTGAAGTGAAAACCCCTTCTCTTTTTCGTTCAGCACACGAGATTCCAAATGAAAGCAAAGTAGCATATCTGGTTCTGTAGCTAGACGCCGCAGCAGCATTTGTTCCTCGATTGTGGTAGAGATGGAGTCTCCACTACCAAAGAGTCTTCTCTAATGTCCACCACATTCTCTTAAGCTGATTGACTTTGGAGCTCCCGCTTGAGTTTGAGAGGTAAGTTTACTGTTGCTGGATTGATTTTATTGGGTTTGGTTTGTTTTTTGTGAGGGTGAGAAATTCGTCATTTGTGGCATCAATAATGCGTCATTTCTGCGGTCAATAATGTGTTATTCTGCCGTCAATAATGCGTCAGTTTTCTGTCAATAATGCGTCATTTCCTTATGAATATTCAATATATTTAGTTGATTGTTTTTGGTGGGGGTGGGAAATTATAAAATGTAGGTAAAAGATCCTAAACTTAGGCTTAATGGCATTAGGAGTAAGCATTTGGAGAGGATATTGGGAGAAGTTCTGTAATTGCTGGTTTGAATTACATTTGTGTTCTTAGTTGAACATGTTGGTTCTAATGTTATTTTTTTCCAGATTATTGCACAAGAGATGACGTAACTATTATTAAATTTTGTGTAATAATGGCTCTTACAAACAAGCTAGGCTATGCGTCTTTTTTGTGTCAATTTGGGCGATGTTTATTGTAAGTGGAATGCATTGATATGTTGTAATGCAGTAATGATTGATTAATGAATTAATATTTGCTATGCAGTGATTTAGAAGTAGTTCAAAAATATATGTGGGTAAAATGTCTGGGGGCTCAGAGAGTGATGACTGTGTAACAGCTAATGGGATGGTTTACATTCCTGAAGTAAGAAATGAGGAAACACCAGCGGTTGGGATGAAGTTCGACTCGCTTGACCTCGCTTATAATTTCTATAACAGATATGCATTCTTGGCTGGCTTTGGTATTCGACTTCATTCCAGCTTTCGGGGGACATATAAGAAAGAGATTCTGAGGAAAGAATTTGTTTGTTGCAAACAAGGTGCATACAGGAAAGATGAAACTCGGGAGAGAAAAAGACAGCGGGGAATAAGTAGATGCAATTGCAAAGCTAAGATTGTGGTTGTGAAGACAAATGGGAGCAAGAAGTATGCCATCTCTCTTTTTGCAGAGGGACACAATCATAAGATGACAGACTCAGAAAGAGTGCATTTATTGAGATCACACCGTCGTATTTCGGATTCTACAAAAGTACTTACAAAACAGTTGGGTTCGGTTAATATCCCCATTCATCAGAAGGTAAGTATTTTCGAGGTGCAATCCGGAGGAATGGATAAAATCGGTTTTATCAAAAAGGATATTTACAATCTTGAATGTAGTGTGAATGGGAAGCTGAGGAACCACGATGTTGAACTAGTGACCGAGTATTTTATGGCTGAACAGAAAAAAAATGAGGCTTTTTATTTCAAGATTGAGGGAGATGGCGAAGACAGGTTTAGTCGATGTTTTTGGGCAGATGCAACTTCTAGACGGGCATACCGGTTGTATGGAGATGTTGTTGTATTCGATACCACATTCAACACGAATCGATACGACTTGACATTTGCACCAATATTGGGAGTTAATAACCATGGTCAGACAATTGTCTTAGCATGCACATTTTTGAGCAAGGAAACGACTGAGTCGTTTATTTGGATGTTTGAGGAGTTTAAGAAAGCCATGCAAGGTGGCGAACCTAAAACGATCATTACAGATCAAGATGCGGCCATCACCAGAGCGATTTCAATAGCCTTCCCGACTACATTTCATCGGCTTTGCATATGGCACATCACATCAAAGTTCCATGTTAAGTTACCACATTCTGCTTATAAGGAGTATTGGCGTGAATTTCAGAAAGCCATATGGGATACTGACAATAAGGATGAGTTTGATGCAAAGTGGAATATTGTGGTTACAAAGGCTGGTTTGACTGACCATCAATGGCTAAGTTCAATGTTTGATTTAAGGGAATCTTGGGTTCCAGCCTACGCACAAGACTTTTTTGCCGCTGGAATGTCAAGCAGCCAAAGAGCGGAAGGTTCTCATGCTTTCTTCAAGCAATACATATCAAGGAGAAATTCGTTGATGGATTTCATAATACGATTTGAGAGGGCACTTTCCCATCAACGTCAAAAAGAGTTAGCTGCTGATCACGTAGATGCATTTGAAGTGGCTCAATGTATTCTACCAATGCCAATGAACAAACAAATGGCTACCTTGTACACAAGGGCAATGTTTCAAAAGTTTGAGAAAGAACTAATACAAAGTACAACATGTTTCCTAGAGCTCAAAACAGAGGATGCTTCAAAAGTTGTCTTTAATGTGAGCGAAAGGAAAAATTGGCAAACAAGAGTGGCAGAAGTTGTATATGTCAAAGATTCTGACCACGCATCGTGTAGCTGCAAAAAATTTGAATTTGTTGGGATTATTTGCAAGCACATCCTAGCATTGTTCAGAAGGGACCAGATTGAATATATGCCCGATAAATATATTTTGAAAAGGTGGAAGAAAACTACGAAAGCTGGATTGGTGTCAGATGCAAATGGCAACGAAATTAAAGACTCTGCAGATCCTGGTCTTTTAATAAAGCGGAGTACAATGTCCCGACTTGCTTCAGATGTGGTTGAGGATGCATTAATGTGTGAAGAAGGATGTGAGCTAGTGTCAGAGACTCTAAAAAGTTTGCGGGTGAAGTTGAAGTTGTTGAAGGATGGACCAAGTAATAACGAAGTTGGAGGGTCTAGCTCTCAAACACAATATATGAAAGACCCTAAGAGAGTAAGGTGCAAAGGAAGGTGGAAACAAGTAACGGGAGCAAAGGAAAAGCCAATGAAGCGAGGGATTCGACACTGTCGGGAGTGTGGAGACATTGGTCATGATAGAAGACAATGCCCAAGAAATTTGAACACACCGTAAGATGTTAAAACTATTTATAATAACACCTAAAATTTGAATAGTTAAATTTTTTATGTGCTTGTGTTTGGTGTTTATGCAGGACATCACCGTCAAACAATGAGGAATCAACTCCAATAGATCTCAGTGACCCATTATTCGACGAATTTTACAGGATGCACGGACCTACCGAATGATTTATGTTTGTATTATACAAAGGCCGGTTGTTATGAAGGCTAATGATCAGGTTAAGTTTTCTATATGCAGTTTTATTTTATTTGTTTGTTCATGTCCACTGCTAATTGAAATGGAAATTTGGTTGGTTTACTTCTTGCATGAAATTTGGACACATGTTAATTTTACATGTCTTCTCCCTATTTGGAAATTTTCATAGACATTTGATAAAGTATCAAATTTTGAGTTTTGTGAAGAAGCAATGACTTTTACCATGTACAATGGGTAGTTTATGCTGAATTATGAACGAGTGACACAGATTCATTGATTATATCACAGGGTAATGTAGCATTTCCAGCAGGGAGCTGTTGTTTCCATCAGCAGTAATGATTTCCAGCACGAATCATTTCTAGCAACACTAATCATTTACAGCAGCAACCAATTTTTCCTAATGTTATGTTCTAGTGCTTGACTGGTTATTAAGATCTGACCTTGACTATGAAGCAATATTGGTGCACGATTTTGTAAACATTCGTACCTGAAGGATACTTGAAATTTGCACTATGTTGGAACACAATGATTAGAAATCAGCGTGTAAAATACAAACTACAATACAACATCTTCTATGCATGATAAGTACATTGCAGCTAATCACATTTCGAATGCTTGGAGAATATTAAAGTGTACACCAACATTTCAACTACTCGTAATTTCGCACACACAAGAAAATTACATTGCAAAGCATTTTATGTGCTCCCTCTTAGCAATATCACGATCACCCCAACCAACTGAACAATGGTAGCCATATTCACTCGGTCGTATGGGTCAGCTTTTTCCGAGCAGCTTGCACGTGCTTATGGTCACTCGTGTCCCCACTCATATAGACGAAATAAATATTCAGCAATATTTGTAATATTTTGTTATATAAATAACCCATAAATCATTCACCAAAGAATGTATAGCACATTGGCATGTAAAGTGAATAAGGAGAGTGTTACTTATGACTGACGTGTCAATTTTTTCAAAAAAGTACGCCATCTGTTTAATGTGAAGGGACATGATAATGCGACTTTACTGATTCCCAACGCGTGGTGATATTGACAACTTATTGAATAATATTTCAGTTTTTGCAAAATACAATTTTAGACACAAGGAATTGCAATACATAGTCCCAATAATTATATATGAAGCAAATGAAAGTAATACTTGTGTTATTATAAATTAGATAATGAACATTAAGGAAATATACTTCTAATTTGTCCCAGTTATATGTTGTTGTTTGTACTGTTTCATGTGACACTTTTTCTATCTTTCTTTATATTATATGTTTAGGGAATCCCTCAAAGCAACATATACTGTGAAAAATAAAATATTGTGTGAAGTTCTAATCACTCATATAGACTAGGACAAATATTCAGTACTATTTCAAAATTGCTTGACTGGTGTCAGGCCATCGAACGATGTGATTTGACATGATAGAGATATTTACTACGAACCCAAGACGGAGCCATATTGACAACTTATTGAATAGCGTTGACGTGTTCAAAGATCTAGATGCACGCACCCATGATGGCTTCAGAGCATTGTCCAATTATTATATATGTGGATTATTATAACAAAACAGATACGTTTACAGCCTTTTATATGAAAGGAAACTAATTATTGTATTATTAAAACTTAGATAATTAATATTAGGGAAATATACTTGTGATGTTGGTTGTTGCAAAATATATAGCTAGGGTTAAGAGGAAAGTGAGTTATCTAAAGGCATTCAAATTTTTTCTTTATGAAATTGATGATTTCTAGCTTCCCCTAGTTGTATAACGTCACAAGGAGGCCGGAGTAATTTTCGGGGCATTTTTCCAATTTTCCTACAATTTATTTAACTTTTTTCAAGATTTTTGCACTAAAAAAAAGCCAAAATAATCGCAAGATGACACCTGGCGCGATCTGAGCGCATCACCTTTCACCACTTGCACAAGTGTACGTCAATACACATGGCCACATCCTTGGTTTTTACCCTAAATTCTTATTTTATTGTTTTTTCTTATGAAATTCATAACTAAATACACAAAAATGATAAAAATGTTCCGAAAATTGATACGAACTCATTGACACTTCATCTTCCTTACTGAATTCCCCGTTTCATGGTTATTCATTTTAAAAGACAATTTCGAGCATTCACGGGAGATGCTTGTTGATGTAGGTTTATCTAGGTTAAAGTTAACAACATATATAGCTAGGGTTAAGAGGAAAGTGAGTTATCTAAAGGCATTCAAATTTTTTCTTTATGAAATTGATGATTTCTAGCTTCCCCCAGTTGTATAACGTCACAAGGAGGCCGGAGTAATTTTCGGGGCATTTTTCCAATTTTCCTACAATTTATTTAACTTTTTTCAAGATTTTTGCACTAAAAAAAGCCAAAATAATCGGAAGTTGACACCTGGCGCGATTTGAGCGCATCACCTTTCACCACTTGCACAAGTGTACGTCAATACACATGGCCACATCCTTGGTTTTTACCCTAAATTCTTATTTTATTGTTTTTTCTTATGAAATTCATAACTAAATACACAAAAATGATAAAAATATTCCGAAAATTGATACGAACTCATTGACACTTCATCTTCCTTACTGAATTCCCCGTTTCATGGTTATTCATTTTAAAAGACAATTTCGAGCATTCACGGGAGATGCTTGTTGATGTAGGTTATCTAGGTTAAAGTTAACAACATATATAGCTAGGGTTAAGAGGAAAGTGAGTTATCTAAAGGCATTCAAATTTTTTCTTTATGAAATTGATGATTTCTAGCTTCCCCCAGTTGTATAACGTCACAAGGAGGCCGGAGTAATTTTCGGGGCATTTTTCCAATTTTTCTACAATTTATTTAACTTTTTTCAAGATTTTTGCACTAAAAAAAGCCAAAATAATCGGAAGTTGACACCTGGCGCGATCTGAGCGCATCACCTTTCACCACTTGCACAAGTGTACGTCAATACACATGGCCACATCCTTGGTTTTTACCCTAAATTCTTATTTTATTGTTTTTTCTTATGAAATTCATAACTAAATACACAAAAATGATAAAAATGTTCCGAAAATTGATACGAACTCATTGACACTTCATCTTCCTTACTGAATTCCCTGTTTCATGGTTACGCTATATTAGTATTTTATTATTATTTACCCTACATTATTATTATATTACTTTTTAGCCTCTACATTTGTTAATTATATTTACTCGAAATTATTATTTTTATTGTTATTTTGAGTGTGAATAGACCATTTCTGGTGTTAATCAGTTTCTCTCTTCTTCAATTTGTTAATTTTTTTTTTCCTTTATTAGGGTGAAGGGATGTTTTGAAAAATAAAAAGAACAAATTACATTCCAAGTATTGTATAACATCAGAAAAAAGTCCATGAATAACCCATTATTTGTATAGCTTAATTTACTGCATCCAAACATTTCATTCATTCATACAAAATTGACGAATTACTGACGACTGACATAATGGTCCCATAAGATAGTTTTACATTGCAAAGCATATTATTTGGTCCCTGTTAGCAATACCACGATGACCCCAACCAACTGAACAACCGTAGCCGCAATTAGTCAGTCGTATTGGTCGGCTTCTTCCGAGCAGCTTTGACGTGCTTATGCTCACTCATGTCACCACCATCGTCTAGTATCTCTCTCACAGCATCAGGGGATACATAGTCCCAATTATAACTTGTATGAGTAGTTGCCGCAAATGCTCGGAAATTTTCGAATCCTTCGTTGAATGCCATCTCCAGTTCACTATGGTGCTCTTCGCATCGCATATGGTTCATCAAACAACCTTTAATTTCATCATTCATTACTGTATCCAACTCCTCTGCTTTCAACTTCCTTGTATGGCTCAACTTCAAGTACTTGTTCTTTTGGGAGAACGCTTTGTTAACTCTAATGTTAAGATCAGCCAGAATGGCCTCGTCTTCAACACATTTCTCGTGCCACGAATTGATCAGTCTGGAATTATAATCTAGCTTGCTACTGACTGCATGTATTGCCTCTAATGGATCATCGGAGTCCCCCTCACTCCCAAATGATGTTGAAAATGGAAGGGGTCGGCGAGTACAACGTGGAAATGGAGCCTGCAACTCCAATTTTTCATATTCGACTGTGTTGTTGGCGCCTGAAGAGGATGACATGCTTGAATAATCCTATTTGTTTTTAGAGGATGAGGATTGCATATGCAATTTCGTTTGAGGAAGGGGACATAGCTTTATAGACCAACATACTAAAGCTTGCGTGTAGTCAACATATGTACTTTACTTCAATTTTTAAAAAGAGGTGTCAGGTTTTGCTTTTCAAGCATGTCAACCTCATTACACCACTGTCAGTCGTTGAAAGAAACTCAATAGCAGTGACATCTAGTTAGTGAACCCAACCACAGTGGTTAGGATTAAACTTAGATTGTATCAGACAAAAAATTAATTTATACATTGTCAACCAAATATTTTTTGGCGGGAACCTTTTTATTGGTATTACTATCACATCCTTCATAGAAACTCTCCCTCCACGAAAAACTGACTCCTCCACCGAATCTCTCTCCATCGACTGAAACTCTCTCCCTCCATAGAATGGATTTACTAACTAAGTTTGATGTCAGCATAATAAACACCCCTCCAAACAAAGACCGCCTTCGACACGCAAGTGAGTCACCAGACAAGCAGTGTCACATTCCTAGACAGAATGACCATTTTGTTGGAAGTTTTGAGTCTGAAAGGGTTCTTGGATTCTGGAAGGAGAGGCATCTTCAACTTGGTGATGAAATCCAAAGGGCAAGGGCACGTTTGGAATTTGTTGAAGGCCAAATTGAAGATGACAAAAGGCAGGCCAATCTGGATAGGGCGAAGTTGCAGCGCATGAAGCGTAGACACAAACGACTTCGGAGTGTAGCTGTTCAAAAATACAAGAACTCATCTAATGCAGTGGAGTCAAAGAAGCGTGTGATGCAAGCTGGATTCGACTACTTCCGGTCCTATGCAAAACTCGTCGTACCCGGGTTTGATTGGTCATCTATTACCTTTTCCGACGTTAACAAATATACTCACCAAGGGAAGTAACCATTTTGGTTATCGTGTTTGAGCAGAGGCAAATCAGTGGAATTGGAATTTTCGTTCAACTCTGCTTCAAACCTATTTTGATGCTTACTGTTATGGAAGATTTCAACCTTCATATTTTGATGTCTTTAATGATGAGAACACGTGATGCAACGTGGCCATCTACTTCAGTCATATGTTGCTGCCATGTCCATTTTTGTGTGATCACGTATCAGATTTGGACATGGTTGCATCATATGCAATGTTGCCTTTATTTATTATATGTTAGGGCAAGGTTTATGGAAAAGCATTTGTGAGTGCGTTATGTTATTGTTTTTTTGTACTGGTTCATCTCCTACTATTGTTTTCTTCCTTTATATTATATGTTTGTGGAATCCCTCAAAGTTAACATATACTGTGAAATAAATGCAGAGTGAATATATAATCACTTATATAGACTAGGACAAATATTCACTAATATTTTAAAATTGCTTGAGTGGTGTGAGGTTTTTCAAAAAAGTATGGCATTATTTTATGTGATTGGACATGATGGATATTTTGTACTGATTCCCGATGGACTACTTATTGAATACCTGTGACGGTTCATAACTCTAGACGCAGTTGCATATGGACTACTTATTGAATACCTCTGACGTGTTCAAAGCTCTAGGCGCAGTTGCAATGATGGCTTCAAAGCAGTGTGCAATTATTATATATGTACATTATTATAACAAAACAAAAACAGATTATGTTACATCCTTATATTTGAAAGGAAACTATTTCTTGTCTTATTACAAATTATATAACGAATATTAAGGAAATATACTTGTTAAAGTGAACAGACATATATACTTAGGGTTAAGAGGAAAGTCAGTTCTCTGAAACAATTTGGATTTTTTCATTGCGAAATGGATGCTTTATAGGTTCCTCTAGTTTTATAACGTCACAAGGAGGCCGGAGTAATTTTCGGGGCATTTTTACGATTTTCCGACTATTTCTTACAATTTGTTCAAGTTGTTTGCACTAAAAAACCCCAAATAATCGCAAGTTGACACATGGCGCGATCTCAGTGCATACCTTTCACCACTTGCACAAGTGTACGTCAGTTGCAACCAAACATTCTTGCTTTTTACCCTAAATTCTTATTTTATTGTTTTGCCTTACAAAATTCATAACTAAAAACACAAAAATGATAAAAAAAAACTTCCGAAAATTGCTACGAATTCATTGAGGCTTCATCTTTCTTACTGAATTCCCCGTTTCGTGGTGACGCTAAATTATTATGATATTGTTCTTGACCCTAAATTATTATTATATGACTTTTTACCTTCTATATTTATTAATTTTATTGACCCTAATTTTATTTTTTTTGTAATTTTGTTATGCGAAAAGACCATTTCAGGTGCCAATTAGTTTCTCTCTTCTTCAATTTCTTAACTTCTAATTTTTATTAGGGTTAAGGGATGTTTTGAAAAAGTAAATGAAAAAAATACATGTCAACCATTGTATGGCATCAGAAAAAAATTAGTTTTGGATATGATAAGTGGGAAAATGTCTTTTCCAAGCACTGGTGAACAGACAGCTCACTCCATGCACGCCTTTTCGTTTACCAAATATTAAGATTGTAGTTGGGCAAAATATCTATGTCAGTAAGATGTCATATTACCCATCTCTGATGTCAGTAAGCATTCAAGTATACAAATATATATACGTAGATTTATATATAAAACGGTTTATGACTGCACAAACACCAGACAAAATACATTAAAACCCAACATTTGGCCAACGTAGCCAGCCAACGTAGAACTGAAGAGAAGCAAGTCAAGAAAGCATAAAAACCTTAAAAACATACTACAACTAATTATAAGGGTATGGATTCCCTGGCACAACATACACACGCATTACCTTGAACCAAAAAACACTCTCACGGTGCCATTTGCATCGATTGCAACAAGTCCAGAACGAAGGATTTATCTTTGCTTCAGTAGGCCAGCCTTCAATAACAAAACACCATTCGTTGTTGTTACAAGCGCTGCAATGATTGAACTTAATCTTCCCATAGTAAAACATATCTACAATATGTCTTGCAACATTCCAAACTCGGCTTAATCTTCGTCTCAAAGCATCCCTGGTTCCTTTCATATCAATGTTGTTACGTTGATTCAAAGAACACAAAAATTCTAATGCATCCTCTTTTGACTGACCAATTCCAGACATGCCAAGAAGTCCAACTATATATGCCGCTTCCATATGGCCTGCCGTGGCTGCGATGCGCATCCCATACAACGCTTCCACGTTACCATGCATGAAAAACACTTCGAACGCCTCTCTAAATATCGACTCAGGGTTCTCGCAAGCTCTGCATTGTTGCAAGAAAAGCTGGACCGCAGGATTAGCATGGTACCAGCTAGGATGGTCTGGGTACTTAGCCATTGAAATGGTGTTCCACACTTGTGGAGTGTTTGCCAACGTCCGGAATAATGGGCACACAGATGCCATACGGAAGAGATCTTCCGAAGATTGGGTTGCCACGTATAACATCACTTTAAACCAAGCCAACTCCGGGATGAAGGCTTGGGGCATCTCCAAATGGATATGCTTCCTTCTCTTTCCTCCGACTGTAGTGAAATATTTGGAATTCATGTGTTTCTATTTTTTTGGAATGGAACGATTTGAGGAGTGGAAGAGGGGAGAAATGAGAATAGATGGGGTTTTGGTTCTGTTATAGGGTGTGTTTGTTGTACCGTTTGGAAAATGTGTTTCCACTTGAGGTTTTTCTCACTTGACCCTTTTTAAAGAAACTGAACCAACACCCTAAAACTAGAGAAAAACAAAAGAGAAGGAAAATGTCATCGAAATGCAAAGTCAGACAGTCAAAAAGTAAATTAAGAACCTATATGCATAGGCAATTTTAGGATTTTCCCGCCCTTTTTATGTCAATGAAACAAATGTGACGGATTACTGACTAGTCACAGAACGTCCCATCACATAACTTTTCATTTTCCCACACCGAAATATAGTAGTAATGTTATTAAAATGTGATGGATGTTTATCCAACTAGTTGGTTTAATGAAATATAATGAAAATAATATAGGGTTTAGGGCAGTTTTCCCTCCATTTTCATATTGGGTTTTGGTAGTTAAATATTATATTGGTTTGTGCCCCATATCTGACGGTACATGTGTCGAAAGCATGCCCAACCCACCCACAGACAGAAAAGAGGATATAATCGCATTTGGGCAGAGATGAGAGAGCTCTGAGTCCGAAGAGGTTTGAGTGAGAAGATCTGAGTGAGAAGGTATGATTCCAAAGAGGTTTCAGTGAGAAGATCTAAGTGAGAAAAGGTACAAGTGAGAAGATTCAACATGTCTTCGTCTTCATCTCCCGCTCAAACAAAGAGGTGTCCGTACTGTGGAGCTGCAATGGTGCTTCGGGTTTCAAAATCAGACAAAAATCGAGGGAAGCCATTTTGGAAGTGCCTAACCTCCTATGTAAGTTTTCATTTCCAGAATATGTATGTGGGTGAAAAAAACCTTGGTCTAACTCTGACACAATTATTTTGCATATATGATGCCTGCAATTAGGGAGCCACCAGTTGCAATGGATTTGAATGGGTTGATGTAACTTCCGCTCAAGCAGAACAGCCAGATGACACGTATGATGCTACGGTGCTGAATATGCTGAAGTCCATTAAGGACTTGGTATTAGTTTTATTACTTTTATCAATTTTAATATTATTTGTTTTTTTAATGACCAATTAAGTGCACAGTTTCAAGGATTGTAAAAGTTCTCCCCAAAAAGACATGTTGCACGCACCACCAATGAGTTTTCAAACCCATTTTGTAATATTTGTTCTTGAAATAGGTGGATTGGCATTGAGTTTAAATTATTGTTCTTGAAATAGGTAGATTGTTTATTGGCGTATACTAAAGGTTTATTGATTGTTTACTGCATGTATATCGCATGTTATAGCGCGAATATTGGATGTTTATTGAAGGTTTATTGATTGTTTACTGCATGTGTATCGCATGTTATTTATCGGATATTGGATGTTTATTGAAGGTTTATTGATTGTTTACTGCATCTGTATCGCATGTTATTTATCGGATATTGGATGTTTATTGAAGGTTTATTGATTGTGTACTGCATCTGTATCGCATGTTATTTATCGGATATTGGATGTTTATTGAAGGTTTATTGATTGTTTACTGCATCTGTATCGCATGTTATTTATCGGATATTGGATGTTTATTGAAGGTTTATTGATTGTTTACTGCATGTATTTCGCATGTTATTGTCCGATATTGAATGTTTATTGAAGGTTTATTGATTGTTTATTAGTAGGAAGAACAACTATTCAGTAGAATTTCCTAATCGATACGACTCCCTTATGGATGGTGAAATTAGGGACTGATGTATATTGCATGTCTATTGCGTATAGATTGCATGTGTATTGCGTGTATATTGCTTGTCTGTTGCTTGTGTATTGTTGTTTATTTCCTTCGTAAGCAATAAACAATCAATACACACGCAATAAATGTACGCTATGCACGCAATAGACAAGCAATATAGACGCAATAGACAAGCAATATAGATGCACCAATATACATTACTTTTATGCTACTGAGTTGCCCAAGACCAATAAAATAAAGAAAATCAACGAATTTATTAACCGATTATAAAGGAAAGAGGGATTCAAACCCGATGGGCGGTACGGAACCAATAGGAAGTTTTTATAGCATTGCAGATGGGAAATGTTTATTGAAGTTTTATTGAGGTTTATTGACGGTTTACTGAATGTTTACTGAAGGGTTACTGCATGTATATCGCATGTGTTTCTATAAAGAGGGCATGGTTGAATAAAACATTGGAGGCGAAGGCATAGCCGCCTATTTCCCTTACAGAATTACAATCAATACACACGCAACCCATTGCGATTAAGTTAAGGCATGGTGAACGGCTTAAAGATTGGGATGTGATATTTGGAATGGTGGCTTGGATAAATCATGACATATTACTTTGCAATAATGTAATACACTTTAAAAAGCCATCAGTCATTGTTCACATATGCAGTCTTCCAATCCCAATTCAATGCAGTTTGGTTAAGGTTATGTCGTGAAGGAGTTAGGGCAATATTACAGAGATGTTTGTTTCATTAAATCCAAAAAAACTTTACACTCCAGATGCACATTCTATGTATGGGAATGGCATGTGCCTAACTTCAAAAACGCATATGCCTATCCATTTACATTTGCCCACGTGCACTAGATTTACAGATCCATTTACTTTTCTCCTCACTAAGCCTCTGCATCTCCATTTCAGATTCTTCATTTTTCTGTCCATGCTCTGCATCCAGCTACTATATACATTTAGCCTAATATGAGAATAAACGTAGCGTAGTATCACACTAATCAAAATGAAAGCATGCATCCGCTATAATAATATTTTGGTTCTAATTGTTGTCCAATAACTTAAACTTAAAATTATGTACAAAAATACACTAAGATTGAGAAAGACGAAGAAGAATTGAGGAGCAGAGGTAGAATTCAAAAAGGAGCCGTGGATCTGTATTGTGTATTTACATGACTTTCAAATTGGAGATTTCCAAAACCAATTTAATCATCACGTACCTGAACCCATTTCAACCACTATCATGGCATGTAAGCATCTCCCCGTAATATCTCTGCAGCCAACTTCAACCGGAAAAAGGGCATGTTCTGCGCGGTGCAAGTAGCTAACGGAATCTCAGCGCTCAAAAGCTCAATGTACTTCAACACAAACATGCCACAATCGCCTCTGAAGCAAATCAAGAACTCGATCAATTCAAGTAATGACATTGTAACGTAATTGACAATTTCAAGTAATAAAATTAAAGAAAAAGTTGTGCTCACTGATTAGATTGTTGTGGAACATCCACACGTTCTATTGGCCATGGACACCACCAATCTCTGCTGCAGTCGTTTGCGTAAACACCTTCTTCATAAAAGTCGATGGAGTTGAGAAGATTTGGAATCGTAATTGAAAGCGGGGCGAGTTCTTCCTTTAACATCTCATCTGGAATAACTGAAACCATTGAATCGTACACTTTGATTTCACACTTAACCAGATCAATCATTAGAGCCACCCAATGCTTATGCTTCGTCAACATACAAGGGGCATACACCTTATACACGTTCTGCCAATCCACCCCACACGCCGGAACCTTGCCATTTACAACGTTCACTAAACTGTTTCTAATTTTCCACCCAGCCTGCTCTTTTTTTCTTTTATTATCCACAAAGCAAGTATGGATGTGATTCTGTGAAATAGAAAACAATCAATGGTTAAACACCTCCACAAAGCAAGTATGGATAATTTGTAATTATTAACTGCACTTGGTCAAGCCCTATGACATACCATGAAAAATACATCGGTCGTTGTCCAGTTCGATATTTCTACAACCTCCAAATCTTGTTGTCGCTTCCGGATGAGATACAACCCCAAATCAATGTGCTGCACATGTTTTTCTAGTCAATCTCATAATCTATGTACATTAAAACAAATGCATAATCAATTAAACTTACATCTCCTGTCAGCCAACCGTCAGCTTTTACGAGGGAAGCGAAGAATTCAATCTCAGCTTCCACGTGGCCAAATTGCATCACTAAACTGTGAATATAACAAAGTTTTAGATCACAACAATTTAAAAATATATACACTAATGCCTTCTATCTCAAAAAACAAGGGACTTACTTTGGGTTAAGGCGCCATTCCCAACAAAGTTTCAGCAATTTCACCATATCATCATGCGGAATCGCCTTCATTGGGTCTAACATCCGAAGTCGGGTTGTCTCTGGCACAGTTTTTTTCACCAATTCACTAGCTTCAATGATCTTCCACATAGGAATAATCCTCTTTCTCTTTCGTAATTGGACCCCTTGTTCCACAGCTTTACCTTTATCATTCAACCAAACGTTCAACTCAGATAGCACAGCTGTAGGTTGATCCAAATCAATATCCCCGAGATTAAACTCAACAGTTGTCCCCGCCGTGCTCTCACCAATGTCATCACAAACCAAAACAACTTCATCATCCGCTTCCTCACATTCCTTTATTTGCACTTCCTTTTCCTCACTTTTTTTACTTTTCACTTCCTTGCCCTCCCTTCTTTTTCTTTGCGGATCCTCTCCATCACTGCTTTTTCTTTGCAGTTCCCCTCCGTCACTGCTTTTTCTTTGCAGTTCCCCTCCGTCACTGCTTTTTCTTTGCAGTTCCTCTCCCTCACTATTTTTTCTTTTCACTTCCTCTCCCTCACTGCTCTTTCTTTGCAGTTCCTCTCCCTCATTGCTTTTTCTTTTCACTTCCTCTCCCTCACTGCTCTTTCTTTGCGCTTCCTCTCCCTTGCTGCTTTTTATTTTCACTTGCTCTCCCTCTTTTCTTTTCCTTTGCGCTTCCTCTACCTCACTTGGTTTTCTTTGCACTTCACCCCCTTCAATCCCCTCCTCGTCCTTTTCCTCTCCCTCATATCTGTTACTTGGCCCTTCATCCCATTCACTATCATCCATTTCGTCAGATCCCGTAAATAGATGTGAGATGGCACAACGATTCGTCCTCTCTTTCAGTAAAGCTAGGTCCCTCCTTACTTCCTGCTCAAACTGAGGACCTAAACAGTGGTCCAAAAGTTTTTCCATCCATATGACCTTTAACTCAAGGACGTCATTTTCCCGCTTTACTTGAAACAACTCGGACCTCAACAAGCTTACCAGCTTGTTCAACTCATCAAGATCAGCACATGAAGAAGGAATTGACTCTGCCGAGACAACAGCAGGGCGATCCTGTGGCCAACTCCAATATGATTGTCTCATTTCCTCTTCACTCGGACGTAGCGCCCGCAACTGAACTGACTGTTTCAGAATACAGACAATATTCATATTCAATCATTCTACTTAATAATTTCATTGAATCTTATAAATAGTTTCAAGGGCTGCAAACCAAACCTCTTTGCTCTGGAAAAAATAATTGTTCAACTTCCTCATCTCGGGCATAGACGTAGTCGTTCTCCATCGCAAAATACGCGGGACAGCTGTTGGATCAACAACCTTGCAGTAATTCAGGTCCACCATTCTAGGAATTAATTCATATACCCAAATCTACACAATTCACAGGACAAAAGTCATTATTTAAGTTTTAAAGTTCACAAAGCATAACTGACATGAACATTATTACCATGTACCTGGAAAGCATACGTGAAACCTTTAAAACTCCACCCACCCCTTTGCACTTCACCATGCTTATGCTTCTTGCCCTTCTCATTTTTCCGGCTTGTTCCCGTTACCTTACTTTTCCCCTTCTCTCTTCCCTCTTCATTTTCAAAGCTTTTCATATACTTTGTTGGTGCAGAAAATAGACTGTCTTGGGTTTTGTCAAACGACACCGAACCCCACGGATACCTGTTGAACGCATCCAAGTCCTCTACAAGGGTCAGGTAATTTACATTGATGTTCAAATGCTTGTCCCTTCCCAAAACCACTAACTCAGCAAAGTAAACAAGAGCTAGCTTGTAGACGTCATCTCTCTCTTTGCACCTCATAAATGCTTCTTCTAAAGCATTACATGTAATTCCTTCGTCTATAAAATATCTTTTCTGAAGTCTAATTTCAGCACTTTCTCCACCAGAAACTTCAGGCACTTCCCCAAAACGAAGCCCCGAGATCAAACAGAAATCCTGACGAGTAAACTGAGCAACGTCGAACCCTATTAAGAAACTCAGTCCATCCAAGTCTTTCACACCCTGCCCCGCGACTCGACGCAACACAACTCCATGCACAATCTGCCCGCTAAACTGAATCTTGTCTATATTCAGAAGATGGCCAAAGCATGATGTCTTGAATTGTTCTAATTGTTCCGCACTCAACTTCGCTCGAATTGCAGCTAGGGTTGAATTTGCATGTGAGCAGTTGTTCACCCGTGACGCATATGCCTCTGACTCTGGCCATACCAGCTGCACGTTGGATCCCATTTCCTAAAATACAAGATGAAATAACGTTAACACATATACTACCACCACGTATTTGCACAATCATATTGCTATTTAGTATTTACATAACTAGTCAACCAGGCACATTACAAATTTTATGAAGTACATGCGCATAGGGATTACTGATCACAGCCTTTAACATCATCAAAGCAATATGACAAATTTTGTGCAAATACCTGTTAATGCAATGATTCTGTGAATTACAACCAATAGCATGTATTTTATTTTTGGATACAAACTCCAATCAATGGTTGATGCATGAGTGAGTGTGAGTGCAATCTAGGCAAGTTCTGCACTTCACACACATGACAATTATTGTCATCTCATACACAACACAAAATAAATAAATAAATAAGAAAGATAGTGGAAGGAAGCAAAGCAAAGAATTTGCTCTGCTATCTGCTTGCTAAGCCATTGCCACATCCTTCTTTCTTTCTAGCTTTTTCTTCAGTGAGCTACTATGATCATGGATCAACCTTCATTTCAAATGCTTTGCACTTTTATTCATGACTTTATTATTATATCTTCTCATTTTTCACAGGCAAATTTAGCAACAAGGGAAATAATATTTATTTCAAAAAATATATATATTATAGCGCCAGAGATATGTTATTGACATGTTATTGACTTCAGGGTCTCCTCCAATTCAACACCATTATCTTATTCATATCATTATTGATATGTTATTGACATGTTATTAACATGTTGTTGACTTGATTTTCATTCATTTTTTAACATATACACAAGCAAAAATTAACATGCAAGTGAAGCACAAGGAAGAGATGCCAAATCCAACAACATTGATGGTACAAATTGGGGAAAACCTTTACTCTAACCCTAAACTCAAATTCCATAAATTACTCACCAAATGTTGGTTATTGAACAATCGCAAGGTGTCTGTGCGGGGTCTTTGTGCGGCTTTGCTCCACAAATGGAACCTTTCACTTCCAACAAATACGGCTTCTCTCCTTCCCCTTCCACTGCTTCGCCACTTCCCCTTCCACTGAAAATAAATACTTTTTCAGGGTTTAGAGAATGGAGTTGCGCTGCGTTCAACCGTTTCCTTCAACCGTCGTTAATCGTTGCCTTCAACCTTTTCTCAGAGCTTAGCAGTTTCTCAGAGCTATGGGTTTTAGAGTGATGGGTTTTTTCTGTTCAAACTTCGAATTGATTCAGAGCTATGGGTTTTAGAGTGATGGGTTTTTTCTGTTCAAACTTCGAATTGATTTTTTCTGTTCAAACTTCGAACTTGCCTCTTTTTTTTTTTTTTTTGGGACCAACTTCAATGCTGGATATTAAATTCGGGTTTGGGTTCCTCACCTACCCGATTGCAAAACTTTATCTCAATTCTCCCTAGCCTTTGGATTGATCTGATGGCTATAAAGTGAACCCCTTATAACTTACCACTCATAACTTTCCACTCATTATAGTCTGGCCCAAAAAGTTCCCAAAAAACTGGGCTAAAAGCCCAAATACTCTCATAACGGTTGGCTAATTTGATGGCTACATGAGGAGTCACCTCACTGTAGAATTTCGCCTCAAAACAAATGAAACTACACATAAGTAGTGTGACAGTCCATGAAGTAGTGTGACTTTACAGTCCGAAAGTTGGTGCATCTCTCCTGTTGTTCTTTCTCCACAGGGAGGCAGCTGAAACTGGAAGCCTCGGGGATTATTGGATTTGAACCTTTGTGAAAAATCTTCGTGCAGCGGGAATGCTAGCTAAAACTTCTCAGGCACATTCACCCGGTAAACGGATCCTGAGAACTCTGTTTCTCATTCCTTTCTTGTCCCAAACTCAATTTTTCAGCAGCAAAACGGGGCTTCACTTGGTTCTGTTTAATACCAATTTCAATTTCTTTGCAGTTGAAAAAAAATCTGGTTAAATATATTCAATTTCTCTCAGTCATTACCTGATCAATGCTCCACTTGTGAGGGTGAATAACTTTTGGTTTTGATTTCTAGGGCTTCTTCTGGTGGCGTTATACTTTCCATCCTTTTGATAATGGAATGCATTGTGTTGTGTATATCATATTAGTATTGATTTATTAAAGTTTTACTTTTTTGTCAAATTTTTATTTGTCTGCTCTTGCTATTACTTATGTTTTTCATTGCACAGATGTGCTAACCTTGAAGATGAGTAGCTCTCACAAGAACCCAAATGACTGTTTGGCAACAGTCAGTGGTGGAGCAGATACACCATTCGATTTTTTATGCAATTTTTATGGTATGTGTTAGAACTTATTGATTCAACTTGTGCTAAGTTAGATGAATATAGTAATTTTTAAAACTTTTGGTGATTATTGTTGATTCTGTATAGAATGTGGTTCTCTTTGTAAACCAATGGAATGATTTTGAGAGGCGTTATATTAATCCATTGTTTGCATAAAAGAGTGGAATAATATAACCCCAGTTTTCTCTAGCCAAAGCAATGTTGAACCTTGTATGCTTATTCTGCCATGACCAACCACTTGAAACTATGAGAATCAGGTGAAAATGGAAAAGCTGAGCATAAATGTGGTCATCTTAGATTTCTTCTCCCAGGATTTGTTTATGTACCGTTCATAATGATGTACTGGAAAAAATGACAATTTCTTCTATTTCTGTAACATACTTTGTGAAAGTCTGTTTATATGATATAATCAGAAGGAGAAAAGTTAGTATCTTTGGATTTGTTTTGTGTTTTGCAGACGGAGTCATAGCTGGTGGAGCTGCTGGTGTTTTTGTAGAAGCAGCTTTATACCCAATTGACACAATAAAAACTCGACTACAGGCATGTGAAGTATACTGAACATCTTTCTCAATGTATTACATTAGAAATGCCTCTCATGGAAAAGGGAATATTCATTCATATGATATGTGTAGGTTGCTTGTCATTTCAAGTAGAAGAATCATCTCCTTCATTTATATATTAATAGGCAGTCAATACTAGATGCTACTATGCTGATTTTTATTGGCTAAATTATCTGACACAGGAGTGATCAGTGACTACAAATTCTTCTTTAGCCAAGTTCAGTGATCTTCACGAGTATCGCTTCTTATGTGCTCTTAATTTATTGGTTCAACATATTCTCAGGCGACATGATACACCTTGCACAACATCTATACTGTTCCATATGGTTTCCACAAATTTCCATTTGTAGAATGAAGAGAAATTTTCTGTAATTACGTAGTTCATTATCAAAAGTGAACTAGTGTGGCTTTTTTCATTAATGTGACCACCTGTACATTTGTGGTTATAGAATACTTGGGCTTCATTATTGCTTAACACTTGACTATTCTCTAAACTGTTGTCGTTTTCTTTCCATTTGTCCACTTTTAGGTTGCCCATGCTGGAGGGAAAATTATGTTAAAGGGTCTATATTCGGGATTGGCTGGAAACCTTGCTGGTGTCTTACCGTAAGTAAACATTTTTAAAAACAAAGCCATTGGCAGGAACTACACTTGGTTTCAAATAGTCATTTCGTCAACTTCCTCATACACATGTAGATTTTATATTTTAGTTGTTATCCTGTTCTATGCCTTTGTGATCATGAAGGCCAAACCTAACTTTTGGGCCTAGCTATCTGAAACCTTAAACAAGATAATATAAGAAAGTTTTACATACAGTAGTATATTGTATCCAAGTTCCTAATATGAGGATTCATTTGAATTTGGAAACCAGCTGCGTTCGTTTTCTTTTAATACATGAGTTATCTGACTTTAGAACCAATTGGAAAAAGTTTGAAAAAACCATTATTTCTTAACGTTGGTGTACTGTTGTGATATTGTCTCCTTTGCAGGATGCATTCTTGTTTTCTCTTTTTTCCTCTTTAAGTAATTTTCCTTCATGAACTGTGTTCTCCCTGCAAGTTGGTCAATGGGAGTTTTTGTCTAGTGTGCAAGTTGGGTTTCTCTGTACTATATATTGCTGTTCGCAACTGGCTTCTGTCAAATTTTTCTCAATCCCAAGGATTTTGTGCATTTCTTTTCATGATCCACGGTAATCACTCTTGTAGTTAAATCCAAATGTAAGAAATTTTCAGCGGAAACAAGCACTACATTATAGGAAAATACAGATTTTATCTTGTTCCACTGGAACAAAATACAGATTTATCTTGGTACAGTTCTATCATAGGTTTCAGAGTTATTTTCATTCCAGTTTTGTTGAATTTCTATTTTTTTTAAATTGGGTGTCTTGCTGATCTTTACAGGGCTTCTGCCATATTTGTTGGTGTATATGAACCTACAAAGCAGAAACTGCTGAAGGCATTGCCAGAAAACCTTAGTGCTTTAGCTCATTTGGTATGCTACCTAATTTTACATGTATGTTGACTGACAATCCTTTAATGCTTGGGAAATACTTCTTCAGTAATGTGGCAGTTACAAGCTGCATAGATATGCAAACGCATTCATCCTTGTCCTGCTGCTACTTTTTTTCTTTTATTAATCTTTTTCGATCCAATTCCTCAATTGCATGCTCTGTCATTGTGGCATAATTTGAATACCTTCACATAGGATGTAGGACTTAAGGCTGTCTCAGGAGGATAAATTGAAAAGCTACAAAATGAGACTTGTTTTCATCACAAACAAAAGTTAATTGAATTCTGTCATTGTGGCATAGATTACTTTCCTGAGGTTAAAAAGATTTAGCAGCCTATGTAAAGAGACCTGATCACCACCTTTATGAATTAGCCAAAAGGTGTTACTGGATGTTCTCGGAACTGCCTGATGCTTTCGTTGTAAATTTTTTTCCCTCACTTGACATCACTCTCATTTTAATAATAATGATAGGGAGAAGTTTAATCTTCAATGTACTGGATGAGGCCTTGTTATTTTTATAGGTATTAAGACTTCAATCAGACTGCAGGTGCTATTGCAGGTGCTGCTTCTTCTGTTGTACGAGTTCCAACAGAGGTAGTTAAGTTCTTTACTTTTATTTATTTCCATCAATTAGTTATTGTTTCCTTGCACATGTTATCACTTTAACTCTTCCCAGGTTGTCAAGCAACGCATGCAAACTGCACAATTTTCTTCAGCCCCAGATGCTGTGCGTCTTATTCTTGCTAAGGAGGGGTTCAAAGGTCTTTATGCGGTACATCACACTTACTGTTCTCCATTCTAAATTTCTCTGAGCCAAGTTTTCAGTCTGAACTTTCACTTTGTTAGTTTAACCTAGCAAATATCTCCTCAAAGAAACAACAGATCACTTATTTTTCTGAAACAAACGTATTTGCTCATTATTCCTTCATGAGCTATTTAGATGTCTTGTTCGATTAGCTTGTGAAATGATTTTGGTGCTTATGCTTTGACCTCCTTTTGAAATTGCAGGGGTATGGATCGTTTCTATTGCGAGATTTACCATTTGATGCCGTTCAGTTTTGCATCTACGAGCAGCTTCGAATAGGATTTAAACTAGCGGTACGAGAGGAGTATTTATATCATTGTTAATGGAGATATTCAAGGAATTCACGAACCCAATACAAATATGCTATTATTCACAAGTAAAGCCAAATTTTCCATATAAAATAGCAAAGTTCAAGTATGTTAATTCACCACTAGAAACCATTGGAATGCTGCCTATGAAACTTTCTACAGCTTCATTTCCCCCTTCAAATATTGTCTTGATCTGCATTGCAAAACATCGATATATACATATATACATGTGTGCATGTGAGTGTGTGTGTGTGTGAAAATATGATTTAAGTCCAATTGCATCTTTTGTCCTCGTAGTTTGGACTCAATTACATTTTGGTCCCTGTAGTTTCAATTGCAATTTTACTTTGTTCTTCTGCAATTCAATATACATGAATCTGAGCGTTCATGAGTGTGTCCGTGCGTGTGCATTGCAAAAATGATTAAATTATGGCTTCCTTGTAGGCACGAAGAGATCTGAATGATCCTGAGGTTGCTCTGATTGGTGCTTTTGCTGGTAACTTAACATGTCATACATCTGTTGAGCTTAGATTGAGTTCTTTGGTTTTCACTCCGCTGTCTGTATTCTTCTCCCTGTAATTCTGAGGAATTTCTACTTGTGTATGCATGGATGAATAATGAATTATGTGTACATTGATTTGTGCACATTTCTATGAAGTAGTCCTGACTCAAAATTTATGCGTATTCTCATCTAGGAAGTCATTTTTCACTGCTAGACTGGCTACAAAATCAATATAGCTACATGTAGTCTCGGCATTCAACTTAGATGAAGACTATCTGACAAAAATGCCTACCCTGAATGTCATTGTAATGATAGGTTCCTCCAAAATTCTGACATGTCTTTTAACTTTTGAAAAAAATAAGAAAGAAATATTATCTTCTTAGTTTAGATGATATTTTGCATTCCAACTTCTACTCTGTAATGAGTGCAACATACCAGTTCGCTCAGCATTTAACAGTGCTAAAACAGAATACAATATTGCAAAAACTTTGTTGCAACTATAGTCTGCAGTTCAATTCTCAAACTGACTGAGAACTGGCTTCAAATTTTTCCTGGTTGTTACTTTCCAGATCAAAAATTTGGCATATGAACCTCAGTTGATCTGACTGAATACCATACAAGCCACTACCATAAGTTCTCTCTAGAAATGAACCTGTTCATGTGTGCTTCGTAGCCCAAGAATTCTCATGCTTACTAGTACTGAATAACTTGCATGATGTGCTAGAATAATCATGCATACATAATGCACCGTTTAATGAAAAGCTCTTCGGTCTACCCTCCCTAAATTGCAGGCGCAGTAACTGGAGCTATAACTACTCCTCTTGACGTGATTAAGACGAGATTAATGGTTCAGGTTGTGATAGAAAGTCATTTTCTTTTCATCTTTTGAAGGAATCCTGTTAAAAAAATTATTTTCACCATTCTCTTTCCTTCGAAACTTTTGCAGGGATCAGAAAACCAGTACCGAGGAATTTATGATTGTGTTAGGACCGTAATGAGAGAAGAAGGAAGTCCTGCTCTTTGGAAGGTTTGACCATTCCTTGTTACCGTTCTACTTAATAATTGCCATGTCAAACTGGAATACTGCTTCACTTCTCTTCTTTCTTATTTTTCTCCTCTACTTTAATGAGGCTGCTAAAATGTATGCTAAGAATTTTGAGTATTCAAGACTTTTGACCAATGTCTCTCGTTTCAGTTCAGGATCCTCATAGATTTATTCATGTCTTGACTTCTAGGGTTATGTTTGAATTTACTCTCCCTTTCCTCTTCCCATTATGATTTCAGTATTTATTGGAAACATTTTGTTGGTTTATGAGGTCATAGTTAGAAGACTAAATGTTTCAGACTTTATTGATTTTTTATATGAACCTTGTTTGAAGACTTAACAAATAGACAGTTCGAATTTTTTAACAGAATTGTTGGTTGGTCCCACATGTGATCCCTTTTTCTAAAAATGAAAAGGAATCAAGGTACTCTGTATATAGGATTAAATACATGCACACACAGACACGCAGACAGACATGCCTTCATTTGCCCTGTGGGTTTCTACAAGCCGATGGGTAGGTGCTGTTTGATGTAGTGTGTGTTTGTTGACCTGTTTCAGTTTCAGGTTTTTTAAAGTGGCTCAACCCGTTTTAACATAAGTGTCGTTTGATCTATTTAAAACTGATCCAATGCCTAAAACCAGTATGTTCACAAGTTTGTAAAAACTTTAAGCTTAACAAAGTCAAGACATAACCCTAGAATACCCTAGTTTCTTAAGCAAAGCCATAAAAGTCAAGACATAATGAATTTATGCATGATGTGTTCTCATGTGAAGGCCATTGTATGCACACACACATACGCTCACACAATCCGCTGCACCTGCGGAACGGATGGGCTTCCATTCAAACAGCCACGGACAAAGCTCGAGAGTTCAAACCTAAACCCTAAGCCTTAAACGAGTTGTACTCCCTAATGTCAACAATCTGTTGGCGAAATGGGTAAAAATTTAGGTTGCCATTTAAATGGCAGCACATCCTGGATGCAGGAAGCTTTACGTGTATATTAGACAGCTCTGATTATGGAACTGCATTGGTAGAATCTGAAATCAATTGTTTGATGCCATTTTTAGTGCACTGTGTTCATGCTATGGATATTTTTTTATATTGACTTGAGGAAGCAAACATATTATTACTCATGTGAAAATTTGGATAGCCAGAATTAGCTTTGATATAGTAGGGAAAAACTTGAGCTTAACAAAGTCAAGTTCTGGCTGAACACATCAATTCATTTGATATTCACCTTGATCTGCTAAAACTCAGACTCAAAACGGTATCAGCCAAAACAGCTACACATATGGTATCTGCTCTTGCAAAATATAACGTAGACTATGCATAAAGAAGATTTTATCCTATGCATAGTTTGCACCACGGTGAGGTTCTCTTCTGCCATTTGCTGCAGGGTATTGGGCCACGAGTCTTGTGGATAGGTATTGGAGGTTCCATTTTCTTTGGTGTTCTTGAAAGGACAAAGCAAATACTTGAGGAAAGGCGTAGGGATCTGGACTCGAACTCTTCGAAGCGGAACTGACTGTAGCAGATGCAGTACTGAGTCGTCGTATTCATCTGCAATCCTTAATTTAATAAGATTTTGATCTTCAGGTTACTACTATATATGTATGAATGCATAAATGTTGAACTAATTAGTTTAATTTAAAGCAAACTAAGGGTTTGGATTCACATTGTTTTTTCTATAGAGCTTGAGTTGATAAGCTGATGCTTTGTAACACGACTGATAATTAATTATCAAAACTACGTTGTAGTTTGATGCTCATCTTGCTTTGCTTAAGAAACAGATCTATTACAGTTGATGGTTAGAATTAATTATAGATATACTGGTCGTTGATGCCATGCCAATTTTGCCTAACGATGGAATAGTTTATTGATCATACTAATGGTTACACTCCAGAGGAGCATTGTGTTTGACCAATCTCAAACCCTAATTTCATTGGGTTCCCATTCTCACTTTTTCCGTTGAATAATTCTAGCTTCATTAGAGCATCTCCAATGCTTAGGGTGTAAATTGGAGACGTAAACGTAAAGCCACATTTACATCTTTACATTTCTTTTGCACCTCCGGAGGATATAAATGTGATTTTTGCTTCAATGGGGTGTATGTATATCCGATTTTCTTGTATCAATTAGCTTTTTAATGGGAGATTTTTGATTCAGCCCAAAATATGAGGGAAGTATTTATGAAGGACAAAATTCTAGTGTTTGGACAATAATGCCCTTATTGATTTTTTGATTGCCTAAGGAGTCTTTTCTCTATTTTTCAGATGGTGCCAAAATTTCTTGCTACTTGCTGGCCGTATGGAGACAAAAAAAATTAAATTTTCTTGCTTTGATAAACTTTGGACTGATGTTGCATCCGCTTTTATGTTGCTAGGATGATCTCTTCATGTGAAAATTAATTTGATGATGCTTCTTCTATCATGAGGCCTTCAGATGGAGTTATGGCTTCATTATGCTTCCTTCATGTTGTCTATGTTGTGTAGCTATTCTTCTCCTAAGCTATTCTAGTATGAGTTGTTGTTGTCTTCTGCTTTAATTTGTTATGCTATCTAGTTATAGATTTCATAAAAAACTTTTGCTCCTGTTTTGCTTATCCTAAATTCATATGTGTCATTTGGTCTCCTCGATGTAGTCTCTGAATAAATCTTGATAAAGTTGGATTGGTGAACGAGGTTCAGATGATCATCATTGAACAATTGTTGCTCAGCTATTGTTGCTCCTCTGTATTTTTGAATGTCTTGCATGGTAGAGATCTACGTATTTACAGATTCTGCCGAACTAAGCAGTTCATTATGAGAAATAATAATACTTTGTTGTGCTCTGTCTGGGTAGATACTATTCGTAAACCACTCTGGGGGTATTCTGGTCAAAATCTAATGTTACGTTCTTCCAAAGAGAGATATAAAAAATTATAACTTTTTTCAATTTTAAGGGAAATGAATCTAAATGAGGACTACTTTGAAATAGAAAGTTGACCTAAATAACCGTACTCTGCTAAAAATGCTAGAGTAATTGTGATAATTTTTTGGTTATGCTCTAAATGCAGTTCTCTATATTCCACCATGTTAATACTAGCTAAATAACTAGTATAATGAGAACAGCTTTTAGTAAAAATTTTATACTAGGATGTGATTATTTTTTAAATTAAAAAAGAAAAGCTTGAATGTATAACTGAAGAAATGTATTTGCTCATATTTAAATCTAATCTTATGACTCTTAATATCTCATGGTAAAAATCTATACCTTTCTTTAGCTAGGGTTTGATGAAAATATGTATTTTTAGTTCGTTGTTTAAGGGAAAATTCTCTATTATGCTCAAGTAAGTTGGGCTCATTAGCCTCTTTTTCTTGTAAAACCATGCTTAAATTTTGACATCTTCAATTAATAATTCTAAAATTTCTTACTATTGTATCATGCTCTTTCTTTTGCTCTTCATGTTTTTCCTCCAAAAAAAAAAAAGTTGTTGTTTTGCTCTTTTATAATCATAATTATATGCTAAAAATTCTTGCCCAAAGGCTTTAATAAGTTTTTCATGTCCTCTTCTCATGCCTTCATTATTAGTTCTAATATTCCAAAAATTGTCTAAAAGAACTTTTTGTTTATCTACTAATGATGCTTGAGTATTATATTTTAAAGTATAATTTCTAACTTCTTATACTGGAATTCCATTATAATAATAAGCATTTACTACTGGTCTTGCTTGACTACTTATGCTTAATGGATGCTGCTAGAGGATGCTCTAAAATATTGCATACCTATTAATGAATAATACGGGATAAGATGTCTGCTAAAGTATTATCCATACCTTTAATATGCTCAAATATTGGTCTCAATCCATTTCTTGTAATAGAATCAAGAAAATGGACCCATCTTCGAGCTACTTGTTTATTAGTAGTAATTTTATTATAATGAGAAACAATATTATGAAAATTTGTTCTAATAGTAAATATCTCATTATGTAAGAATAATGAAAATACTTCAAGGGAGTTAATGACTTCCTAAAATTTCTAAGTCAATGGCTGGAAGTCTAGCATGTATATCACTAAATTTACCTGATGCATGTCTACAAACTTTTTCTTCAGATTTAAGTTCTTCTTTATGTTTCTTCTGATATAAAATTTCTGCCCATCCTATTGATGATACGTCTATCTCAACTATTTTATAATTATTATATAATGGTAATGCTAAAGGTTTAAGTTGAGTTATATCTTGTTTGATATTTTGAACTAATTTAATATCTTCACTGTTAAAATATTTTTGATCTGTTTTATTGATTTTACTATGCAATGTTGCAATCTTTCTTCCTAAATCAGGGATAAAACTTCTAGCATAATTTAATAATCCTAAAAATGCTTGTAATTGTTTTTTATCTTCTAATTTATCTGGAAATTCTAACACTTTTTTAGCTATGTGTTCTTGTAATTGTATAGTTCCTGACTTAATATACATACCTAAAAATTCTATGTCTTGTTTTTCAAGCTCTACTTTAGTCATACTTATAACCAGGGCTGGGCATTCAAATCAGTAACCCGGTCAGACCGCCCAAACCAAACCGAAATATATGGTTCGGTATACAGTTTGCAATATTCAAAACCACGGTTTAACCAAACCAAACCGATGGTATTAAAAAAATATTATATATAACATTATTATAAGAAGGCTTATTATCACAAAACGTCCCTAAGGTTTACGAAACTATCAGATTGCATCCTTAATGTTTTTTTTTGTCATTCGTGGTTCTCAAAGTTAGTATGTGTGATCACAAATGGTCCCTGCCATTAGGTTCCGTCAAACACTCCGTTAGTTTGCTGACGTGGCATATAAATATATCACAAAACATCCCTAAGGTTCATGCACCTATCACAAATGGTCCCTGCGAAATTTTTTAATTTTTTAATTTAAAATGCATCAAATTTTGGTTTTCTTTTTAAAAAATTTTGAATTTTAAATGCATGTGACACTATATTATTGTAGATGTGTGCTCCATATATATGCCACATCAACAAACTAATGGATTTTTAAAAAAATAATTTAAAATTCATAAAATTTAAAAATGAAAAAACTAAGGGTTTAGGGTTCATAAATGGTCCTTAAGATTAAAATCCTTCTATAAATGGTTTTTTCATTTATAAATTATTTAAAAAAGAAAACTAAAATTTTATGAATTTTAAATTAAAAAATTAAAAAATTAAAAAATTTCGTAGGGACCATTTGTGATAGGTGTGTGAACCTCATGGATGTTTTGTGATATATATATATATGCCACATCAGCAAACTAACGGAACCTAATGGCAGGGACCATTTGTGATCGCACATACTAACCTTGAGGACCATGAGTGACACAAAAAAATATTAAGGATGCAATCTGATAGTTTCGTAAACCTTAGGGACGTTTTGTGATATTAAGCCTTAAATATATATATATATATATATATATAATACATAGTTTCAATCTTTTCTTTTTCCTCTCTCTCCATCTTTCCGTTTGTCTTGTCTCCATTAGTCCCTCTCTCTCTATTTTTTTTTCTCCTTCTTCTTACGTCTGTCTTCACTCCCTTTTTTTTTTCTTTCCCTTTTTCTTCTTCTTTTTCTTCTTCTCTCTCTTTTCTTTTTCTCCTCTTCTCTTCTTCTTCTTCTTCTCCATCTCTCCCTTTTTTTTTCTTCTCCTTTCCATCTCTCCCTCTCTCCATCACTTTTATTTCTTCTCTTTCTCTCTCTCTTTCTCTCTCTCTCTCTCTCTCTCTCTCTCTCTCTCTCTCTCTCTCTCTCTCTCTCTCTCTCTCTCTCTCTCTCTCTCAGAAAGCCAAAAAACCCAAACCGAACCAAACCAACCCACCAAGTCCAATTAACCGAAGTGCTCAGTTTTCATCAATTATGGTTTGGTTTCTGTTTCCAAAATAGCCAAACTGAGGCCTATGGTTCGGTGTTTGGATTGAACCCAAAATCGAACCAACCCAGACCAAACTCACCCCTACTTATGACTATACCATTGTCAGTAAGTTCTTACAAAATAATCTCTAAGTGCTTTCTATGTTCATTTTTACTTTTACTATGAACAAGTATATCATCTACATATACAAAAATTATCATACTTCTTAAAAATTTGATCCATCTTTCTTTGAAAGATGGTGCATTTTTTCTAATCCAAATGGCATTACAAGCCATTCAAAATGTACTTCTGGACAAGTGAATGTTGTCCATTGAATTGATTATTCTGCTAATCCAATTTGCCAAAATCCTAATTTACAATCAAATTTACTAAAATATTTACTTTCTTGAATTTTATTCATAAGTTCATCTTTATTTGTTAATTTATAACTATCTTCATAAGTATTATAATTTGATCTCCTATAATTATACACTATTCTGGCTTAACCTCTTTTAAGCTTTGAGTATTTTCTAACTATAAAGGCTGATGATCTATGCCTAAATTTTGAAGGTCTAATTACTTTTAAGTATAATAGTTCTTTTATTTGTTGTTCAAATTTTTGCTTATCTAACAAGTTACATGGCATATCTGCTATTTTATTTGTTAAGTCTGGATTAATAATGTCTAATTTTGCTAATATCTTATTCTTATTCCAATGTAATTGGGGATCTTCTCCTATAATTCTAGTTTGTTAAGCTAATTGTAATAATTCTTCTAAGGTCTTTGGTCTATCTATTTGCATAATCTCTAAAGACTCTATTTCTCCTACAATTGGATACTCATGGTCAAATATTATATCATCATATTCTAAATTATTTTGTTCATCTATCTTTTGTTCATTTATTTCTTCTATATTATAGTGTTTAAAATTTTGTTCTTCTATGTTAATACTATTGTAAGACTCTAATATATTACTTTGATTAGTTGTGGTTATGTTTTTCTCAAAAAATGTAATATCTAGAGGTGTATATAAAAATCCTCATTGTAAACTTTTTAAGAAATTTAATCCTAAGATAAAGGGATGTGATCCTACTGGGGATATAAAGGTTAAGGGTAAATTAAATTGTTGTCTTTCTATCCTAATTGGTATATTATTAATACAATGTGTTAAATATATAGGTCTTGTATCAAACAATATTATTCTTATTGGTCTAGCTAAGTTTTGCCAAAATTGTTCTCGCACTAACTCTTCTTTTATAACATTTTTTGTGCTTTCTGTATCTATCATAGCTGTTGTTTGAATTTTATTTTCTTTTGACAATTCTAACTCACAATTAATTCTCATTAATGAACTAGACTTTGTTTCTCTATATTGGGGCTATTATTCTTTTGATTATTGTTATCTATTATTTCAGTTGTATTTATTTCTATTGGTCTATTATTATAACAAGGTTTACAATAAACTATTGTCTTAGTGTAATAATTTTCTACCACTATTTTCTTACATTGATTACATTTTTTAGGCCATCCTCAAATTAACATATTTAAATACTTCATGCTTTTTTGGTTCTTCAAACATACACATATATTCATCTAATTCACTATTGGAATTACTAGACTTATCTGATTCTGATTCTGAGTCTAAAGCATTAAAACTACAAATACTTTCATTATCACTTAAATTATCGTCAAGACTATAAATTGATTCTAAGTCTTCATCATCTTCTAATTGAAATTGCTCAATTAATTGTATTTTTTTCTCTAGGTTGCTTTCCTAATTTGGGACACTTAGGTCTAATATGTCCTACTTCACCACAAAGATAACGTTTACATGTACTTTTATTGGGTACTTTATATTTAATCCATGGTTTATTTGTTCGTTTTCTAAATTGTTTTCTTCTTCTAAAAGTTTTTGAAGGGTGAATTCTAAAATTTTTATGTTGTTGTTTATAAGGTCTATATTTTCTATAACTCTTTTTATATAGTTTTTTCTGCTTATATTTTCTATGGCATCCATATTGTTTAGGTAAATCTATATTTTTATAGCTCAATGTAAAATTGTTTTCTAATTTGTCTTTTTGCTTTTATTTGACTATATTTTGATCGTAATATATCACATACATGTTGTATTCTTGCTCTTATGGATACATCTAGTTTCATAGGGTGTTTTTGCCATTCATTCCAAATTCTTTCTCCTATTGGTCCTTTAATTTTTTTTTCATATAAGTATCTAATAAATTAAGATCATCAATTCTGCCAGTTCTACCTAAATACTTGAAAAAGTGTGAAGTATATTCACTAATATATTGTAAATCACAAATAAATTTGTAATTGTTCTAAATTTCTTATGGCTCTATTACTTTGTTCTTGTTCATTTCTACCATAATCTATTATGATCTAAAAATTCATATTTAATTAATTTAACAAAAGCATCTATATTAAACATTTCTTTTGCTGCTTGATGTTCTTTTGGATTTTTAGTTTTCCATGCTTCGAAGTAATCAAAAATCATTCCATCTAAACTATGTTCAAAGTAATCTAACATATCTTTATTATTACTAAAATCTAATATTAATGCATACATCCTTTCCCCATTTTTCTATAGTTTTTTTTCTCAATCTTGTGGGTCTACATTTTCTAAGTTTAATAAATTTCCTACTAAACTAATTTGTTCAATTCCTTTATAAGGGATTCTATTTTTTCTTAGTCCAATTGTTTCTTGTTGAAAAGCATTCCTACCGGTTTCTTCATTATTTTCTCTATATGGTTCATTAGTTTGCCTAAGATTCTGCTGGTTTGTTCTACTTTCCATTAACTATAAATGGTCAGTTGAACTATATTGGTTTTCTGCCGGCATGCATTCTACTTCAATTAACATATTTTGATTTTTTTTGCTCTTAAAATGTGTTCTAATCCTATATTTAAAATTAAGTCTTTCATTTCTTTATTTGACAATCTATGTAATCCTAAATCATAAGTATTATATTTTTCTATATATTTTTCTTCAGTTAAATTATCTATGTCATCTATGAGTTTATCAACTATATTATCAAAATTATGCTTAATCATATTTATTTCTAAGTTATCAAATGACATGTACAGTATTTCTTCTACTTCACTTTCTAAGTCTTCTATATCATTTATTTGTTTATAATTAGTAAATCTTACTATTGCTTCACCTATACGATTTTAAAAAATTTGTGCTTTATTAGGTTGTCTATTTTTTGCTACTTGTAAATTGGGTAAAATCCATTCTGTTCCTTCTAAAAAGCTTTATCTATTGGTTTTGCCTCTATCATATTAACATGTTTACTACTAAAAGTTTGTACTAGATTTTGAAATTCTATGTTAAATTTATAATTATAGTTGTCTGAAACTTTTTATACATACATAAGACTAATACTTACATTTTTGTTTCACCTTTCATATTGTAATTTTTCGTTCTTATGCTAATTTTAATATGTTTACTAAATTCTCTAATATTCATGACATAATTATATATATTCTATGACTGCTAGATTTGTGCTAAGATTTTCTGTTGTAGCTATAGCGGCTTGCTGATGGTTATCCCATCTATTATCATATATATATATATACTAATGCTTTAGTTCCTATTTGTGCTCTTGTGAGTCCAGTTATTCCTATTGTTCCTATATGAATTTATTTATAGTGTGACTTTTTAAGATGCTCTATTGCTGAGTAAATTAAGAGTTACTTCTTTATTTATATAGCTTACTTCATTGACTAATGGTACCTACAATACTATGTTTATTTTCAAATCTTCCTAATTGATATAAATTATATTTATATCAATTAGGAAAATATTGATGTCGATAATTTCGGTCACACTTCAGCAATATTTTGTCAAAATATCCCTATAATATCGAAAATATCGATGTAATGGAAAAAAGAAAAAAAAAAACACAAAGCACACACGCAAAAGGGATTCGAATCCCTGCCATTTCACTCCTCTAATGCCTCAACCACCATGTTACTTATGTTTTTGTGATAATATGATAAAATATGTATATTTATATTGTTTTGTTTTAAACTTTTTTTGACCTTTCCTTTTCACATGAGAATGTGTCTTTGACCTATTCTTTTCAAGTTTCAACTTTTGAACTACTCATCACGTTTCAACTATCGAGCTACTCATCACATTTCAACTTTCATCACTTACTCTACCATTCAACCACTCACCTAACTAATTAGTTGTAGTCCTATTTCTATATAGACAAATAAAATCAAATGGTCTCATGCCGTCCCCTATTTCTTAACATCTCTCCAAAACAAAACATAATGCTCATGTCATTCTCAACATCTATAACCTCAATTTCCCCACAAGTAAAAAAAAAAACTGAACTATAGCATCGTTTCAATTTGATCAATTTTGTTCCTGTAGTTTTCAATTTAAGCAATTCAAGGACAATCTTCAATTTTTGTCAAATTTTTTAAACTTCCGTTACTTGTGAAAGGGCAATTACGTCAAATTATTAAAACATTAATTCCTTTTAAAAATAAACAATGCAAAATAAAATTTAATAATAAAAAAATATCTTCTTCTCCCTCTCTCCCGTCTGCTCCCCCTCCCCTAACTTCACCATCAGCCTACCACCCACCACCCACCACCCACCACCCACCACCACTCCAACCCCACCAAACAAGCCACTGCCCAACACCACCCACCCAACATCCAACCCTTGCCACCCTCCCACCACAAAACTTCTCAATAAACTCCACCTCTTTCTCTTTCTCTCTCTCTCTCTCTTCTCCCAAACCTAGCCCCGACACTCAGGCAGTCACCCACTCCCGACGACCTCCGGATCCCCCTCCCTCGCCCTCTGTCCTAAACCCACCCTCAGCTTCATCAAAATGGTCATCAATCGCAACGGCGAGAACGCCAACGTTCTGAAAATTCCCGGAATTTGCAGCCACTACATGAACGCCATTGAAGAAATACTGGAACACATCAGCAAGAACAGCAAGGATAAAAAGCAACAATAAGCACAATACTTAATGATGACATCTGAAGGTATAGCTCATGAATCCATTACAAATCTATATTTTAAATAATTGTCAATCATTGCAAACCAGACATATCTTTGTCGCACCTATATATAGCAATACTTTTTAAAATATACCTGAAAGTTTTTGGGCTTCAGACTTTGTGAGCTTGGCTGCAAACCTAGAGAAACCATGCCTATGACTGTACACCATTAATTCTGAGGCCAATTCCTTGCTGGGGTGGGGGAGGATGATAGGGGCGGTGGGGTTTGGGTTATCTGGGTATCTTATTTTACTTTTTAAATTTTTTTTTGTTATTTTATTCTTGGGTTTTGGTTACCTTTGTTTTTGGACCGAAATGCCTCTCAACAATTAACCGGTAGTTACCTTATTTTGACAAAAAATTGAAGATTGTCCTTAAATTGCTTTAATTGAAAACTATAGGGACAAAATTGATCAAATTAAAACGATAGAGACTAAAATGGTAAAAGTGTCAAACTACATTACCAAAAACCACTTTTTGCCTTTTTTTTTATAAAAAGAGTACTTCTTGGACTCTAAACATTTGATTATTTTAAAACACTTTATATAGACATTGAAATGATTTGAATATTTCAATCCTAGAAATACCAGATTCGGACGTAAGCGCATGGTCAGAGGTTTGAGTATACTTGTCAGCAGCAACATGAGAATATTTAGTTCTATCTTATAACCTAATGTATTATATTAATATTTTTATTTTCGTGTTTGACTTAACAAGTTAATACGATGAATATTCCTGATTACTTTCTTGTTAATTCTAACTTAGGCTTAAGAAGAGTACGTAGGTCCCTTGAAAAACAGGGGCATATGATTTTTCTTTGTTTGAAATTTATCAACACAGACTTTTCAAAGTCATCAACAAATTAAATGGAAAACAAACCAAAGATGATATCAAACTCTATTTGGTACGGTGGTACATACTTGTCCTTTTTTTATTAAAGAAAATATTATATTTCTTTCATTAAAATCATATGCCTCACACCTCACACCTCACACCGGGGATTACAAGTTTTTCTGGTTTAGCAGGTGTGAGGTTTTATCACAAAAAACTTCGGTGTCATTAATAGTGAAATCACTTATTATGTGGTGTATTTGATTTGGTCAAGTTTTTGATGTGAGATTTCAATATTCTTCAACAATTTAAACAACGGATAATGTTAAACCGTATTTTGTGGCTGGGAAATACATATAATGGTGCAAGAATTATGGTTGATGTTGTGCTATAATTTTTTCACTGTTAATTAATTTCTACAAAAATTCCTTGACGTCCATGGATCAATATAAATTCTCAATTTTGAATTTGTCAAGGCTGCCTGGTAACTTATTAAATTTGTCCTCTTTCTGTTGATATATAAGGCTCTATATGCATGTTAAATTAAGAGAGCTAGGAAAGGAAATAAGAAACTAATTAACATGGTTAAGGCACAAAGCTCCTCCTACTTTGTGATCTTGGCACTTTCTATAGCTGTTAATCTGTTATTGGTTTTCCAATTCTGTGTGGATGGAGAGTGGAGGCTCACTTGGAGTAAAAGAGCAGCAGAAGAAGCTGAGCGTGTGGCAGCCATTTCTTGCTCAGGCCATGGAAGTGCCTATTTGGATGGGTTGGTTCTTGATGGAAAGGAACCAGTTTGTGAGTGTAATTCTTGCTATGAAGGCCCAGATTGCTCTGAGTTTGTAACTGGATGTGCAGCAAATGCTGACAGGTTTCCCCCTATCCGTCGCTCTCATGCATGAAAGATTTTTATTATACATATATTCATGTTGCTTTTTTGGCAGTGGAGACCCGTATTTCTTGCAGCCATTTTGGATGCAACATGCAGCCCAAAGTGCAGTTTTAGTAGCAGGGTGGCATCGGATGGGATATAGCTACGCTGATGGCTCTTACATCTCAGCAGTGCTAGAGGAGCACATCCGTCAATTGCATTCCACTGTGGGAAATGCAGTAACTCAAGGAAGATACATTGTGTTTGGTGCTGGCTCAACCCAACTTCTCAATGCTGCAGTTCATGCATTGTCTTCTGATAATTCTTCCAACTCCTCCTCACCTGCAAGTGTTGTAGCTTCAATTCCTTATTACAGGGTTCGATCTCTTATTACTTCTGAATTTGGCTTTATAATTTCCTTGCAGCTTATAATCAGTTAGTGCCTACAAATAGTTCTGCTAATTGCTTAGAATCCCATATGCATGATTAACTTTTCTAACAAAATTTAATTTTGCTGTCCAAAATTTACAGCTTTACAAAACGCAAACGGAATTTTTTCGATCATTGGACTATAGGTTTGAAGGAGACACATCCTCATTGCTTAACATTTCAGAAGCTGGCAAAGTTATCGAGTTTGTAACCTCACCAAACAATCCTGATGGAAAGCTGAATAAGGCAGTTCTTCATGGCCCCAACTCCTCTGCAATTTATGATCGGGTCTATTACTGGCCACATTTTACAGCAATTCCGAATCCAGCTGATGATGATCTTATGGTATTTACACTTTCCAAACTCACTGGTCATGCTGGTACTAGATTCGGGTAAGTAACAACCACACATTATTGCACTTCTTTAGACTTTTCCAATTAGATATTTTTTTATGGTGGCCGGGTTTCTTTCATGTTGATGTCACGCATTACGTAACATATTCTATTAATACATGATGTAACCCCAACAAATCAGAGTAGTTAATTTGCGACCCAATCGAACTTAACCGTCCAATATTAATTTTATTATCTTTTTGACACTCTTGAAACTTTTGTATTTGTTATCGTCATATACTATATATAATCTTTCATCCCATACGTCGTTGATATCAACCATTTAATAATACAAGAAACTAAAATGCTTAGCCTACTTAAATTTTATATAACTCGTTCTGATATCATGTAAGAAGTTAAGGTTCCACCCGAAAACCAATTGGCAATTCAAGGAGTGGCCAAACGCCTTCTATATGCTAAAGTTTCTTAACTTTTCAATTGTGGGACATTTCACCTTCACATTCTTTCTTCGATATATTTTCGCTCTATCTTCAACAGAATAAAATTTTGGAAAAAATAAAAGAACATGTTATCAACTAGCAGTGGATATCACCCACTTCACTAACTACTATTGTTGCGGCCTTGTGCAGATGGGCAGTGATAAAGAACGAGTCTGTGTACCAAAAAATGACGGAGTATATGAGTTCAAGTAGCATGGGTGTTTCTCGAGATGCTCAGCTAAGAGCTTTGAAGCTTATCAATGTGGTGCTTGAAACTAGAGGCAAGCAAATCTTTGAATTTGGATACCACACCATGAGGAATCGCTGGGAAAGCTTGAGCAAAACCTTGTCTTTGTCAAACCGCTTTTCTCTGCAGAAACTTGGGCCACGATATTGCACTTATTTTCAGAAAATTAGAGGACCCTCACCAGGTAATGTCTCCACTAATTCAAGAATATTTTCTTTGTCAATAGATGAGTACAAAATGTCGATTATACCCCCTTTGAGTTCGATAAGATTAATAAAGATTTTTTTTAATAAAAACAAAAGTAGTTTAATCATTCAATTCACTATTCACATATATTTTCTTTGTCACCGTCTACCTTTTCTCTTTATGCAATTTCTTCCAAGTGGAACTTTGACCGCATGCTTAAGCAAAAAGAATGAAAAACAAAATATTACTTTCATCACTTGAATGATTATGCATGTGGAATATTATGTACATTAGTTCAATAATTCAATTCACTATTCACACACATTTTTTCTGTTCCACAAGCTATATTGTCTCTTTATGCAATTTCTTCCATGTGGAACTTTCATCGCATGCCTAAGCAAAAAGAGGAACTTTACTTTCATCATACATGCATTGCATTTGTGGGGAAGTAATTTTTACACTCTCATTTTGTACCCTTACATTCTTTAATTGTTCTTATGTTTTGGTTCTCATTTTGTTCACCCCATTACCATCAAAAAAACTTGAATGAAACGGGAATAACATTGTTTTGCTATCTTCGGCCAATCACACAATCGACCACGTGGAAAAATTATCACGCATAGCATACCGTGATTGACTGGTTATAGCAAAATAGTGATGTCCCCGTTTCATATAAGTGTTTCTCTATTATTACAGTACTAAAATAAGAGGGGAAAAGCAAATGGACAAAATAAGAGTGCACCCCTAACTTAATAGACTTAGTCGAGAGAGTACCATACATTGGTTATGGGAAATAAAAACCCCAAAATGCAGCCCAAATTTCTTCTCATAATAAATGTTATTATATTATATTTTCGAAGTGCGAACCTTCCGTGCCCTAGCTAATTTGTACCAATTTTAATCTCATGGCAGCATATGCGTGGGTGAAGTGTGAGAGGGAAGAGGATACAGATTGCTCTGAAGTCCTCCAAGCAGCCAATGTTATTGGGCGTAGCGGAAGCATATTTTCAGCTGAAGACCGCTATGTACGTCTCAGCCTCATAAGGAGCCAAGATGACTTTGATATATTGATTCAGCGACTAAACCAGTTGGTCTCAGAAGAAAGACAGCAGCAAAACCATGCAAACAATTTCTTGCAGCTCAAGAAGCCTCTGATGAGCACCTTAAGAAGGGGTCTTGTCTATTAATAATTATAAACTTTACATTCTATCAAATTAATAAGAAAATTCCACCATATATTTGCATGTGTACATATTATTAAATTGAATAATTTTCAACTTTATGTACACTCATCGTCTGTTTTTTCTTTTTAACATTCTATAAAATTGAATAAATTGTGGAGTTCATATGTTATTTGGTATTTTTAGTCTAAGTGGTTGTGGTTCTGAGATGCATAATGAATACTTCACCCTGTGGAAGGTGTTTGAGCAAATTTCCACTCGGGAAATATTTGCTAAAATATGAATACGGGTTTTCAATATGTTCAGATGATTTATTCTTCTCCATAAGGAGGTATATATAAGAGTTTACAAGAGTGCTATACAAGGAATTAGATACAGGAAAGAATTAGGAAAGTATCTCCTAATTATACAAAGATTTATCAATTATATAAAATAGGAAAGTAAATCTCTTAATTAATCAAGGAAATAAATCTCCTTGATTAATTAGGAGACTCACGTCAACACTCCTCCTCAAGTTGGTGCATATACGTCACCAATGCCCAACTTGGTAAGTGAGTCATGAAATACTCTTCCACAAACAGCTTTGGTTAAGATATCTGCCAATTGATCTTCTGATTTTACGAATGGTAGGCGAATGATCTTCTTCTCAATTTTTTCCTTGATAAAATGTCTATCCACCTCAACATGTTTAGTTCGATCATGTTGAACTGGATTATGGGCAATATCGATGGCTGACTTGTTATCACAATGTAACTCCATTGGTTTCTCTGGCTTGAAACCCAATTCTGTCAACAATCTTCTGATCCATAGTAATTCACAAACTCCGTGAGCCATTCCTCGATACTCTGCTTCAGCACTAGACCGAGAAACCACATTTTGTTTCTTACTCCGCCAAGTGACTAGGTTACCTCCCACAAACGTGAAGTAACCTGAAGTAGAGCGTCTATCAGTAATAGAGCCAGCCCAATCAGCATCTGTATATCCCACAACTTCGAGATCTCTATTTTTTGAGAACATTAATCCTCTCCCAGGTGCTGACTTTAAGTATCTTAAGATCCGATCAACTGCATTCCTATGTGACACACTGGGTGAATGCATAAACTGACTAACCACACTCACAGCATATGCAATATCTGGTCTTGTGTGGGCTAAATATATCAACCTTCCAACAAGGAGTTGGTACTGTTCCTTATTAGTTGGTTCTTGATCCATGTCTTCACATAACTTGTGATGTATCAGGAGGTTTGCATCCAAGCATTCCTGTTTCAGTGAGTAGATCTAATACATACTTCCTTTGAGATAGACATATACCAGTTGTGGATCTGGCTACTTCAATTCCTAGAAAATACTTCAGATCACCTAAATCCTTCATCTCAAATTCCTAAGACAAATACTTCTGCAGTTTTATTTGCTCTCCTGTGTCGTTTCCAGTTACGACTATATCATCCACATACACAATTAATGCAGTAAGGTTTCTTCCATCACGCTTCAAGAATAAGGTGTGATCTGCATTACTCTGTATATATCCAAAATTCTTCATGGATTTAGTGAATCTGCCAAACCATGCTCTGGGGGATTGCTTCAACCCATACAGTGACTTTCTGAGTTTGCAAACTTGATTCTCCTTGTCACGGGCTAAGTTACATCCTAGTGGTAAGTCCATATATACTTCTTCTTCCAAGTCTCCATGTAAGAATGCATTTTTTACATCAAACTGATGTAATGGCCAATCGAGATTTGCTGCTAGAGACAGAAGGACTCTGATAGTTTTGATCTTGGCTACTGGGGCAAAGGTCTCTTGGTAGTCTATCCCATATCTTTGTGTGTATCCCTTCGCCACCAATCTAGCTTTATATCTTTCAATGGATCCATCTGCTTTGAGTTTCACAGTATAAATCCACCGGCATCCCACTGTCTTCTTTCCATGGGGTAATGGCCCGAGTTCCCATGTGCCATTCTTCTGGAGAGCTCGCATTTCTTCATTCATGGCTTCTTTCCATTTTGGGTCTTCTAGTGCTTCGGTTACACTATTGGGAACAGGTATGTCGGCTAACTGCTTCACAAAGTGTACCCATGTACCCGTGACTCAGATAATCTGGTGAGGGATACATAATTGTTGATGAGATATTTCCCCTTTGCATTAAGATCTGCTTCGTAGTGAACTGGGGGTTTACCACGATTCTTCCTTTTTGGAATCTGATATGTAGGCTCTGCGCCTTCTGAAATGCAATCAGTTATTTCATTAATGTTATCAGTTTCAGGTAGAGAAGTTACCTGAATGACGTCCTCAGCAGGTGATTGGTGTGGTACTGGAGCTGAAGAATTCTCCGGAGCAGGCACAAACTCTTCAATTCTCTCCTCCTGAGTGTGATGGCTGGGATCGGACTGAAGCGGAACAATTTCAGAAAAAACTGGGAGGAGCGACCGGTCGTTAGGGTCAGGCGACCGGTCGCTTTCAGGCAGAGTCGTGGTCGTGCGTTGCGATGTGCGTGGCGACTGGTCGTGAGAGGCATGCGACCGGTCGCTTTCAGGCAGAGTCATTGACGGGCGTGGAGACCGGTCGTTAGAGGCATGCGACCGGTTGCTTTCAGGCAGAGTCGTTTGCGACCGGTCATGTTCATCTGGCGACTGGTCGTTTTCGTTGGGCGACCGGTCGCACTGGAACGAATCTGGAAAAAAGGCTGAAGGGAAAATTTCTGAATTTGGAGAAGTGTCTGCCTGTGCATCTGAAAAATAGATCTCGTGTTCCCGGAATACAACATCCATCGAAGCATAAACCTTCTGATTAGGAGGATGATAACACCTGTAACCTTTCTGATGAGGTGCATAACCAATGAAAACACACTTGTCGGCGCGGGGATCCAATTTGCTGCGTTGATGATCATGTAAGTGGACAAACACCACACAACCAAAAATGCGGGGTTCCAGGTTTTGGGTTGCAGGTATTTGGGTATGGTGGTGGAGTGTTTGAAGGGGGTGTTGAACTGGAGGATACTGGAGGGAATCCGATTTATAAGGTATGCTGCAGAGAGGACGACCTCTCCCCAAAAAGACCGAGGCATATTTGCACCAAAGAGTGAGGCACGAACTACTTCCAATAAGTGTCTATTCTTTCATTCTGCCACACCATTCTGTTGAGGAGTGTAAGGACATGAGCGTTGATGTATGATGCCATGATTTTGAAAGAACTGATTTAGATCATGGTTGAGAAATTCTCCGCCATTATCGGAATGAAGAATCTGAATTCGAGTATGAAATTGAGTCTCTACCATGTGATAGAACTGTTGAAATTTGGAACTGACTTCCCCTTTGGTTTGGAGAAGGGAAACCCAAGTCATACGTGTGCAATCATCGATAAACGTGACAAACCATCGAGCGCCCCCTGGAGTGGGAATTCTAGCCGGGCCCCAAACATCAGAATGAACAAGAGAAAAGGGAACCAGACTTTTAGCTGAGCGTAAGGGAAAAGGAACACGATGGCTCTTGGCCAGTTCACAGATGTCACACTGAAAACTGGAAATATCCAACTTTGAAAATAAGGAAGGAAATAGCTTCTGTAAGTATCCAAACGAAGCATGTCCAAGATGGCGATGCCATAACCATACTTTGGAAGTGTGCTTTTCAACACTCACACCCCCAATTTTGTAAGCTTGATTGAGGCTGGCTTCACTGTCAGAAGCCAAGTCCAGATAGTAGAGTTTGCCCCTCCTAGTACCACAACCAATCGTCTTGCTGCTGAGAATGTCCTGAAAAACACAATGAGTAGGCCAAAAATTTACAGTACAATTCAAAGCCGTAGTAATTTGGGCAATAGACAAGAGATTATGATGTAAGGATGGAACAATCAACACAGAATCCAAAGTGAGGGAGTCATAGAGAGAGAGGGAACCTTCCCCAATTACTGTGGAGGGGGTACCATTGGCATTAGACACCACCGATTGAGAAGACGGTGTATGAGTGTAAATTTGTCCAGGATCAAAGGTCATGTGATCAGTGGCTCCGGTGTCAATGACCCATGTGTGTTTCTTTGAAGAACTATGCAAAACATAACCTGGGGAACCAGTAGTGGCAATTGTGGAGGAAGAGACGATATCCATTGTAGCGGGATGATTGAAGAATACAAGGAAAAATGTTTAGGGTTTCGGGTTTGTGTGTAGGGTTTCGGGTTTGTGTTTAGGGTTACGGGGTTGTGTTAAGGGTCTCGGGATTCAGGATACGAGGATACGGCTCCATTTTTCAAGGAATTCAAGAGGAGGGATTCGATACGAGGAATTCGATACGAGGGATTCGATACGAGGACTTCGATACGAGGGATTTAGAGACAACCTAGGATCGATTGCTATGATACCATGCTAAAATATGAATACGGGTTTTCAATATGTTCAGATGATTTATTCTTCTCCATAAGGAGGTATATATAAGAGTTTACAAGAGTGCTATACAAGGAATTAGATACAGGAAAGAATTAGGAAAGTATCTCCTAATTATACAAAGATTTATCAATTATATAAAATAGGAAAGTAAATCCCTTAATTAATCAAGGAAATAAATCTCCTGGATTAATTAGGAGACTCACGTCAACAATATTCGCGGGTTGATTCTTCACTATTCGAATTTTTCTCTCTCCTCTTCCTTGATCCCTGCGAAAAAGACCGGAGTAAATAGACTAGACCCGAGGGGTAATCTGTACAAAAAGGAGCCACTACTACAAAAAACACTTTGCGCGACGAAATTTTGGTCGCGCAAAACTCGTAAAGAAAGGGTTTGCGCGACGGTGAAAATTCTTCGTCGCACAAAGCCACTTTGCGCGACGAAGGATAACAACTTGGGCGATGAATCATGACGACTTTGCGCGACGAAAATAACAACTTTGCGCGACGAATATTAATTACTTCACGCGACGAATATTAATTACTTTACGCGACGAATATTATCTACTTTGCGCGACGAATAATATCTCCTTTGCGTGACGAAAGTTAATGTCGCGCAAAGGTTTGCGCGACGAAATATTCATTTTTTTTTAATTTTAATTTTTTTGAAAATTTTAAACTAAAATAAACTAATTTAATAGTTTGCGCGACGAAATATTTTGTCGCGCAAGGTTTTTGACATTTTTTATTGTTATTTCTCTTATATCAATTTTATTATATTAATTTTTTTAAATTTAATTTAATTGTATGATTTTATTTTTCTTAATTACTTTAATTTAAATTGACATATTCAAAATAAAATTACATAAGAAAAATAGTGGTCAAATTATCCAATATACATAATATTCAAAATGTACACTTAAATTAACAAAGTACAATAATAAAATCTACAAGCATCTTATATCAAATCCTCAACTTTAGCCATCAAAGCCTCAACAATTCCCTACAAAAACAAAAAAAAAATATTGTCAAATAACAAAACAATAACATAAAATAATGACAAATAATTGGCATAAACTCAAAACTAACTCCAAAAACACATATTAATGAAAAAAAATTTAAAATTTACAGAGAAGTGAGTGTGAGAGAATTAGAGAAGATAGTGAGAGAGAGATGAGAGAGTGAGTGAGAGTGAGAGATGATGAAAAGAGAGATGAGAGAGTGAGTGAGAGAGAGAGATGAGAGATTAAGTGAGAGGAGTGAGTGTGAGAGAAATGGTAGGATTTGGGGAGTGGGAAAGAGAGATAAATGGTAGGATTTAGAAGACATTGAGAAAATGGTGGAGGAGTTATTTTACTTTTAAAGAACGTATCACTTTGCGCGACGAAAAAATATATTGGTCGCGCAAAGTGTTTAAAAAAATTTAAAAAAAAATTCCCATTTTCGGTGCCTGCCAAATTTTTTCAGGTTTGGGCGATGAATTTTTGGTCGCCCAAACTTTTGCGTGACCAAAATATTCCCACATCCCATTTTTGGTGCCCGCCAATTTTTTAGAGAATACTTTGCGCGACGAATATTTATATATTGGTCGCGCAAAGTCGAAATTTTTAAAAAAAAAAATCCCATTTTTGGTGCCCGCCAAATTTTTAGAGTATACTTTGCGCGACGAATATTTATATATTGGTCGCGCAAAGTCAAAATTTTTTTATAAAAAAAATCCCATTTTTGGTGCCCGCCAAATTTTTAGAGTATACTGTGCGCGACGAATAATTATATATTGGTCGCGCAAAGTCGGAATTTTATTTTATAATAAAATTCCCATTTTTGGCACACACCCAAATTTTGAGAGTATACTTTGCGCAACGAAATACTAATTGGTCGTGCAAAGTCTTAAAAAATATTTAAAGCTACTAATAAATACATATACTATTCAGTTTCTTAAGTGTTATACGTACAAAATAAATAAATTTAAAGCTACTCAACGATCTAACCGTCAAACTTGTTTGTTTATACTTCGAGATCATATACACCAAAATTCAGAAAAAATAAACATTAAGAGATCAATTAATGGGACAAAACATTTCGACGGTTATAAACGAAAAATCATGATTTAACGGTTATTTCAACCCTGATTTTGATGATTTTTTACAGCTACACTCCTTGACCCGATATGAATACAATGACTGCATTCGATCGTCAATTTAAAATATTTACACTAGTAGATACCACAAAATCTTATGTTATATTTAATAAAAGTGTAAATAAACTCTTATTTGTTAGTGAATATATTGTTTTCATGGCATACGCATTCTACGAAACTAGTTTCAACGATCCAACCGTCAAATTTGTTTGTTTACACTTCGAGATCATATACGCCAAAAATCGGAAAAAATAAACATTCAGAGATTAAGTAATAGGACAAAACTTTTCGACGGTTATAAACTAAAAATCACGATTTAACGGTTATTCCAACTCTGATTTTGATGATTTTTTTACAGCTACACTCCTTGACCCTATATGAATACAATGATTGCATTCGATCGTCAATTTAAAATATTTAAACTAGTAGATACCACAAAATCTTATGTTATATTTAATAAAAGTATAAATAAACTCTTATTTGTTAGTGAATATATTGTTTTCATGGCATACGCAGTCTATGAAACTAGTTTCAACGATCCAACCGTCAAATTTGTTTGTTTACACTTCGAGATCATATACGCCAAAAATCGGAAAAAATAAACATTCAGAGATTAAGTAATAGGACAAAACTTTTCGACGATTATAAATGAAAAATCACGATTTAACGGTTATTTCAACTCTAATTTTGATGATTTTTTTACAGCTACACTCCTTGACCCTATATGAATACAATGAACCACTTCGATCGTCAATTTAAAATATTTACACTAGTGGATACCACAAAATCTTATGTTATATTTAACAAAAGTATAAATAAACTCTTAATTGTTAGTGAATATATTGTTTTAATGGCATATGTATTCTATGAAACCAGTTTCAACGATCCAACCGTCAAACTTGTTTGTTTATACTTTGAGATCGTATACCCCAAAAATCGGAAAAAATAAACATTCAGAGATCAAGTAATAGGACAAAACTTTTCGACGGTTATAAACGAAAAATCACGATTTAACGGTCATTTCAGTTTCGATTTTTATGATTTTTTACAGCTACATTCCTTGACCCTATATGAATACAATGAACCAATTCGATCGTCAATTTAAAATATATATTTTCTAACAAAAACCCAATCCGAACTACAATAATATATTTTTCTAACAAAATAATTTTTTTATTTTATTTATTTTTGTATAGACTTTGCGAGACGAAGATTATTTTTTCGTCGCGCAAAGTCATCCAAAAATTTTTAATTTTTTTTAAATTTTAGTAAAGACTTTGCGAGACGAAGATTATTTTTTTGTCGCGCAAAGGCATCCAAAAATTTTTTAAAATAATTTTTATTTATTTATTTTTGTAAATAATTTGCGAGACGAATCACTATTCGTCGTGCAAAAATCTGTGCACCGAATTCTAGTATTTGTCGCGCAAAGTTAATTTTCGCGACGATTCCTTGTCGTCGCGCAAAGTGACTTTGTGTGATGATTTTTTTTTCGTTGCGCAAAATTGAGTCGCGTAAGACTTTGAGCGACGATGATTAATATTTGTCGCGCAAAGTCACTTTGCGCGACGAATTTTGTTTGGTCGCGCAAGGGGTTTTTTTTAGTAGTGAGCAAACTTAAATGTTAAAAATGGAAATAAGGTAATCTGTACACCAGTTGAGCAAAGGGGCAATTTCAAGCACCTACAATCGTTTTTCTAGCCGCCTCTGCTTCCAACCGAACCAGCCATATGAGACTAAATCGATTTGGGTATGAAGATTTTGCTTTGAAATCTTTGAATACCCGCAGCGGAATTGACACCCACATTCAAGAACGAACCTGGCTCTTTGATACCATATTGGAATATTAGGTACTGATTTGGATTTTCAGGGAGAAAAGGGAAGGAGATGAAAGAAGGAGCATGAAGAATATGTTTCTGCAAAACCCCTATAAGCTGCTGTGCCAATTAGCTCAGCTATTTCTCTTCTTTTATCAAACGATTTACATCAGGAAAGGTACAAAAAGATCTGCCAATGTGTGTATGACACTTGGCTCTTTCCTATAGGTATTTCAGCCACAAATCTCAACCATTCAAGTGATCTAAGCTATTACTTAGTCACCACCAGCTAAAACAGTAATAGTCAATCAGTAACAAACAATTTACACATCAACAGTTTTAATATTAAACCCTAATATCAATGATGTGCCTTGTGCAGGTGGGCAGTGGTGAAGGATGAGTGAATATATAGAGTTAAGTAGCTTAGGTGTTTCTCGGGATGCTCAGCTGAGAGCTGAAGCTTCTCAATGTAGTTCTTGAAACTGGAGCCAAGGAAATCTTTGAATTCGGATACAACAAATTGAAGAACCGATGGGAAAAATTTAGCAACACTTTGGTTCTGTTAAACAAATTTTCTCTACAGAAAATTGCACCCCAATACTGCACTTATTTCAAAAAAACCAGAAAACCTTCACCAGGTATAATGTCCTCAATCACTCTTATGCACTTAGTCTAGTGGTAGTTTCAAGGTTGGAAGAGGTCCCAAGTTTGATTATGAAGGAAGTTGAGGTTCCATCCCAAAACTAATTGCCAATGGAGGGAGTAACTCAACTCCTTATAAGCCCTTACTAGGTTTCTCAACTTTCCAATGTGGGACTTTTTACCTTCACATTTTCACACGCCCCGCATGTATGGCGAATTTTCAAGCCTAACACGTGAATAACACATATTGGGTGATATGGAGCATGTGTGGCTGTTGGGCTTTCACATGTGGGCTAACCCGCTCTGATACCATGAAGGAAGTTGAGGTTCCACCCCAAAACCAATTGGCAATGGGGGGAGTAACCCAACTCCTTATAAGCCCTTACTAGGTTTCTCAACTTTCCAATGTGGAACTCTTTACCTTCACATTCTCACAGATTCCATTATGAAGTATTTTATTCTCATGGTAAGTTATGTGTGGTTGAAATGCGAGAGGGAAGAAGATAAAGATTGCTATGCAGTCCTCCAAGGAGAAGCCAATGTTTATGGGGCTAGAGGTTGCTTGTTTGGTGCTGACATGGACATGTACGTCTCACCCTCTTAAGGAGCCATGATGATTTTGATATATTGCTTCACCGGCTCAACCAATTAGTCTTGAAAGAAAGCAAACCCCCAAAGTTATTTGCCAACGATTTGATGACAAATTAATCATCTGTTGGTCTCAAAAGAAAGACACCAGCAAAACCATGCAAACAGTTTGCCTCTGATGAGCCCCTTAGAGCAACTCCACCCATTTGCCCCTTGCCATGGCAAGGGGGGGGGGGGGGGGGGGGGGGCTAGGGCAGCCACTATTCACGTGAATAGTGGTTGCCCTTGCAAATAGTAAATTTTGTGTTTCCACCCATTGCCATGGCTAAGGGCAATTACTATTCATTTTTTTGTTTTTTTCACAATTTTTTTTACCTCAATAATTAATTTGGATAATATTTTCGGATAAGATTTCCGGGTTCCTACGTGTCATGACTATTCATAATCGGATAAAATTTCGGGATAAGATTTTTGGGTTCAATTTTCGGATGAATTTCAAAATTCAAATTTCGAATAAATTTGGGTTCAAATTTCGGATGAATTTCAAAATTCAAATTTCAGCTAAATTTGGGTTCAAATTTCGGATGAATTTCAAATTTCAGATAAGATTTTCATCCAATCAAATCAAGCCACGTGGCATCTCTATCTTGCCAAAATATTCTATAAAACCAGAGGCTCAGCTCATACCTCTCACACCACATCTTTCTATATTTTCATTTCTCAGAGTTTAGAATTCATACTCAATTCATTCTCAATGGAAGATTTTAGGAGAAGCTTGGAGAGGCAAGAGCGAGAAAGAAATGAGAGAAATCGTAGAGCAGATGAAATCAATGAGTTGCAGAGACAAGTTGATGAACAAGTTGTCATAGCAGTGGCTTTGCAAGATGAAGAGAACCAAGGTCGCCGCCATGGTTCACGAGTCGGCTGCCGAAAGAATGTGGACAGACATAGGCATTCTCGGGGTAAGAATCTTTTGGAAGATTATTTTATCCCAACTTCTTTGTACTCTAATGTTGATTTTCGAAGGCGATTTAGAGTGGCACCCCATGTGTTCAATAAAATCATGCATGATATTTGCAATCATGATGCATACTTTGTTCAAAAGTGTGATGCTACTGGTACTTTGGGACTTCTTCCGGAGCAAAAGCTTACTGCTGTTATACGAATGTTGGCGTATGGAGCATCTGCTGATCAGGTGGATGAGGTTGCCCGGATGGGGAAGTCAACTACGTTGGAGGCTTTGGTACGATTTTGTGATGCGGTTGAAACTCTGTACACTAGAGACTACCTACGTAGACCTACGCCCAGGGACCTCCAACGGCTTCTACAAAAAGCCGAAGCTCGAGGATTTCCAGGAATGGTTGGCAGCATCGACTGCATGCACTGGCAATGGAAGAATTGCCCAACTGCCTGGCAAGGTGATTACGGAAATAGAAAAGGCCAAAAAAGTATCATCCTTGAAGCCGTTGCTGGCTTCAACACATGGGTTTGGCATGCCTTCTTTGGAGTTCCTGGATCCCAAAATGACCTCAACGTGCTGGGTCAATCCCCTGTCTTCAACGATGTTTTGAGAGGCCAAGGCCCCAATATCACCTATGAAGTCAACAATACAGTCTACCAGACGGGATATTATCTAGCTGACGGCATCTACCCGAGGTGGACCACATTTGTCAAATCCATTCCGAATCCCCGATCCCAGAAGGAAAAATTATTTGCTACCTATCAAGAAAAATACAAGAAAGATGTCGAAAGGTGTTTTGGCATCCTTCAAGCTCGGTGGTTGATTATTCGAGGTGCAGCCCGTATGTTTGATGAGGAGGTCCTTAGAAGCATTATGATGACTTGCATCATCCTCCATAATATGATTGTGGAGGATGAGTATGATTATGAAGTTGAAGAGGTCTACGAATCGGATCCCATGAACACGGCTTTGACACGAATTTATGAAAGGCCCATGGGGCCAAGTGGAGAACCGTTTGAACCGGAGCCGTTGGTTAGGGATGGTCGTTTCATGACCCGTATGATAGATCGATATCAAGAGATGCAAATTCGTATGTTCATGAAAGGCGTCAACGTGACTTGATTTCGCATCTATGGGCGGTGATAGGCAATCAAGATGAATGATGGAGCATAGATGCTTTGGTTATGTTTTATTTAGTTATGGTTTGGTTGTGTTGTTTTTTATTTATTATGGTTTGGTTGTGGTTTTTTATTTATTATGGTTTGGTTGTGGTTTGTATTTTTTTTATTTTAATTATGTTTTGTTTGATGTATGGAATATGTTGAATAAAAAGGTCTTTTATTGAATGCTTTGTTTATTAAATAAAGAAATCCAATACAAGTCATTAAGAATTACTACTACTAAAATAAAAAACATGAATTACAACAACTTTAAGAGAAAACATGAATTACAACAACTTTAATAGAAAACATGAAAAATACAAATACATAAAAGGTATGCCAACTAATTTAATGGTTTTCATCATTTAACCAATCCGTGTTGCTAGGCCCATCATCTTGGAAAAGTCTTTTTCTTCTCATAACATCCCTGCGTTCTAGCTTCCAAAATTGTTTTGTTTCAGGGGACATATGGCTTGTATCCATCGCCATGGTTTCCCGATCCGTCTTCTCCATATCTTTTTTGTGCAAATACTCCCTTTCTCGTGAAAACTCGGCTTGAATTGCCATCTCGTTATCTTGGCGTTTCTGCTCCAGTTCAATTCTTATGGCATTTTGCCTTGCAATTTCCTCCAAAAACTTTGAATTACTATTACTTGAATTACCCGCTTTTTTTTGCCTTCGCAGCCTTTCGGCCAATGGGCCTCGGCTCCTTTTCGATGGGTGAGTCTTCACTCATAGGGGAATCGAGAGGTGACTCCGATGTCATTGAACCACGGAGTGGCGTCTCATTTAACACAACGGGGGGACCCGTGGGAATAATTATGAAGCGTTTGCAATATTTCACCACATCCCAACATTCATGATGGTTGAAACTTTTTTTGCCACCCCCGGTTGCACCGAACCACATCTGTGCTTGAATCATCTATTTAACAAAAAAAAATGGAAGTGCGAGAAATATTTAAAATATATTGGATATGCAAGTAACCAAAAAATAAACAAATGGAAATGCAATTAACCTTACAAATAAATTGGAAGTGCAAGAAATATTAAGAAACAATTGGAAATGCAAGAAATATTAACAACATATTGAAAATGCAAGAAATATTAACAAAATATTTAAAATGCAAGAAATATGAACAAAATATTTAATTTGCAAGAAATATTAACAAAATATTGAAAATGCAATAAATATTAACAAAATATATAAATTAGGACATTAAACTTGATGAAACGAAAATTACAAAATACTTACCTCGTTAGTACGATTTTCCCCGCTTCTACAGTTTTCCATCGCTTTTGACAACGCATCTCTCCATTTTCCCAACTCTTTATTTAGAATTTTCCACCTACTAGATAATGCCATTTCCGTAAGAGTAGACCCCGGAATTTTTTCACAAAATTCGGCATGAATTTTTTTCCACATATGAAAAAATTTCATCTCATTGCCTGTCACGGGACAATGACAAACTTGGAGCCAAGCCTCACACAAGGAAACATCTTCCATGGTGCTCCACGCCCCTCCGGTTTCGATAGAAGAAGCCATAAAAATAAGAAGAAAAAAAATACAAGGTTAAAGAGAGGAAAATGTTGAGTAATAGTAGAAGTAGAATAAAATGTATAAGGATTGGTGTTGAAAGTGAAGGGTATTAATAGGTATTTATAGAAAAAAAATTCAGAATTTTTTAGTATTTTTTTAAAAAAATTTCGATTTTTTTTCATAATTTTATTGCCAAAAAATCGCCAGCCGTTGGATTGGAGGAGAGAGGCAGATCGGAGCGCCCAGGTTACGACACCTGTCTTCTAGCCGTTGGTGATCGCGCAGGGCTGACGTCAGCACGACGTCAGCGTGAGCGAATTCAAATTTTTTTAACGTTGAAAATTTGATTGCGCTCGCTGACGTCATCCTGACGTCAACCCAAACCGAGTTTTGGACCTCGGGCGGCACTCGCCTTCGGGCCAGCCCGACTTGCTGGGACCCGCACCTTGCCCGGGCTTGGGCTTACCGCTGGAAACTCCTTTTTTTGCTTTTCTCCCCCCAGCCTTGGGCTAGGCTCATGGATGCACTTGCTCTTAAGAAGCGGACTTGTCTATTAATACTTCAATAAATTGTGGTTATGAGATGGATCATGAATACTTCAATAAACATAAATTTGTCCAAACTTAGAGAATGCAAAATATGTATAAAAAAGAAGAAAAATAATAGAAATTCAATTCACAATCTTGTCCATTTTGCTCTGTGGGAGGCATGAAACTTATCTTATTCGTGTTCTTTCGTCAAACAATGTCATTTAGGATTTTTTTAATACGTATTATTCTCTTTATGGAGACAAAAATATAAGGTTAAATTGTATGTTGTACAAGAAAAGTAATTAAAACCTAATTAGAGTCTAATAGGTAAACTATAAAACTTAGCTAACAAATCTCCTAATTAATAATATACCCAACTTGTAACGACACTTTCTTCCTTGTTAGGAAAATTGCTTCTTCTTCTGAGTAATGAAATTTCAATTATTGAAATAGATATCGCATTGCTATATCTTTTAACTTGAATGTTTTGCCACTAAACAGTATGATATAGCAGGAACAACCGGACACTAGTTTTTCTCCTATCTCACATAAAATTCTCTTCCTTTAAAGCTTATAAGAATGATTTTAAACATGTAAGAAGGTGACATACCTCACCTCTCTTCCTAGAGTACACTAAAATGGGAAAGGAAAGTCATTTTGCAAGATATTAGATGGTGAAAGACTAGGGTTTGTTTGGTACTTTGAACTATATTGATTAATTTATGTCGGATAGTATTAATTGTTTCGAAGAGTACTAATTGTTTATCCATAATATTATAAGACATTTGGTGTTGTTCCAGATAAATAGTTTGACTAAGTTATACTGTGTTTGGTGCTCCATCAGATAACATCGAATCATACTATTTTTTTTAAAAAAATTCTTTGATAATTTAAGTGGAAAATGAAATTCAAATTACACGAATATTTTTGGTAAGATTCATATGATGACAAAAAAAAAAATTCATTTGTTTTTGCCAAATCATTGACAAATCGTTTTAGCCATTAGAGACATCCAACGGCTGCCTAATAATAAAACAAGAAACCTCTCTCGATTCTCTCTTCCCTTTATCAATCCTTCATTGTCTTCCTCACCGGCCCATCACATCATTAATGCAAAACCCCCCAAGTTAAATTTGGAATATGGGATTTTGACCAAAAAATTAATATATAAAAAATATGGAATCTTGCTAAGCTTTGAATCTAGAGCCAATTATATTGACCCGCCAATTAAAAAATTAAAATAGAATTGAGAACTAAACTTGTTTGGCTGAGCTTTGAATTGAAACAACATAAATGGGCAAGAACGTATTTCAACACTAAGCAAAGCTGTAAACTTGGGTGTTCGAAATTCAAACAAACAAACCACATCGCACAAATTATTGATTTGTGTTTTCCACAAACAGTCACCAAATAGCCTCTGAAGAAGATAGCAAAGAAGAAAAAGAAGAGTGAAGTGGAGAAGCATATTGGAGAGCGAGAGAGAGAGAGAGATGGATACTTGGAGAAGAGTGAAGAGAATAATCATTGGAAAAGATAGCAAAGAAGAACCCTAGGGAAAAAATAGCATCTGATTTTTCACATAGAAAGTATGTTGTTTTTTTCCTAGCCTTATAATTAAGTGTGTATTATCTAAACCGGGGTGTGTGGGTTGTATTAGTTAGTCAGGTAAGGAAAGTATTAAAAGCTCAAATCTTTCTTCTTATTTTTTTTTATATTTTTTTATTTTTTTTGAGGAGCTTTCTTATTGAGAGGGGTGATAGTATATTAAACTCACACACACTACACGGATACTAGGACTCGAACCTAGGATCTTGCCTGAGGGAGTAAATACTCCAAACCACTACACTAGTGGGTCCTTTAAATAATATAAGTTGACACCAAATAACTGACATAAACTATTTACTCCTATCCAGAGTCTAATACGGTGTACCAAACGAACCCTAAGGTGTATGTAAGGATATGTGTTGTAATTTCTGGCTCAAGAGTTGTGGTCGATCTTATTCACTAATATTTACTGTAAAACATAAATGTCCTTGTCCTTAACATAGATGGTGGGCCTCTTTATGTTTAAATATTCATCCAGGCATTGCCTCCCAGTGCCTTAAATTTGTGTCTGTTATCCTTTTCCTCTTGCAAAAGGTTCTATATGTGCAAGAGTAGGAAACTGAACAAATATGGCTAAGTTACAAAGCTCCTACTTTGTGTGCTTTGCATTTTCTATATTTGTTAATCTATTATTAGTCTTGAAACTCTATGTGGGTGGAGAATGGGAGCTGAGTTGGAGCAGAGGAGCAGCAGAAGAAGCTGAGCACGTTGCAGGCATCTCTTGCTCAGGGCATGGAAGAGCCTACTTGGATGGGCTTGTTCTTGATGGGAAGGAACCTGTTTGTGAATGCAATTCTTGCTATGGGGGACCTGACTGCTCTCAATTTTTAACTGCTTGTGCAGCAAATGCTGATGGGTACTCTCTCTCTCTCTCTCTCTCTCTCTCTCTCAGACTTGTTAACTGGAAAATGATAGCTAGCTAGCTTGGGGTTTAGATCTGTGGTTTATATTTCTTTTGAAGAAAAAAGAAAGAAAAACTATTTCAGGTCTTCAAATGTTGCACATTAGAATTTGAAGCTGGAACCTTTGGAAATTAAGAGGGGAAAAAGGGGTGGTCAAATTGCAAGCCTGATTATTTGTTAATTCAGAAAAGTTGAGCAGATTAGGTGTAAACCACTGCAGTCAAGATTCTAGAATCAAAGCACCTGGTACTTAAAAAGATCCTCTACTTAACCATGCCAAAACTTAAAATCCATATCACCAATTAGAAAGGTACAAAAAAGGCAACAAAGAATTTCATTTTCAAAAATTTGTTTTAATTTTGTAAAATATGCACCAGAAAGATTCCGAAAACAAAGCTCATGATGTCACTTATGAAACTAATGTTTTATAAAATATCTCTTTACAGTCCCACACATACAAGTGGTGAAAGCAACTGTACTATATAAATGTGAATGTGATGGTCAATATCCACCACAAGGGAGATTTTTCTTTTGGTAATATATATATAGGGAGCTTCGATTGAAGGATCCCTCAAATTTATTTGAGGGACACTCTTATAGGGCTCACTTCGTATTGTATTTCACTAATCTAAACCGTCGATTTTGTAGATACTCATTTAAAGATCATCTCTACAAAAAATCACTTGAATCCAATATCATTTGACCACTCAATTAAATTATTGAAATTTTAGTACTTTCTTGAAGCACCGTGTTCATTGATTTTGTAGGACACAATTGGATATCGAAATAGTTTTTTATTTGTCTAACTTTTTTTGCAAGGATGATCTATGAATGTAGACTTAAAACATAGATGGTTTGGATCGTTTAAAAAAATTTCATAAGGAACCCTAAAGGGTGTCCCTCAAATTAAATTATTTGAGGGATCCCTCAATAGAAAGGGACTATATATATACTTATATCATGTTTTTCAAGTTTTTATTGGGATTCAAAAGGGTGACCAAGCAAACAAACTTACTTATAATGGGGATAGTACTATTTTGCTATCTTCAACCAAAAACATAATGACACGTGGAAAAGATATCTTACGTGTTATTACATTATTTGTCAGGAATAATAAAAAATGTTATCCTCATTGCATGAAAGTTTCTCTCGTTAGAAGAAGAAAATGACCTCACCACTGAGAGATGAATTATTGATGTTTTTTATGTCAATGTGAACACAACATTAATGGTGGGTCCAAATTCACTTGATTGATACTTTAAATTATGTAAGAAAAAGCCAACTACATTATAATTAACGTTTTTATGCGACAAAATATTACCATCATTGGCATGAATCACGAGTAACTCTTATATCTTAAACATAAACTCATCTATTTTTAAATTATTATCAAAAACTCAAATTTGAATATAGGTTAATAATTGTCCTAATATTACAAACTATTTACACACTATGCTATCTACCTTACTTGTCAAATCCCTTTTGTTTAGCATATATATTTAATTCTTTTTAATTTGGCACCTATTTAATATTAAAACGTTTTAATAAAAATAAATCAGTGAATACATAAATAATCATGTAATACAAACCGACACTAATATACTACCTAAATATAACAATATTAAACAAATGATAATATATACCTAAAACAAATTATTATTATTTTGTCTAAAAGAATATTGATTAGGTAATTGTATATTGGAAAATTATGGTAATACATGCAAAAAATAATTTACCTACATATCTAATACAAGATAGGTAAATAGATAAATACATATATGTAAAAAAAAAAAAAAAAAAAAGGTACATTATCTATAAGAAATCTAGGTATATTATCTATAAGCAAAATATAGGTAATTACATTATTCGTAAGAAAAATGAGATACATTATTACGTTATCCTATTAGATAGACAATTCGAAGAATTTATAAATTTGTATTAGGTACATTATCCTATTATTACTATTCGGTAGAATTTTCATAGAAAAAAAGGACGGTAATTAGATGATAATCTAAATTTAATGCATTATTTACATTTACTGCATTATTTCCTTGAAATTGAATTCCAAATTTTGAATTTTGAATTTTTTTTCCTTGATAATATTCCTAATATATAGATAAAATACAATTTAATCAATGAATACATTTATAGGATAAAAATAAATCAATGAATACATAAATAATCAAAGGTACATTATCAATAAGAAAAATCTAGGTACATTATCTATAAGAAAAATATAGGTACATTATTCTTAAGAAAAATTAGATACATTATTATTTTATCCTATTAGATAGACAATTCAAAGAATTTATAAATTTGTATTAGGTACATTATCCTATTATTACTATTAGGTACAATTTTCATAGAAAAAAAAGAAGGATGGTAATTAGATGATAAATAAATAATTTGTGTAAGGCACATAGGAATATTTGTGTGTGCATTACTTACCCAAATAATACAACCACATAATAGGGTAAACTCTAATTAAGGGTGCTTTTGGAATATAAAAAGTATAATAAATCAAATTTGAAGCTTAATTAGGTAACTTGCTGAGTTGGATCCTAGTCATCGGGTTTTACTGATAATAAATTGGAGACGATGGGTTGTAGGTAAGAAAAAATTAGTTTGAAAGGGGAAAGCTACACTTACTGTAAATTTAATTATCTCATGCATATATAATAATATATATTTGCTTGCAGTGGAGACCCGCTATTCTTGGAGCCATTTTGGATGCAACGTGCAGCCAAAAGTGCAGTTGTAGTAGCAGGCTGGCATCGAATGAGCTATACCTTTGCTGATCAATCTCGCATCTCAGCAGAGCTTGAGAGGCACATTCGCAAACTTCATGCCATTGTTGGAAATGCGGTGACTCAAGGAAGATACATTGTTTTTGGTGCTGGCTCAACCCAACTTCTCAACGCTGCACTTCACGCACTCTCTTCCAATAATCTCAGCTCTTCCTCACCTGCAAGTGTTGTGGCTTCAGTTCCTTATTACAGGGTTGAATCCTCATTCTGAATTTACGACATACAAAATTTGGAAAGATCAAAACTATTTGTACCATCTAAATTGTGTTACTATCTTTCATAGAGGCGCATACATACGATCCATTGAGATGATACAACTCCTTTACAAATAAATTAATTTTATATGTCGAATTTTCGCAGCTTTACCAAGATCAAGCGGAGTTCTTTCGATCAGTGGACTACAAGTTTGAAGGAGATGCAGCCGTGTTGCAGAACATTTCGGATGCTAATACAAACGTCATTGAGTTTGTAACCTCCCCAAACAACCCTGATGGGAAGTTGAAAAAGGCCATTTTTCATGGCCCAAATGCCAAAGCAATCTATGATCGTGTGTATTACTGGCCCCATTTTACAGCAATTCCTGCTCCAGCCGATGATGATATCATGATATTTTCTATTTCTAAGCTCACTGGCCATGCCGGTAGTAGATTCGGGTAACAACCTAACTATCATTTTCCATTTTCTTGCATATCCTTCTCTTTTCTCTTATAATTTTTTAAATCTTTTAAAGTTAAAACCAATGAAAAATTATTAGAGTTGAACAAGGAAAAACCCTTTTTGGTAGTTATAAAATAATAATGTTGTGCCTTGTGCAGGTGGGCAGTGGTGAAGGATGAGTCTGTGCACAAAAGAATTAGTGAATATATACTGTTAAGTAGCTTAGGTGTTTCTCGGGATGCTCAGCTGAGAGCTTTGAAGCTTCTCAATGTAGTGCTTGAAACTGGAGGAAAGGAAATCTTTGAATTCGGATACAACAAAGTGAAGGGCCGCTGGGAAAAATTGAGCAACACTTTGGCTCTGTCAAATCGTTTTTCTCTACAGAAAATTGCACCCCAATACTGCACTTATTTCAAAAAAACCAGAAAACCTTCTTTTTCCAATGCTGGAAGAGGTCTCAAATTTGATTTTTCCCGCCCTTTTTAAGTAGTAGTGAATTATAAGTATGGAGTGGGAAATGATCTGGCAACACCCAGTTTGGACCACAATTATGTGATCCACGTCATATCGTTGGCCAACCCATAGATGTTAGATGTTCCGGTGATTACATTAACTGGCGGATATTTTTGCAAATAATATTCTTAAATTTGAAACATTTTTTTAGGGCCATACATGAGCAAAATCACATAAATGCACACACACACGTGTATATATATATATCATGCTATTTTCATTAATCCAGTGATTATGACAAAATTTATTTTTTATTTTGTATCTAACCTCATCATACAAAATTAAGTCTACCCTACCATATTTGCAAAGATTAATTGATGATTTTGTTGGGAATTTCCATTACTTCAATTTGGTTTTTCTCTCAAGTAATTTAGACATTGTCAAAAAAACCAAGCCTTTGCAGACTCAAGAATTTGTGCAACTAAAAACTGATAAAGGAAAAGAATAATCATATTGAAAAACTACTAAATTAAAGGCCCCATTGGGTCAAATTCTGAAGCAGTTTATTCTCATGGCAGCTTATGTGTGGTTGAAATGCGAGAGGGAAGAGGATAAAGATTGCTATGGAGTACTCCAAAAAGAAGCCAATGTTTATGGCCGTAGAGGTAGCTTGTTTGGTGCTGAAGATCGATATGTACGTCTCACTCTCTTAAGGAGCCAAGATGATTTTGATATATTGCTTCACCGGCTCAACCAATTAGTCTTGAAAGAAAGTGAACCCCAAAAGTTATTTGTCAACGATTTGATGACAAATTAATCACCTGTGTATTAGAAGCCAATAATCAGTACACTTTTATTCAATTAAGGGTCAATATGTGATTTGACCTGCTACATGTATATTGAAACATTTCGAAAAATAGCAGAGCGCCACTCGTGCTCCCCTATGTATCCCGTGCTTATTATATATGTAATTCTAGTCAATTAGTCTAGTTGTATTCACTTTTTAAATGTTGAAAGATATAACCCAAGTTCGAGTTTATTTTTCCTCATTAGTAAAAACAATAATACTATAGTACATCTCTTTTGTCATCTTGGTTGTGTGTCTGAGAAATTCTCCACTCATGTAATTTAGACTATTGCTTGTACTGAAAAAAAAAATAGAAAAAAAGAAAAAAAAACCTACAATACCACTAGTTGGCTTTGCTGAGTGGTGTCACGGTTTGGGAAGTTTATCGATATTGTTTTATGTCTTGTCTCGAATGTGAAGGATCTTCTTAGGTTCCTGAGGAATCTGTTTCAACACTATAAGGAAGTCAAATGCAAGGCTTCTACAATAGAAGAGGTGGATGTTTCGTTTGAAGTTATTTCGGTGGTTCCCTTGAATTCTTTCACACCCGTTTGGGTTAATGAATGATTTATGTTTGGCTTTGTATTTGTTATTTCTGGTACTATACCTTGCGAGCGACAATTAAGTCATTAGCAGTTGGGAGCTGGTAGAGGGTTATCCCAATAAAAGCAAAACTTAGGATTATTTAGACCACTAATGCTAGATGACAACACATGGTTGGACCTTTTATTAAATGCATTCCTAACCAACACCAGGTGTCAATCATTAGCTGGTTCCCTAAAACAAACTTCGCAAGCTGTGCCTAGTGTCACGGGATGAGCGAGCGGCGCGGTGCTGTGGAAGCAAAACACACATTTCGCTCGCTAAACCACAACCCGTGCGGCACAGGATCCCTTCGGATCCCAGTCAGGTTTCTCCACCATCTTCATGATATTCATAACTCTCACAACTCCGCGAGAGGTTCACCATCAAGTGTCGCCTCCCATGGGCACCAAGCCGCATGGCTAGACAACAAGTCACACTACTTTGTGACAATACAATCACCCCGCATCTTGCAACGAACCCTCGTCGCCCATACATCAAACGTTGCATAAGACATGTCAACTGCATCGACCACGTCGCATGCCTAACTCATGGTTTGCTCATGTCCAAGTCAAGATATAGCGATCCAACACACCATCGATTTACCCACACTTCTGTCGGTCATTCCGTTAGCAACCAAGATAGCCCACATCCTCAAGCTATACACGCAAGCTGTCACACTCGCATGTCGTCCAAGCCTTAGCGACATATGTATTCCTAATGTCCCACATAATCATTTATGCATTGCACGGGGTAGCAACCCATGCGTACTGACATTCGAATATCTTCCTTCTACATTGGACAAGGCCGAACCCAAGCCAAGTCTATCAAGTATTGTCAAATGCCTCGCTTGCCGACGGCATAGTGAATGTCATACGTTGACCCCACTCTTCACAACGATGCACAATACGAACGGCCCCGCGTGTTAGTACTGTCCTCGGGAAGTCCTTTCCCTCGGAGACATAGACTGTACAATAATCTTATGCCCGCCCCTATGACTACCTCCAATGTCATAAGGATGCTCGCTCAGTGCCACAAGGGTGTAAGCACCAGGGGTGATGAAGAGCATGACACCATGTCACCCCCTATATAACATTTTATACATTTAGCCTTCTATCAGGAAGAAACATCACCTATGCATGAGGACTTCGAGGAGTCATAATTGGGCATAACTCCTTCATACGACCTTCGAATGGCGAACCGTCAGTTGTGTTTTATGCGTCTCAACATCACGAACGTTCAAGTATTTTCAACTTCCTCATATTCCTCCCGTAACCTTCAAAAATACCCAAAATACCCTTCATAAGTGCAACCTACCCAACACAAACAAACCATTCTAGCTCTTAAGCTCTCGCCCTTCCACATCTAGAATACCTCATAAGCACATATATGTCCCAATAGAGTCACAATAGCACTCGCTAATGTGCGATCCTTGACATTCTCCCCCACTGATAGTGTTGACGTCCTCATCGACATGCCCACTGCACTGCCGCATAACAACACCATATAGGCATATCCTCTTCTTCTCACTCCCTAGACCACAATGCACCACTATTCACCCTTTTCAACTTCTTTCAAAGTTCTACATCTTATCCCTCTTTCGGTCAAGACCACTGTCTCTTGTCATACTAAACCATTGAAAAAACACATAGCTCGTTGGTCAAGTACTTCCACATTTTCCACATTTAAAGAGATGCACCTCACCTAGGCGTGACTTGTAAGCCAACCGTGTGTCTTCCACGGCACCTCCATTTGTTTACGCAACTGCATTGCCATACCTCTGTGGCATTCGTGGGTTTCCTGTACTTATCTCGTCAACACACCCATGTGCCCCAAAGCAAAGTTCCACAACACTTAGGCCATCACAGTTCACCAAGGTTAGACATCATCCCTACTACGAGTAGATACACCTAACTACCAACGCCCAAACTTGGACTCTGCATATCCACTTTATAGCATCCATAAGGGAACAAGTAAGATGTTACCACCCAAGTTACTCCAACTTTGTCTGCCATCAAGTGCGGACATACTCCATGTCCTTAGCAACCATGCTCACAAGTAAGACTTTGAGATCCACCTTTGGAACACTCCATCGTTCCGAATATTAGTTAGTAACCTTATGCCAAATATTGTGCATCACCCACACGTTCTCCACAATTATTAGAGCAATCACTTAAGTGACTCTTTCATTAAAGCTTAGCCCGTCAGCAACTTACTCCCTCAATGAAGCCTAGCCCATCAGTGACTTACTCCCATTGAAGACTGCACAATTTCGATCTTGAGCTCCCACAACTCTTCCGCGAACAAAGGTCTGGCACCATCTGTTCAATAGTTGTCACCAACTGAATTCAACACAACCGTCCGCGGCATGCTATGGTTCGAGTATAGCCAACCTTCAGCACTCTCACAAAACTTACGCTACCATCTTCACATATCCGGATCTTGGACAAGCAACATCACTTTGTCAATCGTGTGTCCTCCACGGCACCTCCATGGCATTCATGGATCTCGCCTACTTATCTCTTCAATGCACCCTCACGTCAACGTACCTCTAAAGTGAAGCTCTACAATACTTAGGCCTTCACAATTCACCAAGGTTTGACATCATCCCTACTAAGAGTAGAACCACCTAACCAACGCCCAAATTTGGACTTGGTAGAACCTACTTCTGTAGCATCTACACAGGAACAAGTAAGACATCTACACCCAGGTTACTCAAACTTTTGCCTGCCATTAAGTGCGGACATACTACGTCCTTTAGCAACCATCCTTGCAAGAAAGACTCCGGAATCCACCTTTGGAACCCTCCATCATTCCGAATATTAATTAGCAACCTTATGTCAAACATTGTGCATCACACACACGTACTCCACAATTGTAAGAGCAACCACTCAAAGTGACTCCTTCAATAAAGCCTAGTCTGTCAGCAACTTACTCCCTCAATGGAGCCTAGCCCATTAGTGACTTATTCTTTTTGAAGATTTCACCCTTTCGGTCATTTGCCCTCACAAGTCTTCCCTGAACAAAGGTCTTGCACCATTTGTTCAACACTTGTCACCAACTGAGTTTGACACAACCGTCAATGGTATGCCATGGTTCGAGTGTTAGAAATGTGCCCTAAGAGCCAATACATTTGATGTAATCTCCTTAGAATACATTTCGTATATGATATATAAAGGGCAAACTTATTTGTTATCTTTTACATCGTGTAAAGAAACAAATGTCCCGGGTATGCTAAATAAGAGATAAAGTAATCTAAAGAAGATTAGATTCGGGAGACCTTTAATCTCTAACTGTAGCATCCCAAAATGTTCCTAATCATAGGTTATCAAATGGGCATTGATAAACCGTCAAGATTAGCACATATTATGTATGCTTAATTGGGAGGATGGTTAGTCTCAAACCATTTGTGTAGTTGACACTAATACAAGTATGTGGGTGCTCATTAGTGAATGAGTACACTGAACGCGATCAACCGTAGTTCTCATATGGAGTATTTATCTACATGCCAAATGAGAACTCATAGTTGCAATAATGCAAATTAGTCCTTAGACCTGAGGCATCATGGTTGTCTTGTGATGCGTTATTGATCTTTGATAGCTCTTAAAGGCAAGCCGTAAAAGATTTGTCTTAAGTGTTGTTGGGATCTCTTAATCCATCATAGGGGCATGTGAATGTACAATAAGGAATCTCTACTTTCGATAAAGAAGGAGAATGTTTCAAGATGTGATTCAGTAAATCTTTGGCCAAAGTATTTTGAGCTTGATTTAGAAAGTTGTTCTTAATCATGTTCTTTTGAATCACATGAGGTTATAAATCATATTAGGGGTTTGACATAAACAATCCGTACCCTAATAATATGATTTGAAACATTGTATAAGAGAAGGACCGTATTGCATTGCAATTCCAACTGAATAGGTTCTTCATCTATTCTGGTTAGCTTGGGTAGCCTTGATATATTGCTAGATGTCACTCTTGGCTTGTGGAAGTCCTAGGATTGATTGTGATCGATCCAAATAAAGGAAGAATTAAAAAGAGGGTTTTAATTCCAGTTGGTTAGAAAGAGTTCTAATATTTTCCCACTGCCTTGCTAATTAGAACCTAATGGATCGCACACCTTAAATGGTTAACTTTGAGTAATACAAATGAGAATGAGGAAATCAATTTGATTGATTTGATGTGGATGATTTACTACGTGTAAAAACGTATTTGGGCCTCGGTAATAGTTAAGGAAAGTCCAAATGGTTGGGTATCAAGCCCAAGGGCTTAAGACAACTAAATATTATGGTTTAAGTGTCATAAGGCCCAATTTTGGAAGCCCAATGGGTTTTGGCCGAAAATGCTTAAGTGAATGTGTATGGGAATTGTTTCCATAAGCTCATTAACACACAAACACAATCCAACATCAACCAAATGGGTTTGGGAGATCAAAGAGAGAAAAATGATAGTTTTCAAGAGTGAAACACTTTCATCTTTCAAAGTGGTTTAGATTGAAACCAATCTTGAGAATCTTGCACTAGCATCCAAGTATTGTCAAGATACTTATTCTCATCTCAAGGTTCCATTAGTGTGGAGACTTAGAGGCCATATACTTTTGTGGCTCACATGGAGGAGAAAGATCAAGGAGCAAAGAGGAGATCAACAAAGAGGAAATCATCAAGAGAAGACCAAACACAAATTGGTTCATATAATTGCTTCAAGGGTAATTAGATCTTATCCTTTCTCTTGAATTTTCATTTATGAAAAACATATCAATGTTCATGGCTTAAGATACTTGGAAGAAGTTTTGTTTTTGGATTTAAACAACCACCTTAGACTTCCGCTGCGATTAATTTGATTAAATGCATGTTTAATATTCAAATGAACTTTGGAAAAATATTTTGAAAATCCTACATCGAGTGTAAGCCAATCTTCAACACTCTCACCAAACTCGCGCTCCCATCCTCCCCACATCCTGAATTGAACAAGCAACATCACTTCGTCACAAGTCAGAACCCCTGCCTACTCAACTTTTGGGGGCTTGGTGCACGGCAACCAAACAGGAAAACCAACCATCATCCCACATGTCATCCTGCTTGATGTCTTCTCAAAACTTCAAGTCAAACTTTTGGATAACTTCACCCATTAATAGGATCTAGCACCAAGACAGGTTTGCATCAACCGTCACACAACCTGATTCCAACAATCATCTACAGTGACATTGGGGTCTTCATCCAACTTCACAGGACCACTACCCATCTCAGGCAATGACTTGCTACATAATTTCCTCCATCACCAATCCCTCCTAGGTGCGAATCCCTCACACAAAAACCACTTTATGGATTGATCGGTTCTGATACGATATGTCATGGGATGAGCGAGCAGTGCGGGGCGGCGAAAACAAAACACACATTTCACTCGCTAAAGCACAACTCGTGCGGTTCAGGATCCCTTCGAATCCCAGTCAGCCTTCTCCCATCTTCATGATATTCATTACTCTCATAACTCCGTGAGAGGTTCACCATTAAGTGTCACCGCCCATGGGCACCACGCCCCATGGTTAGACAACATATCACACTACCTTGTGACAATACAATCACCCCGCATCCGGCAACGAACCCTCGATGCCCATACATCAAGCATTGCACTTGTGGCTCGCTCATGTCCAAGTCAAGACATAGCGATCCAACACACCATCGGTTTACCCACACTTTTGTCGGTCATTCCGTTAGCAACCAAGATAGGTGTAACAGGGGTGAAAAACGCCTCTAATTTTTCGACCCTTGTTCGACACTTAGACTCCTCCTAAGTCAGCCTTCTCTTCACCTCCAAACTTGTGAGGCTTCAGAGTACAAGCAATGGAGCAAGTGACACCAACACTCACACAAGCAAGACTTGCTTCACGCAAGAAATTCTAACACACACACATATACGGGAAAGTTTCCAACCTTCTATTCACAAATAGCAAAGGATTACAAGCTCTCACTTTCAGTTGGATTACCACATCACTTGGTATCTCAACCACACCATCACAAGGTATTTATAGGCCTACACTATGTAGATGACACCCCCATCTACTTAGGACACCATGCCAACAGTTAGATTAGGCACCTAGACATGTTTCCTTACTCAAAAACCTGTGTAGCATTCACAAGCCACCACCTTGCAGCCCACTCTTATCATGGAACATATTTTTCTCCTTAAAAATCTCCCCCACTCCCTGGAACATGCTGTCACTCTCTAGTAACCGCCCACTCTTACTCTAAGATCAGCCACAACTCGAGTTTTAAGCATACAACAACTCTAGCCACATCCAACTACCCATGGATTGCTCAAAAACCGTTTTGCCACATCCTAGACCCACTCCAGCACGTTTTCAGCCAACTGCCACGAACTGCCTACGATCTGCCTACGTGCGTTGCGCATCCTGCGCGCACACTGCGCACCAGCGTAACTGCCTTTCGCTTCCAGACTTGTGCCAGTTTCTATCAACCATCGTTGCGCAGCGTCTGTCGACAGCTTCTTTCGGCATTTGTTGCGCAGTCTGCGTGCATTGCTTGTCGATAGCTCCTGTCCCAATCTGTCAACAGTACCAATGCCAATCTCTCGACAACGTCAATGCTAATGTCACCAAGTCTGCTGTGCTGCCATGTCTTAGCTGCCAACTCTCAGCCCAAAACACTTGTCTTCTGATGTTGCCTTGCTTCACGAGTGCACCTCCCATGCACCTTTGGCTTGCTTTGGCATGGTGCAAAACATCAAAACCATGCCATGGCCTATGCCAACTTGTAAGGGTCTTACAATAGGCCACTTCCTCAAGCTGTCACACTCGCATGTCGTCCAAGCCTTAGCGACATATGTATTCCTAATTGTTGCGTCGATTCAGCTGCACCAAAATGGATTCAACTGCATCTTCAACTTGTGATACTCGCAAGTGCACAAGCCGTTCGGTAGTATAACATATGTAAGTGCGAGGTCGATTCCACAGGGATTGGTGATTGAATAATCCAATTCAGTTTTCCTACACAAAACAGAAGAACAAGAAAGGAAATAAATAAAACAATAAAGAAAGAAAATAACTCAAGCAAATAAGTTCCCAAGTTCAATTAGATTAACGGATTGATTCTAGCTAAAGTATGATTAAGCCATGGTGTTTGGTCATAACCTTGTGTTCATAATTCCCTAATTTGATCATTTGTTGTCTAACCTAAAATTAAGCATTAGGAACCCATTAAGCATAGAAGAACAATTTAAACAACCAAGTATGTATCTAATCCCTGTTGTCGAATGTCCATACATACTCTTCCTATCCATAGTTCAATTCGAATTAAAGCATGGTGTCTACTCTTAATTCAAACCAAGATAGCTAACATGCAAGCCTAAATGGTGATCAATCATTCAAACTAGCATATTAACTTATAAGCATAATGAATAAGAACAAAAACCATAATTGAAACTTGGAAACTAATTAAACTTGAATACTTAAGAAAGAATGTACATTACAAATAAAAGTAAAGTGGAACTAAGAAAACTTGAAGGAAAATTTAGTAAACTCATTTTGTTACAACAATTGACAACTTGAAAGGAAACTAAGAGAATTTGAGGGAGAGAAGGGAAGGGAGCTCTAGAGAAGTGTTTGAGAGCTCCCCCCCCTTGGGGTGTGTTTTGAAGCTTGAAGGCTTCTCTATTTATAGGGCTAAGAGGGAGGAACAGCATGATGAAATCCAACACCACCATTCCTCTTTTAATACAACCCATAACTCACACTTCATCTTGTCTATGTTAGTGTGGTTGGAATCAATCTCATCCCATACTTCTTTTGCTGCACCTCAAGCTTTCTTCACATGGGATCAAAGGTGATCAATTGTGGCTGCCTTTTGCTGCCAACCCATGTGGTCTTCTTTTGGTTGTTGAACAAAAACGAGTCTTCTGAACCAGACTTGGTGTAGGAAGGCCAGAGGTTTCAAAACTTATCCAATGGGGCTCAAATTTGGATATGTTATAGTAGACACTCATTGGAACAACTTCTATGAAGAAAGTATTCCCATCGGAGCAGTAGAAGTGTGCGTTTTGGGCCTTATAAGTTGGCTGCCGAACAGAGACTGGAATTGACTTCATTTCATTTCATTTCTTTCTTTTTGCTTCACATGCATGCACATGCTTTCTCTATAATAACTCCAGCATGTACCAACTTGATCCTTTAGACTTTCATAGCTGGAATGCCTCCCCACTTCACTCATTATGTTGGATCCAAAGTCAGTTGCAGCATGGGTGAGGCACATGGCTTAAAGGAGGAGACAAGGCTCAAAGCTGGCAGCTGCAAATCCTCCTGAGCATGGTTCAGTGTTGGATGGGCTAAGGACTCCAAATATGTTCAATTGGGCTGAATTGTGGATATGTTATACTAGAAACCCAATTGAACAACTTCTATGAAGAATGTCTCCTCATCCGAGTTGTGCAGATTGCTGAAATGAGACCTGCAAGGTGACTTACGAAACTGGACTGACAAGAAGTGTGGCCCAACTTTGGTTTTGTCTTTAAGCTCTTGCTCTTATCCCAATCAGCCCTTAACATGCATGGATTGCATCAAATGTGATATCTTGCTATCTTAACCTACAAAACACACAAACAGAGGTAAGTGACTCAAAATAAAGAGAAACTAAGCAAAATAACCAAGTAAAGAAGGCAAGCAAGTGTATGAAATTATGGACTTATCAAAACAGAAAATGGATTAAAAGCACAAGTTTAACTCAATAACATAACCAAATCATAAGCTAGAAGGGTACAAAATGATATACAATTATGAACCGATCACTAATGTCCCACTTGCCGGCCGCATAGTGAATGCCTCACTTGCCGGCAGCATAGCGAATGCCAACCTTACTCTTCACAACGATGTGAAATATAAATGGCCTCGCGTGTTCGTATTGTCCTCGGGAAGTCTTTTCCCTCGGAGATAGGGACTGTCCTTCAACAATCTTATGTCCGCCCCTATGACTACCTCCAATGTTGTAAAGATGCTCGCTTAGTGTCACAAGGGTGAAAGCACCAGGGGTGGTGGAGAGCATGACACCATGTCACCCCCTATATAGCATTTTATGCATTTTAGCCTTCTATCAAGAGGAAACATCACCTATGCACGAGGAGTCATAATTTGGCATAACTCCTTCGTACGAACTTTGAATGTTGAACCATCAGTTGCATTGCATGCGTCTCCATATCACAAACGTCTCAGTATTCTTAGCTTCCTCATATTCCTCCCGTAACCTTTCAAAATACCCTTCACAAGTGCAACCCGGCCAACACAAACCATTCTAGCTCTTAAGCTCTCGCCCTTCCACATTTAGACTACCTTATAAGCGCATAAATGTCCCAATGGAGTCACGATTGCACTCACTAATGTGCGATCCGTGACACTAGGCATAGCGAGGCACCAACACTCACTCTTATTAGGTTATGGGACGGACAATCCTCTCTCCTTAATAAGAAGGATTTGTTCTTTTCAAACCCTCTATAAATACCCTTCACCAATACTAGGATCAAGATTATAAATGCTTATACCTAGACACCCTCCTCAAATACTCTCCAATCTCTCCCAACTTTGGTTTAATTTTGGCATCATAGAGGGCTTGGACGGTAGGTGGAATCAGGAATTTTTCAACAGGTGGGCTAGCTAAAGTTATTAACTTAAAATCTAATGATCAATTTTTTTTGTACTTACCTTTTTTATATTCGTTCTATAAATAAAAGTATACATTTGAAATTGGTAAATAGGTGAGGGGCTAAATTAAAACCCCAATTGGAAAGATCAATGACAACAATGATCGAATAATCTTGGAGACAATATGACTAGTCAAATACTAGTCATAGACTTATGAATAAACAAGCAAAGTAAAAATTCATCACAAATCAAATATAAAAACATGCAAGCCTAGAAGATAACTACGTGACAACATAGGCACTCAAAAGCACCCGTCAAAGTTTGGCTAGTAACAACTAGAGTGATAGGTGTGTGAATATTCATAAACCTTCCAGAGATAATAGATACAGTATGGCTAGTCATAAAATCAAGAACACCACACCAGAAATGTCTACCCAGAAACCCACTATTGGGAAAAACTGGGTGTCATCACTCTAACTAGGCAATCCACCAAGTCAAGAAGATTCTTACAGAAAAAGTAATCACAAGCTTAACCAATCATAGGTCTTTTAGGAAAAGAGTACTACCTCCCTGTGCAACCTTATCCAAACTTAGTTATTCAAAATGTACGAGAAAATTTGGGAATATTTCCAATATTCGTCCACATTATAGAGGTTTTGCAGCATCTCGAGATATCCTCACTGGTTCCTTTGGAACAATAAACAACGTGGTGTACTCCATCAATGCACGTGAAGGTGAAGACTTATTGCTCCCTAATGAGTATCGCGGCTTATTAGCGGATGAGCTTGTCTCAATTCACGTTGTAGCTTGTTGGCAATTGGCAAACGCGTGGTGTCTATTATCAGTAATGTGCAATTCAAAATATGTTCTTGAACCAAAGCTCATACATAAAGTTGACAATGGATAGATATTGGTGTTCACTCGTAGTGTTGACTGTTCATTAGAACAGTGGTGGGATGATAATGGTCCCTTGGTGGATTCCCTGGGATTTATAATTCCTCAGCTATGATTCGTTTGTAGGTGAGAGTGTAACTAAATATTTTTTCTAAATAGTTGTTTTTTATGTCCTTATTTTGTTTTTGTGTGCTTTTTTCAGGGATATTTCTGCAACTTTGCTGCATGTGGTGGATCATATAGGAAGGTGTCATGGTAACGTAACCTGTCATTCTATCAAAACGATTGATGGGAACGCTTTTGTCGTGTCCTTTGGCTGATTGGATGAGCACGAGTATAGGGACACCAGAACAATCTGAAGAGGTGACCTATTTCATCCAAGGCCTCAATCCAAAGAGACGATTTCTTGGAAAAAGTTTTAGTCCAGTATCGAGCTGTGCCAACAAATGTCTGGTAGTCTTTAAGATACTGCAATATCGACACAAGGAAACTAACTTAGAATGAGAGAAAATTTTGATAAATAAATACATAAAGGCATCATGAAGACAAGACTAGCAGCAATCAGTTGTAAGTCTGATACTCACTAAGTACAGCACATTCACAAAACATAATCGAACATCAATTGAAAGACAAAATTTTTGCTAAAGCAGAATCATTGGATAAAGGACAAAAGCAGGTTTAGACCTGTTGTGCCACCATAGCATCTTGAGGATCATATGGTTGAGGAGCAGAAAGTAATGCTTATACAGAAAGAGGTGTTGTTTTCAATGTGAGAACTGGGCTCCATTGGTCCTTCAAAATATCCAGACAAATTTCCCCGCTTTGACTGCTGATATTAGGATGTCTTTAACAGGTGACATACATACACAGTAGAAAATTCTACATTAATGATCCCAATGCATATCATTTCTTCAAGTATACAAATTCATCTGCCCCCAGCTTCTTAGACACTGTCACCGATTTATTTTATCTCTATTTTACAAACTATTATTACTAACAATATAAAGTTCAAGAAACAGGGTATAGTAAGAACCAAATTATCGACCTCTAAGCCAAATCAAGAAAGTTCCATCAATGTCTCGATCTTGCAGTCCACGATGATCAAGGACTACTAAATACTTGAATTCAACCCACGGTACATGCAATGGGTTGTCAGTTTACTTCAATCTCCCTTGACTACATAAAGACTTAAAAGGAAGAAAATTCTAATTCCCAATGGTGCTAAAATACTCTTATATGCAATATAATCGAAACTACTATGTATGACAACATCCCATAATATGCCTCATTGTATGGTCAATGAACCAGCAGAGTCCAAAAAAAAAAAACAAGAGGAAGAGATATGAACAGAAATTCGCCCTACCAAACTTTGGTCGTAAACCGCATTTTGGGAGGATCAAAGGGGTATTCATCTGCACGAAGAAATCCAACAGTTGACAGCCATGTCAGTAGGAATTTTAACATACTCCATCAGCTTCTTCACCACATGGCACCGCAACTCAGCTCCGGATCATCACTGATGAATGAAATATAGATTCTAGAATGAAATGGTCGATTTCTTCAAGAAACCATCCTCTTGAAGAAATCAACAGAGAATCTGCTCTAGCTAGGAAGATGAAGTGTTTAAACTAAACCCTAGATGCAGATTTCGAAAACCAATTTTCAAAATCTCATAATGAAAATCCAAATCTCACCAAGTCGAAATTGCAAAGTAAAAGTTTTGCTCTAAAAAATTCTCAATGGGTGAAGTGGATTTCGAAGATCAAAGCAGATTTTAAAAACCAATTTTAAAACCTCATAATGAAAAATGGAGACTTTCCTCAGAGAAGAAGATGCAAAGTAAAAACAAAACTATCATAATCCACATGGCGGCTAATAATTGAAGCTATAATGAGACAAAAATCATTAGGACAAAAACCCTACACCTGGCCAAGTGTGAGTCTCTCGTGAGAATTTAAATGAGTTGGCAATGAGCTAGTAGTAACGGATGACTAGTCATCACGTTGACTCGATATGTCCTAATATATATGCAATGCATGATTTACCTTTGAAGATCTTAATTGAATCGTGTCATTGTTGATCTCAGCCAGGGAGCCACCTTAGGGCCTGCCATGGCTAGGGCCCTGTATTGGATTATATAGTTGCAGCTCATATTTTGAAGAATAAGATACCATATAACCATTGTAGTGGCCTCCCAAATGCAATTACTATTGGGTGGTTGAATGCAAACCCTATACTTCATAATAATTTCATTGACAATTATATATCACATGTTTATAGTCACAATTAATATAGAGTAAAGAAAGGAAAGTAACGCCATATTAGCCGATTAATCCTCCAATAATACTCTAAATCAATGCCCTTTCCATAGTCTATTATTTATTGTTGCTTGTTGCAGGATTGAATTTTTCTTTTAAAAAACTTGTGTTATGGTTTCTCCCCCCCCCCCCCCCCCCCCCCCCCAACACATACAATTCTAGCTCTATCTCTGATCTCAGCCACAGTAATCATCTTCAACTAGACTATCCTAGTCTAATTAACCTAGAGCTTGATGAATTATATGTGCAACTACAAAGTTGTCAAGGAAAGCTAAAAACCTTAGCTAAACAGAACCTAGCAACATTAAATCATACAAACCACGCTAGTTTATAACTTCATTTTGACAAATTTTTAATAAACTTTAAATATAAAACAAATACATATTAAATGCGACAAAAAAATAAATATTGTCAAAATTAAAATATGCTCAACAACATAATTAAAGTGTACATATTCAAGTTGTGGCTTGCAATTCTTTGCGAGAATTGATATTTGGGAGATTCACTATTATTCGCAATATATGGGCTCAAATTATAAAAAAACCATATATAAAATATATTTTAGAAACACACCCAAAGCCCATTTACAACATAACAAAGAGGCTTCAAAATTCCTATAAATTACAAAACTGCCATCAATTTCTTAAAACAAACCCAATCCCAAAACCTCATAAATAAAAAACTCAAAACATTCTATAGGGCATCAAAGTAATTTAATAATCAAAATTAAATTCAATAGGACCAGCTGTCATTTTTTGGGTTTGTTAATAAAAATTAAATGTTGTAGAGTTTATCTATATCACTAATGCTAAAATTGGGTATATAACTAAATATCTCTTGATATTTTTTATTATTGCTTCTAAATCAGTAAGCAATTTTTTGTAAATATAGACAATCATATAATTCACTAGAAACTTGTTCACCATCTTGTTGCCAAGACTGTTTTAACAAGTGGGTGAGTTAGGGCTAAGGACTTTACCATTTAGTTGAAGTCGAAGGGCTTGTTTGGTACACCGTGCAAGCTTGGACTGGATTGGCTAAAGTTTTATCCCATGTTTGTTTCACCCGGTTCTAATTTTAAGTGGGATTAACTAATACTGGGCCCACCAAAAACACCTTCTTAGGTGTTCTTAGCTAAACCCGTCTGGAGAGGAGGGACTAACAGTCCCGACCAAGCAACCAACCAACAACCACACCCAATCGCCCCACAACCAACGACCCACCAAGCGTCAGCCACAACCACAATCCCCAACCACCAGACACGACCACCCGCCACCCACAGCCACCACCCACAGCCACCCAAGAAGGAGAAGACAGAATAGAAGAGGAAGAGGAGAGAACAGAAAATTTTCGAAAAACAAAACAGAGAAGAGGAGAGAAAATGGAGAAGAAGAGATGAGAGAAATTTTTCGCAAAAAACAGAGAAGAAGAAAGAAAATGGAGAATAAGAGGAAAGAAATTGGAGAAGAAGAAGAGAGAAAATTTTAGAAAAAAAAAAGGGGGAGAAGAAGAGAGAAAATTTTTGAAAAAAAAGAAAAGAAAAGAGAAGTAGACAGAAGAAGAAGAAAGAGATGCAGAGAGGAAGAAAGAGATGGAGAGAGAAGAAAAGTCAAAAAAAATATAAAAAAATCTTACTTTTCAAAAAAAAAAAAAAAGTCATAGTCCAATCAAACATACACCAAACGCTGTACAAGTGTTATCCAACTTATGCCAGGCCAAGCCAATCCAAGACAGTACCAATATTTAATCCAGTCCATGACAGTCCCCCGTACCAAACGAGCCCGAAGTGTTTTGGTTGGGATTGAGAAAACAAAGTCGTGATCTCTGTAAGGGGAGAGGGTTGTCAAACTGATAAGTTCTTTTATTCTAATGTGTATATTTATTGTTGCCCTACAACTACATTCATAAAGAATTAGACTTTTTTTAACTTTAATAGGTTAATACATATTGGACTATATTTAAAATAACTCATTTATAGGCTATATTTTTTTCCCCCAAAAACTTCCGTGGGCTGTAGCCCACCACAGCCATTGAAGTAGTTAATTTAATCGACATGCAGTGCAGCCTCCGTAATATTATATACTGTGTAGATATATATATATATATATATATATATAGGGGGCGGATCCGTGGCACTACGTTTTTGACACAAGTTTTGACACAATTTTTGGGCCATTAGATTACTCCACTTTCAATGGTTGAGATTAAATGTTACATGGCAAGCAGTTTTAATTTTTTTAAATAGACAATCATTAATTTTATTTTCTCTCTCTTAAAAATAAAAGAAAATCTTTCTCTCTCCAACCTTTTTGCTGGAAGACGTGATATCTCTTACCTTTTTAATCTCAAATATTTATTAGGGTCTATCCCCAAATAGATAATCCATCAATTCTCTCTCTCTCTCTCTCTCTCTCTCTCTCTCTCAATTTTTGCCTTCTTCGCTGGGAAGAAAGCTTTGCTCCACAGGTACATATTTCAATTTTCGATTTTCATCAGATTTGGTTTATCTTTATTTTATTTTTTGTTGGAATTAAACTAGGATCTTTAGATTAGGAATTTAAAGAATTAATAGTGTCCAAGGGGATTAAGTGTATTTCTTAGGTATCTATGATTAAGCTATTCATTTCAATTTGTTTCAAACTGTTGGTAGGATTTCTTACTGTTTTTTTTTTCTTTCCGATTAATAGGGACAGAATACAAGGAGAAAATTTGATGGCACACCACTTGCTTCAACCTCCTCCCTCTTTGGGGTTGGTTCTAGAAATTGATGGATTATGGAATTACAGTTTATGAATTGTTTTTTTTCTTTCTTCTAGCTAGTGTCTTTGCTGGGCTGTCCAAAATGAATGTTTCTTCAAATGGCCTCAACACCTTGGTTCTACTCTGCTCCCCTGTGGTCCTATGTATTATGTTTGGTTGTTAGTTTTGGGATTTTTGCCCACGGGTGGCTTTTATGAAAGTTTGTTTTTCTGATTTTGCTGTGGTTGCCACTGGGAAGAAAGAGTTGCTTGTGTTTACAACCCAAGCTTTTTTCCTGATGTGATTTCACCTATGGAAGGTGATATGCTGTAGAACATTATTTGATGAGGAAGATTTCATTGGTCTACGTGTTATATGTGTATGAAAAACAAAAATTATTTATTCACTATAATAAAGTGATTAATTTCATTAATTAGAATAAAATGTTTTACACAAGTTCATTGCAAAGTCCATCCATTGATTTTTTGCCCTTTTTTTCCTGAACACAAAGAATGTCATCTGAAATCATTTAAGTGGGCATCTACAATATTTTCCTATCATGAAACACCCATAAACAACGGATTAAGAACAATTTTGAAACACATTATGTATCATATAGTACGTAAATATTCCTGATACAAGATATCATAATCCAAAAAGCGTAGATTCATATCATTTGTCTATGTAATGCCACATATATGGAGATAACAAGACCAATGATCACCACTGAGACAAGAGCTTCCCCCTAATGAACATAATAGACTATTCCTGATGCAAGACAATGTCAAAGATACACAAGAGCTTCCCCCTGATTAACAATATTCTTGGTCATCACTCTCCATATCTTGGCACAAGTCTTCTGACTCTTCATTGCCTGAATTTAGATTCATAATAATCAAATTAAACATAAGCTTTTGACCTTACTATTAGAAATATAAAAAAATAAAATAAAAACAAAGTGAACCAACTTACATAGATTCGTTGATTCATTCTTTCTTCTTTTCAGATTTGATGGACAATTTCTTTTGTCATGTTGTGCTATCTTTTTGCATAATGCACACTTTCTTTTCTTCTTGTTTTGAGCCAACTCAATACCACTTTTTATCCTTTTTGAACCGCTAATATTGTCCTTCTTTCTACCCTTAGTTTGTGAGATATTAGGGTCCAAAAGCAACAATTGAGAGGAATCAATATTAGTACTACATGGATCACCTATTGTTGAGGAAGGAATTGTTGCATGCTGAGTAGAATTGTCTGACAGTTTCTTGGACAATTCATTTATAGCTTCCATAAACGTTGTGTATGCCTCATTTGAAGATGCTGCAATGCAAGCCAACTTTGTTGCTTGATGACACATATGGCTAAGTCGTAAAGCCTCTGATTCTTCTTTACCATCATTTGTCACCAAACTTTTAAAATCCATTATCCTAAATTTGTTTGCTTCTTGTCTCCATCTTGGAAGAATAAAATGGTCAGGTAGTGTATCTATATCAAGGCGAACAAATACTTTCAACAAATGTCGACAAAGTATTCCAACAAACTCAAAATTTTGGCATTCACACATACCTTTGTATGTTTGTAAATTTAACTTCACCACAAACTCTTCATGCTCTCCAAGTTTTGTTTTCACTAGGTATGCATGATATTCGTTGTCACATGGAATTTCTTCAACTTTGTAGAGAGTAACTTTACTCCATTCATCCTTAAACTTGTTGAAAACATTTCTAGTGTAAAACTTCGCTGCGTGTTTCAAAAGGAATTCTCCTTCATTCACAATGCGATACTTGTGTTCTGATTCAAAATCTTCATCACTTTCTCTATCCATGATCCTCTTTAATGCTTGCTCATATTTGACAACAAACTCTCTAAGATTTATTGTCGGTGTAACGAATCCATCAAAAAAAGAATTAATACCCTCACTACGTCCAGTAGTGTTCATTCCTGCAAAAAATATGTCACGATTATAAACAGGAACCCAAGAAGAACGTATATCATATAAACTATTCAACCAGTCATCATTAGCCAATTCACATTCTTTCATCAATTCCTTCCACTTTTCTTCAAATTCCTCTATCTTGTATGTTGACCGAATACATTCCTTCCACTTTTACCCGTTCTCTTCATATTCTCAATCTCACTTAAGTTTCTCTCATCATTCTCTTCTGAAGCCTTCTGTGATGTATTTTTGGGCACGTATTTTCCTTCATGTGCACAAACAAATTGTCTACTCGTTACCTCATCTAAACGCCTTCTTGTCTTGGAGGAAGATCGAGTTCTAATCCAGAATCCTTCTTGCCGGCCATACTCTTCATAATAGTTTCTTGCTTCTTCCATTGTGTTAAATACCATCCCTGCATATGGTGCTTTTAATTGTGTCACTTTCTTTTTTGGAGTACTTGTTTCACCATTCTCCACTTGAATTATCTCCTCTACCTATTGAACATATCGATCATTCTTAACGATGCAACTTAATAAGATATATATGAAAATAAAGAATATGATTCTCTCTGTATCAGAATATTAACGCAAGATGAAATATAATGGAATAAAATTTCATACTGATTTTAAAAAATAATTCTTACGTTAAAAGATTATTGTTTGTCAATCATATAACACCATATTTATAAAACAAAAAAAAAAAATTCAGCAATCCTAATTGTCTACAGGAAGAGCTACAACAAAGATAAACAAAAAGAAAAAAGAATAAAAATCTTAGATGAAGGTAACATACCAAAGATACGCACTGAGAGTTGGAGGAAATGTCTTGTGTGTGCTCCAACATTTTGATGAGGCAATATTGTATTAAGATATGAGAAATTGCTTTGACATAAAAAAACTATACTGAAGATGAATTCATGGTTGCGTATATGCTGTGCGCTGTGCATGAAGAAGGATAAACTGAAAAGAGTCCTTATTAGACTTTAATAAATATTTGAGATTAAAGAGGAGAGAGAGAGAGAGAGAGGCGTGCGAATGTGGGATTGTATTTGGGCATTTAGTTTTTGGTGATCAGATTCTTTATTTATTAGACCATAATATAAATATTTGAGATTAAAAAGGCAAGAGATATCACGTCTTCCAGCAAAAAGGTTGGAGAGAGAAAGATTTTCTTTTATTTTTAAGAGAGAGAAAATAAAATGAATGATTGTCTATTTAAAAAAATTAAAACTACTTGCCATGTAATATTTAATCTCAACCATTGAAAGTGGAGTAATCTAACGGCCCAAAAATTGTGTCAAAACTTGTGTCAAAAATATAGTGCCACGGATCCGCCCCCATATATATATATATATATATATATATGGTGGACTGTAAAGTCGTCAAGACTTTGCCTCCTAACGCATATTAAATTTGTCATTGCTGTCCTATTTCTAGATCTGTTTTACATACTTCATTAAGGCTCCTATATATATCATCATTAATGCTCCTATGCAACAGCCTGAAAAGAAGAAATTAGACGTATATGGCTAAGCCACAAAGCTCCTACCTTGTGTGCCTAGCATTTTCTTTAGTTTTCAATCTATTATTGATCTCTAAACTATATGTGGGTAGAGAGTGGGAACTGAGTTGGAGCAGAAGGGCAGCAGAAGAAGCTGAGTATGTGGCAGCCATCTCTTGCTCAGGGCATGGAAGAGCCTACTTGGATGGGTTAACTCTTGATGGCAAGGAGCCTGTTTGTGAATGCAATTCTTGCTATGGAGGCCCTCACTGCTCTGAGTTTTTGACTGGTTGTGCAGCAAATGCTGACAGGTCTCTCTCTCTCTCTCTCACACACACACACAATAAACACACTATTCTTAGCTAGTTTGGGAGCTTGGGAAATTCGGAGGGCAGAAAGGTTGTACTGAAAAGAAAAAAATTAGCCTAGAAGTTGTTAATTCAGAAAATTTGAACTAGGAAGCTTAGGAAAGTCCAGCAATAAAAATAAAAATAAAAACAATACATAACTGAAAAGTCTAGGGGATGTGAAAAGCAATGTTTAGTTTAATTATTAACATATTTAGTGCATTTCTAGGGACTTGGTTTTTTCCTTTTATTATGGAATTTGGAGCCGTAAAAGATTCCAAAAACAAAATTCACATGACATATATTAGTAATGTAATGTTTTAAAATAAGGGTCTTTTAGATCATCACGAGGGTTATTCCTAATAAACTCTAATACTTTTGGATTTATATCTAATTTTCTAATTTATATTTAGGATAAAATATTCCCTCATATATACAATGGACAAAGAGTAGTGGATGGTAGCTATACGTATTTCTCTAAAAAGAATTATACCATTCATCAACAAGGGATCTTTTTTGGCACCATCTCCTCGTCATGCTTCTTAGGGCTAGTTTCTAGATATGAGTAAATAGTCCATGTCAGTTGTTTAGTATCAACTTGTATTATTTAATTACCTGACTATTTTAAATGGGTTGGGCTTTTAATACTCTCCTTACCTGACTAACTAATACAACTCACACACTCCAGTTTAGATAATACACACTTAATTATACGGTTAGGATAAAAAAACACACACGTTCACGTGAAAAATTCTATTTTCATCTTCTTCTCCCTAGGGTTCTTCTCTACTATCTTCTCCACATGTTATTCTTTTCACTCCTCTCCAGGTGTCCATCTCTCTCTCTGTCTCTCTCTCCAACTTGCTTCTTCTCTCTTATCATGTGTTCATCTTCTCTTTCTTTATATATTTCCTCTTTTATTAAATCTTGTGGAAATTAGGTTATGAGTTTTTATTTTTGTGGAAATTAGGTTAGGAATGTAATTGCATCATGGAATTATTTATTTGTCTATGTTTTGCATTGAATTGAAACTCAATGTTTCAGAGAGCAACCAAAAAGCTTGGGTTTGTTTGCTGGGGAGTGGATGAGTTTGGATGAGTTTGGTTCATAATCAGTTTTCCAAAATTCAAACTTCAGTTTGGTGGATGAGTGGATTGTTCGATTTAATTTGGTGAATGCTGGAAATTAAATTTTAGTTAACTAAAACGTATTTAGGCAAATTCATGATTATGGATGGATATATGGGATTAATGGCAAGAAGCAGTGAGTAAATTAAAAGCCCTTTTAACTTCCCATTAAATTACTTCATTTCCCTATGAATTTAAATTTTCATTAAATTATCAAAGAATTTTTTTTAAAAAATAGTCTTATCTGATGCTATCCGGAACAGCACCAAACACAATATAACTTAGTTAGACTATTTATCCGGAACAACACCAAAAGCCTTATAATATTATGGATAAACAGTTAGTACTCTCCGGAAAATATTAATACTATCCTACAGAAATTAGTTAGTACAGTCCGACGTACCAAACGAGCCCTTAAATGCTTCTACTAGCTTTCAAATGAACTATTGCTCTTCAGTCTATGTCAAGTCAGTCATACAACACTACGTACTGTGTAAGGATAATGTTTCAGTGTAGTATTTTTTTCTTTATACAAATGATATCGAGGGAAAGGAATTCAAACACAAAATCTCACATGCAAAGGACTATGGAGCCAAAAAAATTTGGTAGGACGGGTTCATATTTCTTTTTTCTTTTTACTGGATATATTAGTTACTTCCATAAGTGACCACCAAGATTTCTGTCACCATGTCAAGAATAGGGTAATACAAACTTTATGATCATCATCATCAGCTCATGTGTGTTGTTGGATGCAGTGGGGATCCATATTTCTTGGAGCCATTTTGGATGCAACATGCATCAAAAAGTGCACTTGTAGTAGCAGGTTGGCATCGAATGAGCTATACCTTTGCTGATCAATCTTACATCTCAGCAGAGCTTGAGAGGCACATTCGCAAACTTCATGCCATCGTTGGAAATGCCGTGACTGGAGGAAAATACATTGTTTTTGGTGCTGGCTCAACCCAACTTCTCAATGCTGCAGTTCATGCACTTTCTTCCCATAATTCAAGCTCCTCCTCCTCGCCTGCAAGTGTTGTAGCTTCAATTCCTTATTATAATGTGGGATCCTAACCTACTGCTTACATATTTTACGTACAAAGAATAAATAAATAAACTTGTATCATCTCAAGAAATCATCTTCTGTATTATCTCTCTATAGTATATAGATAGTATTAACATGTGTAAGTGTGTGTACCTACTACATACAAATATACTGCTGACTGATATATACGGTTTTGATGTTGGATTTTCCCAGCTTTACCAAATGCAAACGGAGTTTTTTCGATCGACGGACTATGTATTTCGTGGAGATGCATCCTTGTTGCAGAACATCTCAGATGCTACTAATGTTATTGAGTTTGTTACCTCACCAAACAATCCTGATGGCCAGCTGAATAAGGCAAATGTTCAAGGTCCAAATGCCAAAGCAATCTATGATCGTGTCTATTACTGGCCACATTTTACAGCAATTCCTACTCCAGCAAATGATGATATCATGATATTTTCAATTTCTAAGCTCACTGGCCATGCTGGCAGCAGATTCGGGTACGTAACGACCTAACCATCATTTTCTTGCATATCTTTTCACTTCTATTTATTTTATTTTATTTATTAACTTTATCACCTTGCTATTATTGGGGACTTCTTTCCCTTCTATATCACATATATCCAGAACGAAAAATACAGAAAATGCACTACATCTACGACGCTTTTTGACATTTTTATTGAGTTACTATAGCATAGAGTCGGCTTCATCCAAAAAGACTGAAAACACGGACACCATTAAAAGGAGAAATATCATTAGTCCAAGAGCTACTTGGTACAATTTTTCCAACTACATATGTAAATTTAGTTACAAAAGTTGAAATGCACTACTAACAAGCTATCTCAAAGTACATGTTACAAAAACTTGCACATTAAATAACGTTGATTATTGTGCAACTTAAAGGATAATTAGTAAGAAAAATAAATATGTTTTTTTTTTTTGGTGACCTTTTCTATTGATTGGGGTCATATATAATATACTAAACTTACACACACTACACGGATGTCAGGACTCGAACCCATGACCTTTCGTGGAGGGAGCAATTGCTCCAAACCACTACGCTAGTGGGTCCTTTGCTAGTATATGTTCTATACAAAAAGACAAAGCCCCTATTCAATTTTCCATTTAGTCATCGAGTTGAAAATAAAACCCTTTGCGGTAGCTATATTTGTTCTTGTGGCTCTTGCGTACAGGTGGGCAGTGGTAAAGGATGAGTCTGTGTTCCAAAAGATGACCATGTATACGCTCATAAATAGCATGGGTATTTCTCGAGATGCTCAGCTGAGAGCTTTGAAGGTTTTGAACGTAGTCCTTGAAGGGGGAGGAAAGGATATTTTTGAATTCGGATATAACACTTTGAGAAAGCGTTGGGAAAAATTGAGCAACATCCTCTCTGTATCAAATCGCTTTAGTCTGCAAAAATTTGCACCCAAATACTGCACCTTTTTCAAGAAAACCAGAGGACCTTCACCAGGTAACATCCTCATCACTATTATTGTTGTGTATTTTTTGTAACATACATTTCTTTCATCATGGAATAATTGTTAACCCTTTTGTTCACTTACGACCTAGATTTGCAAGGTCGTGTATTTAGGTGGTATTTTTGTCATTTTTGTGAGATTACGGGCGTGCCACTATTTTTACAATATTACAAACATAGAGAGAGTGGCAGAGCTAGAAGCTAATTAATATGTGGGGGGCCCAGTACTATAAATTCAAAATTATATAGAGTTATATTTTAACTAATATTGCATATAATACTTCAGAAATAATGGGATTTGTTGAGAATTAATGACTAACTCACTGCCCTTTTAAGATCTTGTTGTTGATGGACTTTGGACAAAGAACTCAATGATGGATGAGTCTTACACACACACACAGAAATTAACCAAGCACAAATGACACAAGTGTTTATAGAGGTTCAGCAAATTGCCTACATCCTCTTTGGTGATCACCTTGAGAAATTTCACTAATGAAGATAGGTTACAACTTTGGTTTACAAAGGAAACCCCCTTAGAACACTACCCTCACAATCTGTTTCTCTCACACCCTTGCTCAACACCTTGATACACTTAGAGAACTCTCTTGCTCTCACCTTGGTTTTTCTGAACAAAGCTCTCTCAAGAAACTCTAACTTGTTTCCAGCTTTTGCCACTACATTTGTTCAACATTCTTTCTCCCTTGTGTTATCTTACTTCATCCCATTACCTACACAGGCCAATGGACAAGAGATAGGATATCTGATTGTCCTCCACGTTCTTTCCTTTTAGTCACCACTTAGACTAAGGGTCAGATTAGGTAGGTAATACAATCCCACTCAGCCACCTCCATTAAACCAGAAAATGGAGAGGAGATTAATCAAAATAGGATAACCAATTAGCCATGAGTGCTCTCCCAACTATCCAGCAGGTAGTCAACCCTCTTTTACCTCAGAAGTGATCCATTAAGCACCTGCAAACTCGTGGAAAGCGATAGCCATTGAAAAGACAGTTGAAAATACGTAAGCAAAGCATCACAGCACGACTGGAGCGACCGGTCGTCAGGAATGGGCGACCGGTCGCCAGAATTTTTCCCTCCAGACTTTGAATCTGCTTCTAAGCGACCGGTCGCAAATGTCCAGCGACCGGTCGCTCGTGTGCCTGCGACCGGTCGCAAAGAACTAGCGACCGGTCGCTCTTCAGTTTTGCTTCCAGACTTCGAATCTGCTTCAAAACGACCGGTCGCAAATGTCCAGCGACCGGTCGCTTTTAGGCAGATTCAAAATCATCCTTTGAGCGCCAAAAAACTTTGTATCCTTTTAGGTGAGCCATTTTTTCCAACAATCTCCACCATGGCGAGCCTAATACTCCTTGTGGACATCATTGCCTTCCAGGACATCTGTAATGTCTTGAGAATCGCCCTGATAACTCTCAAGAACTCCACCTCAATCTTTAGCATGTAACAAGATTGAGCAAGCTCAAACAATGCTTGAACTTTGCTGCTGTGACTGGCTTTGTTAGGCAATCTGAAGCGTTCTCATTTGTATGAACCTTCATTATTGTGATGTCTCCATCATTCACCCAATCCCTTATCCGGTGGTATCTCACATCAATGTGTTTGGACCTCCCATGGAACACTTGATTCTTCACTAAGCAAATAGCACTTTGACTGTCACTTAGAATCACCACCAAGTCTTGAGCTATCCCGAATTCCTTTGCCAATCTCTTCAGCCATACCACTTCTTTTGAAGCTTCCGTTAACGCCATATACTCCGCTTCCGTAGTAGACAAGGCACTAACCGATTGTAACACTGCTCTCCAACTAATCGGTCCTCCACCACAAGTGAAGACATATCCTGTGGTGGATCTCCTCTTGTCTAAATCTCCTGCATAATCAGAATCTACATACCCCGACACACATGCATTTCCTTGTTGTCTTTCAAACAATATCCCAAGCCTTTTGGTGCCCTTCAAGTACCTGAGAATCCATTTTGCTGCTGTCCAATGTTGCCTTCCAGGATTCGCCATATACCTTGACACCACACTAACGGCTTGGGCTAAGTCGGGGCGTGTGCACACCATTGCATACATGAGACACCCTACCAAGCTTGCATATGGAACTTTACTCATTTCTTCCTTCTCCACATTCGTAGAAGGACATTCTTTTGCACTTAACTTAAAATGCTCCGCCAAAGGAGTAGACACCGGTTTGCAATCCATCATATTAAACCTTTCAAGTACCTTGGAAATGTACTTGCTTTGTGACAGCCACAACTTGCCTTCCTTTCTGTCTCTCCTTATCTCCATTCCTAGGATCTTTTGTGCAGCACCAAGATCCTTCATGTCAAACTCCCTTCCAAGCAATGTCTTCAAATTCTGGATTTTTGACATGTCCTTACATGCAATTAGCATGTCATCAACATAAAGAAGCAAAAGGATGAAGTTACCATCCTTGAATGCATGAGAGTAAACACAACAATCAGATTCACATCTTCTATACCCAATCTTCATCATGAAAGAATCAAAGCACTTGTTCCACTGCCTTGGAGATTGCTTCAGCCCATACAAAGACTTCTTCAACCTGCAAACCAGATTTTCCTTCCCTGCTTCAATGAACCCTTGAGGTTGGCTCATGTAGATGTCTTCCTCCAATTCACCATGAAGGAAAGCAGTCTTCACATCCATTTGCTCCACCTCCATGTCCTCTTGTGCTACTATGGAGAGTAGTAGTCGTATAGAAGTATGTTTCACCACCGGAGAGAAGATTTCATCATAATCAACTCCCTCCTTTTGTAAGAATCCTTTTGCCACCAACCGAGCTTTGAATAAGGTGGCACCCTTCTCATGCATTTCTTCTTTCTTCCTAAACACCCATTTGCAGCCAATAACCTTGCGACCTTTGGGTTTAGGAACTAACTCCCAAACTGAGTTTTGGTGTAGAGATTCCATCTCTTGCATCATAGCTTCCATCCAACTTTCCCGTTCCTTGTTCTCAACAGCTTCTTGGAACGTGGTTGGTTCTTCTTCACTAGCATTTAGGGCATAGTGAACTGCATCCGTCTCCCAACCAAACCTTTGAGGTGGTTTGATGGTTCTCTTGGGCCTGGACCGAGCTATAGATGATGGCTCCACCTGTTCTTGAGCCTCTTCTTCTTCTTGAGTGTGTTGTTGATGCTGCCCAGCTTCTTCCTCTTCAATGTCAGACTCCACCTCCTCCTGAACGTCTTCAGTTGGCTGTTTCCGTGAAGTCTTTCTTGACACCTTCTTGAGTGGAACTTCAATGGTTGTTTCTTTCTCAACAACATCCTCCTTTGCCTCTGAATTCTTGACTTTGTTCATAGGTATGGTCTTCTCATCAAACACAACATTTCTGCTGAGTATCTTCTTGTGGTTCACTGGATCCCACAGCTTGTAGCCCTTCACACCACTCTCAAATCCAATGAAAATACATTCAAGAGACTTTGGCTTCAACTTGGATCTTTCATCACTAGGAATAAGTGCATATGCACTGCACCCAAACACCTTAAGATTCGAATAATCGATTGACCTTTTAGACCATACCTCCTCTGCACACTTGAACTCAAGATTTCTTGAAGGCGATCGGTTAACCAAATAGGCAGCGTGGTTAACCGTTTCTGCCCAAAAAGATTCGGGCAACCCTGCATGAATTCTCATACATCTCTCACGCTCCATGAGAGTTCGGTTCATCCTCTCCGCAGCTCCATTTTGTTGGGGTGTCTTCTTCACGGTAAAGTGCCTCTTAATGCCTTCACTTTTGCAAAACTCAAGGAACTTGCTGTCCTTATATTCACCACCATTGTCACTCTTTAGGATCTTGATCTTTCTTCCGGTTAGGTTCTCTACTTCCGCCTTCCACTCTTTGAATTTGGTGAAGACCTCAGATTTCTCCTTCATGAAGTAGACCCAAACCTTCCTGGAAAAATCATCCAAGAAAGTCACAAAATAGCGAGCTCCACCCTTCGATTTAACCGGTGATGGCCCCCATACATCCGTGTGAATATAATCTAGCACACCCGTGCTTTCTTCCTCTTTGTTTCGCTGCTTGAAAGCTATTTTTGATTGCTTTCCCATGGTACAAAATCTGCAGAACTCAAGCTTGCAACTTTGAACACCTTTCAACAATTTTCTGTTGTGTAGTTCCTGCATGCCCCTCTCACTCATGTGCCCTAGCCTCAAATGCCAAAGCTGAGTTTCATCTTCCGAGTCCTTGCTTGTAGATACAGCTGCTCCACCTATGATTGTTGTACCACACAACCTATATAGACAATTAGGTTGAATCTCTCCCTTCATAATCACAAGTGAACCTTTTGAGACTATGAGTTTCCCTCCATTTGCTTTGAATGAATAACCATTCTTATCAAGAGTTCCAAGGGAAATGAGATTCTTACGCAACTTTGGAATGTGCCTTACCATTCCAAGCGTCCTAACAGCCCCATCATGCATCTTTACCTTGATTGTACCGGTTCCTTTGACTCTACACATTGAGCCATCCCCCATCATCACTTCACTGCTATCTTCTTTCTCATACGTGTCAAACCACTCCTTGTTTGAGCACATATGATATGAGCATCCGGAATCCAAAATCCAATCGGAAGAGGAACACCTTGAAGAATTAGCCAATGCATTTGTTTTAACATTGCTATTAACACACAAAAGCTCACCATCACTTTCCGTGACATCCTCCGCTGTGTTTGCTGCATTCTTCCCTTTGTTCTTCTTCTCCTTCCATATGGGGCAATTCTTTTTCCAATGCTCCTTTGACCCACACTCGAAACAACCATCTTTCGCCTTGGATTTGGACCTTCCTCTATTGCCTTTCTTGCCTTCACGCCTCTTTGAACGACCTCTCTCTCCGGTCTTTGCAACTAGACCTTCACCTTGAGAGTTTTCTCCCGAACGTTGAGTCATCCTATGGTGTGTCATGATGTCTTGCACCACAGGCTCAAAATCAAGAGTAACCTTTCCGAACATAAGAGTGGTTCGGAAGTGTTTATAGGACGAAGGTAAGGATGTCAACAACATGAGAGCCTTATCCTCCGGACTATAATTCACATCCATTCTCTGCAAGTCAGCAACACATCTATTGAAACTACTTAGATGTTCCATTAGATTTCCTCCCTCCTCCATCTTAAGATTCAGGAGTTCTTCCTTGAGGAAGAGTTTGTTGGACAACGATTTCCCTGCAAACATCTCTTCGAGCTTCTCCCATGTTTGCTTCGCTGTATCCTTTATCACGTTGATGAGCACCTCATCGGAGAGATAGTTTTCGATAGCTCCTCTGGCTAACTCGTCAAGAACTCCCCACTCATCATCCGTCATGCTTGCTGGCTTCTTCTCCTTGCCAACCAACACTACATGGAGCTGTTGTTGTGTAAGAGCTGACTTCATCCTTCGTTGCCAAAGAGTGAAGTTCTCCTTCCCTGTGAAAGGCTTTAACTCCACCTTCATACTTGCTGCCTGTGGTGGCTTCATATGCTGTGAACTGCTACCACTCTCAGCTTCCATGTCACTTGCCATCTTCAACACACTAGCACTCCAAGAGAAGAACTAGCTCCAGCTGCCAAACACAGCTCTGATACCACTTGTTGAGAATTAATGACTAACTCACTGCCCTTTTAAGATCTTGTTGTTGATGGACTTTGGACAAAGAACTCAATGATGGATGAGTCTTACACACACACACAGAAATTAACCAAGCACAAATGACACAAGTGTTTATAGAGGTTCAGCAAATTGCCTACATCCTCTTTGGTGATCACCTTGAGAAATTTCACTAATGAAGATAGGTTACAACTTTGGTTTACAAAGGAAACCCCCTTAGAACACTACCCTCACAATCTGTTTCTCTCACACCCTTGCTCAACACCTTGATACACTTAGAGAACTCTCTTGCTCTCACCTTGGTTTTTCTGAACAAAGCTCTCTCAAGAAACTCTAACTTGTTTCCAGCTTTTGCCACTACATTTGTTCAACATTCTTTCTCCCTTGTGTTATCTTACTTCATCCCATTACCTACACAGGCCAATGGACAAGAGATAGGATATCTGATTGTCCTCCACGTTCTTTCCTTTTAGTCACCACTTAGACTAAGGGTCAGATTAGGTAGGTAATACAATCCCACTCAGCCACCTCCATTAAACCAGAAAATGGAGAGGAGATTAATCAAAATAGGATAACCAATTAGCCATGAGTGCTCTCCCAACTATCCAGCAGGTAGTCAACCCTCTTTTACCTCAGAAGTGATCCATTAAGCACCTGCAAACTCGTGGAAAGCGATAGCCATTGAAAAGACAGTTGAAAATACGTAAGCAAAGCATCACAGCACGACTGGAGCGACCGGTCGTCAGGAATGGGCGACCGGTCGCCAGAATTTTTCCCTCCAGACTTTGAATCTGCTTCTAAGCGACCGGTCGCAAATGTCCAGCGACCGGTCGCTCGTGTGCTTGCGACCGGTCGCAAAGAACTAGCGACCGGTCGCTCTTCAGTTTTGCTTCCAGACTTCGAATCTGCTTCAAAACGACCGGTCGCAAATGTCCAGCGACCGGTCGCTTTTAGGCAGATTCAAAATCATCCTTTGAGCGCCAAAAAACTTTGTATCCTTTTAGGTGAGCCATTTTTTCCAACAGGATTTTCATGGAGTTTTGGGGGGCCACGGCCATAGCAAGCTTGCATGTGACTCAATACGACTATTGATTAATTGAATGCGTCAAATACTAACTGTAATCAAACAATTGAACAACTACTTGTGTATGTTCTTTTATCAAAATAAAGCAATCAAGAACAACATAAAAAAATTAAATTAGTTTCAGTCGTCAAAGGACTTCACCACTCAAAGCCTTATCGTTGGGGGATCTTCACGGTTGCAAGCATATATATCATTTACCAGTGAAGCATTTTTCTCTCCTTGATCTAAATTTCATTGCTCATTTCATGTTGAAGCATTTATAATTTCCTTTTAGCTAATATATATTCATACTATTCAACACTACTATGATTCTGACCAATTGTGGCTGTTGGATGCTCCCATGATCACATAATTCTGATAATATTATTACCTCTGAAAATTAAATTAATTAAGTGATCAAAAGAGCTCATTTATGAAAAATTAATAAATTTCCTCACTGCAGCTTATGCATGGGTGAAGTGCGAGAGGGAAGAGGATAAAGATTGCTATGCAGTCCTCCAAGAAGAAGCCAACGTTTACGGGCGTAGAGGTTCTCATTTTGGTGCTGAAGATCGATTTGTGCGTCTCACCCTCTTAAGGAGCCAAGATGATTTTGATTTATTGCTTCAACGACTCAACCAATTAGTCTTGGAAGAAAGTCATCGCAACGCTATTTTGTCCACGATTTGAAGACAAATTAGCCACATGTTTATTAGAAGCCAATTATATTCAACACTTCTCTTCAAGTACGGACAATATATATGTATTTGAACTACTACAGAAAATAAATAATAATAAAAATCTAAAAATTGGGAAGCGCTACTCATGCAATCCCTTAGGATTTCTCCAACTATAATGGGGCTAAAACTAAATTTACAAGTTCTAAAAATACAACTATTAATGTATTCCCCGAGTTCAATCGGTTTCACTTGAGCTCTAATAGTTCTCCTTCCAATAAGCAAGGAGTTTCTCCAATAGAGACATTCTTCGCATGGTTGGATGGACTAGAAGGTTGCACTTGCACACAATATATAGGACATGAGCATGACACATTCTTCAGAATAGGACATTCTTCATTGGATTTCTTTATCCTCCTTCAATTATTTTTTGAACCCTTACCCATCATCACTTGTCTTCTTCAATTATTTTCTAAACCATTACTCATCTCCTATTGTCTTGATTCAATCATGTTCTGAACTCTTGTCCATCTATCTTTATATCTTTATTGGATTCCCTCACTTTTCCCTATTTTTTCTTATCTTCATTCAATTATGATAAGACATATAGGCCATCTCATTTTTTCATCTTAAGGAAGAAGCCGTGAAGCAGAGAGAGAAGTGAAGAATACCATCTGACAAGCCATCAGCAATTCCACTCTAATATTGTGAGAGTGAGAGAGAGTTAATTGTGTACCACTCTAAGTGTGTGAGTGAGGTAAAAGAGGGAGAGTATAGTGTGGTGTCATTGTACTTTCTCTGTGTGTATCATCAAGCCCTAGGCATTGGCTTGGTAAGATCTTTCCTGTTGTACCCATTATTTTGTTATAGTGGAAGAAGTTTATACTGCTGCCCCGTGGACGTAGGCATTGCCGAACCACGTTAATTCCTGGTGTTCTTTATTTTTCTGCTTATATTTGTTGTTTGAGTTGTGAAGATTTTCATTCTAGCACTAATCGATCCTAACAGGAGGAACCTGTTGGGTTTATATAAAACCTAAACATCATTCTTAAAACAAACCGTCGTGACTGTTTCCAATATATGCAACTTCTTATCATAATTATATGGTATTTTCTGAAAATACCAAACGGTGGCTTGTTCAAATGACAACCAACACTTGCAATGGCTTGGTTACAATAACCACAACGCAACCTAAGATTTTTCATTCAATAATAAAATTAAATATTATAATATAAACTATTATATTATTAAATTTCCAACACACTTCACTAGCTTTATATTGGAAGAGATGGATATTTGGTGGGTAGCCGCACAGTTGGAGACAAGGTTTCCTTCTGATCAGCAAGGAGAGATAATTTTGATACAGTTGATTAAATTTCCAACACACTTCACTAGCTTTGTATTTGGTGTGCTAGCAATTTTGTGAGCAACAAGAAGAGTTTGTAAGTTTCTCCTTTTCTGTTATAGTTTGCTATTTTGTTTATGAGTTGCTTCACATGATTTGTATGTGAAGCAAAGAAAAGAAAATGGAAAACCAAATCCCATGTGAAAAGAAAATTAAATTACATAAACATGGGTGGATGAACACAAATCCCATATCAATCTGGTATCAGAGCATGTTGCGGGTGATTTGAGTATGATTCTTCCTTCTTCGATGTTTGCTTACCAATTCTGAACTAAGTTAATTTTTTTTGGGTAGAAATGTACTTATATTTTGTCATACATCACTATTCCAAATAGGTACGTGGAACTTATTAGAAGTCAAATAAAACGTTTCTAATAAACTTTAATCCCTTCTATCCCAATACTACATTAACTTTAATACCCCCTTATCTACATCAGCTAGCCTCAATTGTTTTGGGGAGGCAGGGCGACAGTGTAAACTTTCTAACAAAGTTTATAGGGAGTACTGCTGAAAGCTTGGGTGCCACGACAACTTCAAGTGTACCTCAGCCAGTAGATTTATTAATTGTCATTATCCCCACCAAAAGCAACCATAAGTAGCATGAGCCATTTTAGATATTAATTCATCAACAAGTAAATATAAAACAAAATTAGACAAAAGATTCACAGAATCAGCAATGTCTTTTAGCTTGCTTTGTCAACAAAAAGATATTTTGAATTTGCTGGGCATCCTCTTGCCAAAAATCCTAGCTCAGCAATTGGCTTCAATCATTGGCTATTTAAAACAAAGTGGTATATAAATGTAATATGACTAGCATTTTTGAAGAATTTAAGGTATGATCACACGAGCGAGAGATTAATTGAATTCCAAAAAAATACCCTACCATATATTTTATTTATCCTTATATTGAAAAGCCCTAAATTAAAATGAGAAATAACCTAAGAAGCACGGACACGGATACGGATACGGCGATACGATACGACACGATACGGGGATACGGCAAATTTCCAAAAACTAGGATACGATACGTCATGGATACGGCAATTAAAAATTTATATTAAAATATAATAATAACAATATATATAATTTAAAACATATTTTAATTAATATAAAAATTCAAATTCATATACCAAATTCAAATTTAAACTCTAGAAAAATAAAAAAACAAAAGTTTCAATCAACTACAATATCTGTAATGTCTTCTCCGGTAAATAAAGCAACCTCCAATGATGGTTCATCTAGAGAAAGGTTAGCAATTTCAAGCATCCCAACACCATCTTCACCCAAGCTATCAAATCCATCTCCTCCAATATCCCACATTTGAGTAACACCTTCTTTGTAGCTTGGGCTCTTCCTTGATAAAAGACGAAGATTATTATGCACAAATACCAAGTCTTCAGCTCTTTGGGGTGTTAACTTGTTTCTTCAGATTATTATGTAATAGATGACATGACATGTTTCACATGTGATAGCTACAAGTTCACATACAAGGTATCAGACATGAAATATAATAATATATATGTGTTGGTTAACTTACATATAATATAATAATATATGTCTGTATGTGATAAGGACAAAAAAAAAGCTGTACCAAAACACATAGAGAGAGAACCGTGAACATACCGATGGACAAACCAGAAACACAGATCAGAGAGAGAAGCTTGACTTGAGAAACAGAACCAAAATTCGCTACAAATCCCACCACCACGACCACACCAGACTTGAATTCGAACCTGGGCTTTGTTATTTATATATGCGTGAAGAAGAAGAAGAAGAATTGATGAAGAAGAAGAAGAAGAATTGATGGGTGGCTGGCTGTCGGCTTTGCTTGTTTATTTATATGAAGAAGAAGAAGATCTACAGGAAAAGATCTTCCAAGTTTCAAAAGAGGTAAGGCGATCCCGTGTTGTTCAAGACTTCGAATTCTTGTCGAATTCTAATTTATCCCGCAATTTTTTCCTAAAACGTGTCCAAAAATTGGGATACTCGTATCTGTCTTATCAGATACGCGTATCCTTTCATCCAAAACCGTATCCTTTGACTCGGATACGTATCCCGAGCGTATCCGCGCGTATCTTATGCGTATCGTATCCTGGACCGTATCAGACACGGGATACGCTGGTCATGCTGCGTATCCGTGCTTCCCAGGAAATAACTCAGATCCTAAAGGAAATATGATTATAAATTTCTCAATTACGAAGAAACTGAGCAATACCAAAATGCACCCACCATATGGTATAGTGCACACAGGCAAACTTTTTATTCAGTTACACACATTGACAAACATTATTGCTTCGGCTTACACAAATTGACACACTTTTTTTATATTTTTCATACAAGCGATTCTGGAGAGCGAGAAATCAAACACAAGACTTCGGATTCAGGGATATATACCCTTAATTACTTAAGCTACAGCCTCCATGAACTCTGCATCGTCCATCATAGTTTGTATAGTCTCAGGCAAAAGGCAAGCTTCAAAGTCTATGCTTCCTTCTTCAGCCCCAGGAAACACTGTTAACTTCCCATCCATTTTGTTGCCAGCTCCACTTCGAACAGCAAGTGGTCTCCCCGACCCAAAATCATTACCATACACATTGAACCGAGGAGAGCTTCCTGTAAATAATCTGGCCAACAATGTTGGGTTCCTCATATTCGGAATAAGTGTAGGTTTTTTAACCCAATCCACCAAGTGATTCCTCGCTTGTTCAGGTGTCAGGGAGGAAATTTTTTTGTTTATTTGGGAAGCTGCCCAGCCAAGTCCATTTTGTAGCAGCTCACTTGCAATGGCGGTCACATTAACGCCTATAACCGCAGTCCCGAGGTACTCTTTTGGCAACGGTTCAGGCTCCCATCTTTGCCTCAACCCTATTGCAAACCGATAGTTAACCTGCTGATCAGGTTGGAGATGCCTGGCACGTGTCGTCGCTTGCCAAAGATGAGCCATGAGTGCCTGAAGAGATGAGATGTTACTGGTTGTGCCCATCTCAGCATTGGCCTTTGCTTTGAGCTTTGCTATTTTTTCTTTGGGAAAGTGAAACACTACCCTTCGTAAGAACAACTCGGATCAGGTGAGAACGCTTATGTGAGAACATTATATAAGAATAAATCGCAGCCATTGAAATGCATCTGAACGGTTGAAGAGAAAAGCGAGCTTACGGTGCATTAGCGTAGGCTGCAGTTTCCCCTTAGCAGAGGTGTCAGGTCGCGCCTGGTTCGAAAAAATCGCGCCTTTCTTATTCCTGACAGTGGCGCCTTTCTTGTCAATGGAGTTATGAATGAACCCTAGTCATAACACCCAAATACCTACCAGACATCAAGTTCTCTATTCCTCATCTCTTCTCACAGAAACTCCTTTGTGTACTGTTTCTTTTTGACTTGCTCTTCTGTCGTGGCAGAACCTCCGTGATCGAGTAATTCTCATCTGAACGTCTGAATCGGTACGTTTCTGTCGAATTTCCTCCCTCTCTTTGATATTAAAGTTTGCATGTTATACTGCATTCACTTAATTGAAATTGCATTAGGACTTTAGGGAGGATTTGAGGGCTTTGATTTTCTGGGTAAGAGTAGTCTGTCTCTGTACGGAGTGTTTGCAAAAATATAAATTGGCCTGAGTAATTTGTGTTGTGTGTTGTAGTTCGTATTTTTGTTTGCATTCTGGTTGTTTGTTGTGTTTTCGTAAAATTCGAGGAATCTTCATCTGTTCCTCATTGTAATCCTGCTTTGGGCATGTAGTGGTGTGAGTGTTGGGCATAATTTTAGGGATTTAATGGGGCTTGGCAAACAAATAATAATAAGTACCAGTTGAAGTAGAACGCATAAGAGAAAATTGAATCTTAACTCTAAATATGAGATGATTTGGGATGCATAAGGAGTAATGCATCTTGTAGTAGGTATCAATTTTGTATCTGAATTTGTTGAAATTAGTGTTTGTAGGTGACATTATGTATCTTAATGTGTTGAAAATAGTGTATCAGTTTTGTAACTTGATATGTTGAAGATTCTGTTAGTAGGTATCAATTATGTAATGTGTTGAAAATAGTGTTTGTAGGTTTAAAAATGTGTAGATAATATTGTGAGTAGGTATCACTTCTGTATGTTAATGTGGTCATAATATTGTCAGCACGTATCAGTTCTATTTCTTAAGCAAAAGGTGTCTTTTGGAGGTATAAAATGGATTGTGGGTTTGAGCTTTGTTTCCCGGAGTCAGAGGTCTATTCTGCGCGGGTGAATAATCTGTGTGTGGCGCAAACAGTCCTGTGTAATTTTGGGGCGCATTTCAGTGAGTCGCTTATGGAAAGATTTAGAGAGAGCTGTTTTGGCCACCTGTTGGGACTCCATAAAATTGCATTTAGTGGTCAAATTGTGCATGGTCTGGCACTCCGGCGAGTCGGAGGACTTGGTATGAAGGACATGATGGGCCTTAGTTATGCAATAGGGTCCAATGTTGCTCAATTCAGTGTAAAGGATTTTTGTTTGATAAGTGGTCTAAAATGTGGAAGCGAGCCTAACATAACGTCTGCTGGGGAAGATCATGAGCGATTTATGAAAGCGCATTTTACCAACAGGAATCACATTACTGGCCAGGACTTAGAAAATGCATTCCGAAAGTCTGAAAGAGGAAGCGAGGACTCGTTCAAATTGGGACTGCTGTATTTTGTGGAGTCTGTGATAATGGGCAGACCCCAAAATGTAAAGATAAATGAGGACTAATTACATTTGGTTCATAAAATGGATGAATTCAACAAATATCCGTGGGGATCTATATCGTTTGAGTGTCTGCAAGATTCTCTGATGTTTGTCCCGGGAAGAAAGAGAGAGATGAAGACAAGGATGGGCAGGGGAAAGGGGAGAAAAAGCGAAAAAAGGCGGTGCGGAGTTCAGTGAGAAAAGGGAAGAAAAACGTGGAGGATGAGAAGCCTAAAAGAATTAACAGACCTGCATGGAATATAAAGGGATTGAGCTATGCTTTCCAGGTATGATTTAGTTCAAAATTAGTGTTTGTAAAATTTAAGTTCGTAACTAAGTACTGACTTTGATAATCTATTTGTTGCAGATTTGGGCGTATGAATTAATTGCTAAATTGGGAATTCCCCCCCTTAGATATTGTAGGCGGATCGAGGAAACTGCATTAGTCCCTCGAATTTGCCGGTGGGAATCCACAGATAAAGTGCCTGAGTTTAGAAAGCTGAACGCTTATATATTTCAAAGCAAACAGGTGTGTAGTTAATAATTGATTTCAATAGTATGTTGGTTTCATGAGGAAAGCTGTTTACTATTGTATATGACCTGTTAACTGTATATGTTTGACAGCCTGTTATACTGCGGCTCTTACGACCACGTGAATTGGAGATGAGGCAACCATATTGGAGTTGGGGATCAGTTGTTCCTGAATATGATGCACCTAGTGCAGGCCCGCGGGTATGTAAGGACCTTGATGAATTAAACTCTGTTGTGCAGTAGTTGAGGAATGAGGTTGCACTATTGCACCGTGAGAAGGGTGAGCTGGAGGAGAGAGTTTTACGCTTGGAAAAGTGTACCAGTCATGCAGACGCCAAGAAGAGTGAGGATGATGGAGAGGAGAGACTTAAGACTGAGGATGCTGGAGAGGAGAGACATAAGACTGAGGATGCTGGAGAGGAAAGTGATAAAACCGAGGAAGGTGGAGTACCCGAATCGAGAGAGGAGAGTGATAAAACCGAGGAAGGTGGAGTAGCCGAATCGAGAGAGGAGTGTGTACAAAATGCGAAAGAAGAGGTGCAATATACAACCCCGGATATAAATTGGGATGATCCAGATGTGGTGTGTGTCACCCTTGTTAAATTCCTTACGAATCCTCCTCGAAAGATTGACATGTCCACTGCGGAGAGTGAATGTGGCGAAGATGTTATAGTTGGGGTGGGGCGAAAGAGGGGTCGGGGAAGGAGTCGGACGGTTGGTCCTGTGACGAAGAGGTCAAGGGCAGTGGTAAGGGAAACTCCATGGCAAGGTCGGGAGATTCCCAATATTTCGAAGGACCCAATTGCTAACCCCCTAAGGCCTGTTCCTCGTGATTCCCTTCTGGAGGTGGCAAAATTCTGCTGGGAATGGGGACAAGAAGTAAAGTAAGTTCCCTTTGCCCGTCCTTAGTGAAATGTAAATGGTTTATTATGATTACCTATTGAGTCACTGGTGAAACGGAATTGCTAATAACAATAATTGACAAATATAGTTCACATGTGCGGTTATGTGGAGACGAAGCTATGGAAGGTTCGCATAACTTCTTTGTTCGGTTGTTGACCAAGGACGGTTGGTTGGATGACTCGGTAAGCATTGATTGATTTGGGATTTTGTCGATAAGCCCTTGCTATGTAGTAATTGATTGATTTAATAATGGAAACAACCCTTTTATGTAGAACATTGACATGGCCTTGCATTTGCTACGGGAGCGGCACAACAGGTCTGGCAAGTGGGCGAGTTTTGACTGGACGATACTGGACACCACTTTTCAGGTCTGTATTATTTCATAAGCATTGTTTGTTTTGAAATTCCGTATCCATTATGATGCATAACTGGTGTGCCACTATGCAGAAATATGCTGCCTTAGATTACACGCAAATGAAGTCGTATATTGGAAAGGAGGAGAGGAAGCACAGCAACGGTCTAGTGGGAATGGTGAAGGGCGAAGGGCATAAGTTGGCTAAATCATGGGAGTTTGTGAATCAAGTTTTTTTGCCCTTCAACCTAGAAAGGCAGAAGCACTGGATCTTACTTGTTCTCGATTTAAAAGAGTGTGAGATAAGGGTATATAATTCAAAAGTAGATCTGTGCAGAACTCAAGCCATCCAACGGGCTGTGCAGTCGGTGTCCAAAATACTGCCCCGGTTGTTACTCAAAGCTGGATATACTGGCGACGGTCTACTTAAAACTGAGTGGTCAGTTAGTCGCGTTTTGGATGCACCCCCCAACAAGTAGGCGGGTGAGTCATATTCGACCTAAACACATTGTGTTATGAAAGTGCGCTTTTGTTGTACAATGAATGTCAGCTGCTTCGCTATGTTTCAGGGGCGACTGTGGGATGTACATTTTAAAATACTGCGAGTTTCTGACCTCCAATGTAGAACTAGCCAATATTTCCCATCATGCCATGCCCTTGTATCAGTTGAAGCTCGCTGTGCAGTTGTTGCAGGGATATTAACGCGTGTGCTTAATTAGGAGAGGCAATATGACATAACTGGGTGGGTGTAGTATAAAAAACTTGCAAACTTCTTTTCACTGGGTGGGCGGTTTGTAATTATGTAGGTGACTGTAGTTTAACTGAAGAAATTCATATAGCTTGGTATTGGCTCAATTCGCGAGATAGAGAACTAACCTTTCTATCATATAAGGGAAGCTCGAAGAGCTTTCTTCGCATGCTTGAGGGCATCCTTCCCGTTTGTACGAAGGTTTTGAAAAGGAAGTTTTGAGTCTTACTTGTTAATGAACAAACTCTTCTTTATGATCCAACTACCCCTTTTGACTTAAAATTAAAGAATAAGTTATTTTTATTGGGTTCAAATACAACCTGTACGAAACCGTCAACACATGTTGTTGATACTATGTTGAACCATAAACCGTAGGACCTGCGACACTGTGTTTTCAAATGTGGAATAAATAGGAATGTTTCTTGTTTCCGGCAAACAAGATTGTGAAGGTCAAGATGCAGGCATATCAAACGTTCAAAAATTCATTTCCTAATTATGCTCAATGATTAATTCATAATAGTAGATTTGCAAACACTTCTTCATATTTCATAGCTATCCGGATTAGAAAATTACAAAATATATACTTGAAAAGCCAAAACAGAACACAATTTATAAATATATACTTGAAATTGCTTGAAGATTTCCAGACGCAAAAAGTTTCTTACTTCTTCATCACTTGAACTGCCAAATTCAGAAATGATAGAACTAACAACAGTAGAAGGATGTTTTTAATGCCATTCACCATACAGATGACTTCAGCATATGCATTAAGTTCCTTCACATCCAGTTGGTTTTCAATTTGAGATTCAGTTGGCATGTTGCCTCCAGTCACCCATTCATAGCCACTACACCTTGTAGCTCCCTAAAAAAACATAAGAAAGTTACATTTTTCATTTTCGGATTACAATGTCAGACCCAATTCTTCTACTTTGTAGCAGTTTTCGTTGGCTTAGGCAATGGCCGATCTGTGGCTTAGGGAAGATAATACTTACATACGTTGTGAAGCACTTCCAATACGGTCTGCCCATATTCCTTTCAGATTTGGAAATTAGCATAACCATCTCAGCATTGCAGTGCCGACACCACTTTCCTTGAGTGTTTGTTGAAGAATTCGACATGGCTTTGGCCAGAAGGGAAAATGAAGATAACAGAAGATGACAACCCCTCCAAAAATTTGCTCAAAACCCCCAATTAATTTTCCTTAAAATCAGAAAAGGAATGGTATTTTGTTTTTTGGGGAGAACTAATATGGAGTTTCAAGTTTCAATTGTCCTGTTTTGGTCGTAACAATCCGTGACTATGAGCGGCAAATTCAAAATTTACAAGAATGTTTTTTTTTTGTTAACCCTAACCCATGAGCGGGAAAGAAAAGCATTGGTTTAATATTTTTTAACCCTAAGCATTCGACAGTAAACCCTAAACCGTAGGCGAAAAGCCCCTACACCCTTGAAGTCGTTTAAAAATTGAATATTTAAGTGGAAACGATTAGAAAATAGAAAAACTAGCGAGTGGCGGCATGGGATTGGGCCGCGTGGCGGTCAGGCTTGCAGCTCCGCACTCCAGCGCCTCCACTTGGCATTTCTTGTATATTTTATTCAGTTTTTTTCCCAAAAATCGTTAAAAACACAGGAAAATTAAGGAAAAAATTGGGAAATTTCCTAACTCTGTGTGGGGATGAATACTTCATACGGAAAGTACAAACCCTGGTTTAGGAGGGAGTGTAAAAAAATATTTGGGAACCAACCCTACATTCGGATGACGCAAATGAAAACCCTAATACACTTTGTAAACCCCACACTCTCATATGTTCGATCACATTAATCCCGTATCCAAATTTGTTTGTCCCACCCTTTTTCCGGATATGTCATCGAAGGAAATCCCGTCCCGATCGCTGAGGAATTTTTCGGGATTTTTTCACATTCAATTTCGATTTTTAATTGAATATTTAAGTGGAAACGATTAAAAAATATTAAAACTGGCGTGTGGCAAAATGGGAGCGCGCCGTGTGGCGGTCAGGCTTGCAGCTCCCCACTCCAGCGCCTCCACTTGGCATTTCTTGTATATTTTATTCAGTTTTTTTCCCAAAAATCGTTAAAAATGCAGGAAAATTAAGGAAAAAATTGGGAAATTTCCTAACTCTGTGTGGGGATGAATACTTCATACGGAAAGTACAAACCCTGGTTTAGGAGGGAGTGAAAAAAAAAATTTGGGAACCAACCCTACATTCGGATGATGCAAATGAAAACCCTTTGTAAACCCCACACTCTCATATGTTCGATCACATTAATCCCGTATCCAAATTTGTTTGTCCTACCCTTTTTCCGGATATGTCATCAAAGGAAATCCCGTCCCGATCGCTGAGGAATTTTTCGGGATTTTTTCACCTTGAATTTCGATTTTTAATTGAATATTTACGTGGAAACGATTAGAAAATACTAAAACTGGCATGTGGCGGCATGGGATTGCGCCGCGTGGCGGTCAGGCTTGCAGCTCCCCACTCCAGCGCCTCCACTTGGCATTTCTTGTATATTTTATTCAGTTTTTTTCCCAAAAATCGTTAAAAATGCAGGAAAATTAAGGAAAAAATTGAGAAATTTCCTAACTCTGTGTGGGGATGAATACTTCATACGGGATCATCAGAGTTCGGGTATTTATGGGATCATCAGAGTATCTTAGATGATCAAGGATGTGTCAGACATCCACTTGTCAACGAAGTGAGTGAAAGGATAATCCCTTTCCGGGTTGACAACACACAACCTCCCTGCCATATGCCTGTCTGTCATCTTTAGCGAATGACTCTTTGGGGGATATGAACCAATAATTCCACATGTGAGACCACTTCCTGAAACGATATAGGACCCAAACCATAAACAGACTTCAAATAAAAACAATACAAAGTTCACACAGTTTCACCTTTACATAAAAACACTAAAAACCAAAACAACAATTTATTAATAAAACACATATCATACCATGTATATACACCTTAAACCCACCCAGTGATCAACTGGAGTTCGCGCTGGATGCAGAACAGCTCCCTCTTCCATTTGCAGGGTTCACAGCAGTTCCAAGCATCTACGTTGTGCCAGTCGTCGCCCCAACGGGCCCATAACTGATACTACTCCCGATTACCCTCACAGTGAATGCAGTCTTGTAAAAATCATTTGTCTGCAGTAAATTTTTGAAGCATAGGAGGAGTCACGGTGCCACACATTGTATACCGACGCAGTCGATTGCTTATTGAACCCCTGCAAGCTTGCCTATTCAGTTTCTTCGTTTTGCTGAGATGGCACAAAAACTCCATCACATTCTCCTTGCCCTCGCTAGGGTTCAACAGCCCTAGCAAGCCAACAAGGTAGGAGGCTTCCTTATGCCCTGCCATAGCTGCCACCCGCAGGTTCTTCAGCGCCTCATCATCATTCTTCACGAAGAACTCCTGAATAGCTTCTCTGTAAATGATTTCTGGATTGTTATGTTCTTTGCACTTTTGCAAGAACTCAACAATTTCCCCTTCATCTTTACCGTACCAGTCCTGATGCCACTGGTACTTATCCACTGACACGGTTGTCTAAACCTTAGGACCATTCAGTATTTATTGAAATAACTTGCATGTTCCCGCAATGCTATACAGATCTTCAGAGGAGTTCTTTGCAACCGCGAGCAGCACCTTAAACCATGCCAAATGTGGAATATCCATCTTGGTTGTTGGAGAAGAGGACTGAAAAGGGTCTGTGGAGAAGAGGACTGAAAAGGGTGTGTGGAGAAGAGGGACTGAAAAGGGTGTGTGGAGGTTTTAAAAATCAAGGTGTCGTTTGGGGACGAAGAAGGAAGTGCCGCATATAAACCCAACCGGCGTGACCCACTTGACAATTGACGAAGACAAGGGTTTAGATCAGTTTCAATTATATTATTCGTTTCCCAAGCGCTGTGACTGAAACGACAATTGACACTTATCGCTGAAGCTGGAGGGACTCAATTGGTTTCGCGCGCTCCCATATTGAGAGCATTTATGATACCATTTGTCACCGGCAGCAGTCACAAAATTATAAATGCTTTTCGTCATAATTATTATGCTAAAATCACATCACCACTTTTGAAGCAAATGTGATACTTAATTTGTCTGCTTATCACCTGTAAAGAAAATGAAACAACTGTGTCTGATACTAATAATGCAAATATGACATCACCACGGAAATTAGGTATCTCAAGTGGCGGCTCCCCAGTCCAAGTGAACAAATTCATGTTGGCGGGAAAATTAGTAAGGGGACTGCTGTATAAATAACAAAGTTATATATTCTACCTCACATTGCACCACCAGTTGGTCCAAACAACCCTCAACTCACCATGGGTTCACCTACGAAAATCCCCCCCCATACTTATAACAACTCCACCCAAAAATGCAGACCCTATCTCACAGAAGAATAAGAACGCTGAAGATGTTCCTGTTGGACTTGCGAAATCCATCAACTTTTCATCTGAGGACCACGATGATGCAGGTCGTATCGGCCAGAAGCGGTACGATGCGTTGTTGACCGAAATAAAACGTCAGAAGAGACGTCTAAGATGGTATGAAGAAACATTGGGGAAGGAGAAAAGTCAAGCGAAATTACACCTTCGATCAGTCAAAGTAATGAAACTGAGGGTTAGGCTTGCGAAAGGTAAAGGTTGTCGAAGGTTCAGGGGGTCGAATGAGGCAGTGCAGATGAGGGAAGCAGAAGCACGTAAAGGATTTAACCTGTTCCGAGAGTATGCAAAATGTGTTGTCCCAAGCTACAACTGGGACGGAATCACCATGGAGTAAACCGTCGCTGGACAACGTTCATTTTCGTTATTTTCAGTAAGTTTGTTTGGAAAAAATGCGTAAACGTTCATTTTGACTGCTTTTGTTCCAAGTTTGTGTGCGCTCCTGAAGGTGTAACCATTTTGCTTTGGACACTTCAGATGGTATCTTGTATGTATCCAAGCTGTAAGACATGAAGAAAGAGCGAGTGAAAAATATGGGAAACTGCTTTTGGTTGATTATGGGTACTTTTGTAAAGCTAAATGGGTATGCTTTAATTGAAGTATGTTTACATTATTTTCTGTCAACATATTTAATTTCTCTTTACAAAATGCCTAAAAGGAATGGGATAGTTTTTAGCATTGATTGGATCTCCCTCACAGGAGTTGTTGTTCCTAAAATGGTAATATGAGGTTTGCTTATTCGTGTGAAATATATAATTTGACCAAGGAAATAACAATAATAATATTTTGTGTGTCATTTGAAAGGATAAAATAAGACTAATTTTTCCCAAAATTTAGATACGAAAAGTGAATTTTCCCAGTGAACAAACTCTTGTTTATGATGCAACTCCCCCTTTTGACTTAAAATTAAAGAAAAAGTTATTTTTAGTGGGCAACCTGTACGCAACCGTCAACATATGTTGTTGATACTATGCTGAACCATAAACCGTAAATGGTGCCACACTGTGTTTTCAAATGTGGTATAGGTACCATTTAATTAGTTATTTCATGATATATTGTTATTTTCTTATTTAGGTAGTTTTAGGATATCTTTTATTATTTATGTGTGATTTTATAATTAATGAGTTTACTTTTGGACCAAGTCACGATGGTGCCCAAGTCTTGTAAAGCCTATAAATAAGGCTAATGTAATAGTTGTAGGGGAGTTTATGTTGATGATTAATGAAATAGTTTATTTGTGGCATGGATTTGCTACGATATATGTGAGTTCGCACTAGCCCTAGATTTCGGTGCTCGTGTCGTGTGTGTGGTTGGTGACCTATGTCCCGACCCCGATTCCCATCAGTATGGGGGGGATTTTCGTAGGTGACCCCACGGTGAGTGAGGGTTGTTTGGACCAACTGGTGGTGCAATGTGAGGTTAAATATATCACTTTGTTATTTATACAGCAATCCCCTTACTAATTTACCCGCCAAAATTAATTTGTTCACTTTGACTGGGTAGCGGCCACTTTAGATACCTACTTTCCGTGGTGATGTCATATTTGCATTATTAGTATCAGATACACTAGTTTCATTTTCTTTATAGGTGATAATCAGACAAATTAAGTATCATATTTGCGGAGATTTAAGTGTTCGCGCAGCGTGGTTGAAATGTAAGTTACCTTGAGAACGTGTGCTGTCAAATTTGCATTATCAGTATCATAAACACAGTTTTCTTTTTCTGTACTGGTGATACGCGTTCATATTTAGTTCCATATTTGGCAAGAAGCAACTGCTTAGTTGTTAATGTTAAAATGCAAGTTACCTTCACTCGTTCTAATGTCATTTTTGCATTATTAGTATCATATACAATGTGATCATTTACTTTATTGTTAATGGTGCGTTGATATTTAGTTTCAAGGTTGGCAAAATGAAACTGATTACTTGGTCATGTTCAAATGTAACTAAGTCATTTGCTTCAAAAGTGGTGATGTGATTTTAGCATAATAATTATGACGAAAAGCATTTATAATTTTGTGACTGCTGCCGGTGACAACTGGTATCATAAATGCTCTCAATATGGGAGCGCGCGAAACCAATTGAGTCCCTCCAGCTACAGCGATAAGTGTCAATTGTCGTTTCAGTCACAGCGCTTGGGAAACGAATAATATAATTGAAACTGATAAACCCTTGTCTTCGTCCATTGTCAAGTGGGTCACGCCATTTGGGTTTATATGCAGCACTTCCTTCTTCGTCCCCAAACGACACATTGATTATTAAAACCTCCACACACCCTTTTCAGTCCTCTTCTCCACAGACCCTTTTCAGTCCTGTACTCCACAGACCCTTTTCAGTCCTCTTCTCCACAGACCATTTTCAGTCCCTCTTCTCCAACAACCAAGATGGATATTCCACATTTGGCATGGTTTAAGGTGCTGCTCGTGGTTGCAAAGAAGTCCTCTGAAGATCTGTACAACATGGCGGCAACCTGCAAGTTATTTAAAGAAATGCTCAACGATCCTGAGGTTTGGACAACGGTGTCAGTGGATAAGTACCAGTGGCATCAGGACCAGTACCCAAGTGAGGAAGGCAAAATTGTTGAGTTCTTGCAAAAGTGCAAAGAACATAACAATCCAGAAATGATTTACAGATAAGCTATTCATGACTTCTTCCTATTGAAAGATGATGACGGCATGAAGAACCTGCGGGTGGCGGCTACGGCAGGGCATGAGGAAGCCTCCTACCTTGTTGGCTTGCTAGGGCTGTTGAACCCTAGCGAGGGCAAGGAGAATGCGCTGGAGTTTTTGTGCCATCTCAGCAAAACGAAGAAACTGAACATAAAAGCTTGCAGGGATTCAATAAGCTTGCGACTGGGTCGATATACAATGTCTGGCACCAAAACTCCTCCTCTGCTTGAAAAGTTTACTACAGACCAAAATGTTTTTGAAGACTGCATTGACTGTGAGGGTAATCGGAAGTGGTATGAGTTCGGGGACTGCAGTGCCGACGACTGGGACAACGTAGATGCTTGGAACTGCTGTGAACCCTGCAAATGGAAGAGGGAGCTGTACTGCATCCAGCGCAAACTCCACTTCATGACTGCGTTTGATATATAAGTCTATATACATGGTATGATAGGTGTTTTATTAATCAATTGTTGTTTTGGTTTTTTGTGTTTTTATGTAAAGGTGAAACTGTGTGTGTCTGTGCCTAATAAATCACGGCCATGAGCTGGCCGAAGGAGCCCCTTTTCTCGGCCCTGGCACTTGCTCGTAAAACTGAAACGCAGCGTTTCAACAGGGTGCTTCGCCTTCCTGAAGACAAAAGAGAAATACTAAGGCATGATCATCTCGGCCTCGAGTGCAGGCCGAGACCGAGGCCGAGCAAAATCACGACCAAAGGCATTAAATACGAATCATCACGTGACAGCAGGGCCCCTTGCTTCATTTAATGAAGTAGTGCCTGTTTAATGCAGCAAACCCACTGGCAACGAATAAGCATTTAATGCATGAGGGAAGGTGGGAAGTGACTGAAGTCAGGTTCTGGCGACAGAGGGCAGAGTGATTAGACGTAGACATTCTCACAAGAATTCTTGCAGCTTGAGAGATTAGGTCACCAGCTATCAGAGCAATAAATGCGTCTCCACGGCCAGAAGCTCAGAACCTACGATCAAGAGCGGCGGCCGAGATTCACCAGGATTTCAGGGGGTCACAACACCATACTTCACGATCCCAAATGTCAATTAGATTGCCCACTTGCTCTAATCAGGCTCCACCATGCAGATTTTCAGCCTCGATTACTCCTCCAAGAACTCTTCCTATAAATACAAGGCTCAAACTACATTCAAAGGGTTCAAACACCAAACAAAAGCCTCCCACGGAGCAACTTATATTTTCCTGTAATGCACTTTCAATATTTTACTTGCTTTCCTAGGAGTAGTGATAGTTTGTAAGGAAGATTCATCCATCAATATATCATACGACCCTTGATTTTCAAGGCGCCGGAGCACCATCCTTGTTATTCGCTCACTCACCCCATATATCATACGACCGTCGCTCCCTGAGCAGCGCGCCGGAGCACCGGCCAAAAACCCACCAACACCACCACTCAACGGCCTTGTAGTTCAGGCCGTGAACCTAAACAGCCGAGACTAGTTCCTCTCTCGGCTACAATCGTTTGATTAGAAGACGAGTTCAAACAAGCGCACCACTTAACCATTCTATCCCCGTCAACCAAACTCGACGCACGGTAGACCGTGCTGGCACGCCCGCGCACAACCGCACCGCACCCAAAAGCAGGAAACCGCGTGTCAACGCATATCCCCTCGTCCCGGAACTCCAGGCCGTGAGATTTGCGCGGCAGACAGTGTGAACTTTGTATTGTTTTTATTTGAAGTATGTTTATGGTTTTGGGTCCTATATCGTTTCAATAACTGGTCTCAAATGTGGAATTGCTGGTTCATATCCCCCAAAGAGTCATTCGTTAAAGATGACAGACAGGCATATGGCAGGGAGGTTGCATGTTGTCAATCCGGAAAGGGATTATCCTTTCACTCACTTCGTTGACAAGTGGATGTCTGACACATCCTTGATCTTCTAAGATACTCTGATGATCCCATAAATACCCCAAAAAAATCCCCCTAATTTCCTGATTTGTCCTGCATTTGAAACTATATTTGCAACAAAACAGAAGTGTAATTAAGTCATCTGGTAATCCCTTTTCACTAACATAATTATTTCAATATCGCAAAGTGGATCTACGAATTAAGTGGAGGGTTTTTCCCAATTTGATTATAACCATGTACGACACTTCCCCATTATTTTCGGATTTGTCCAGCAATTTTTAGGATTTCTGCACCCAAAAAAAAATATATTGAATCCCATAGTACGGAAATCCCTCTTCACTAACATCAAGAATTACATATCAATTTTCACAAAAAACATTTTGCCAAATATTAACCCAAAACTCCTGACGAAGCATTCATCCCCACACAGAGTCAGGAAATTTCCCAAGTTTTTCCTTAATTTTCCTGCATTTTTAACGATTTTTGGGAAAAAAAACTGAATAAAATATACAAGAAATGCCAAGTGGAGGCGCTGGAGTGGGGAGCTGCAAGCCTGACCGCCACGCAGCGCAATCCCATGCCGCCACACGCCAGTTTTAGCATTTTCTAATCGTTTACACGTAAATATTCAATTAAAAATCGAAATTGAAGGTGACAAAATCCTGAAAAATTCCTCAGCGATCAGGACGGGATTTCCTTCAATGACATATCCAGAAAAAGGGCAAGACAAACAAATTTGGATACGGGATTAATGTGATCGAACATATGAGAGTGTGGGGTTTACAAAGTGTATTAGGGTTTTCATTTGCATCATCCGAATGTAGGGTTGGTTCCCAAATTTTTTTTTTCACTCCCTCCTAAACCAAGGTTTGTACTTTCTGTATGAAGTATTCATCCCCACACAGAGTTAGGAAATTTCCCAATTTTTTCCTTAATTTTCCTGCATTTTTAACGATTTTTAGGAAAAAAAAACTGAATAAAATATGCAAGAAATGCCAAGTGGAGGCGCTGGAGTGGGGAGCTGCAAGCCTGACCGCCACGCGGTGCGCTCCCATTTTGCCACACGCCAGTTTTAATATTTTCTAATCGTTTCCACTTAAATATTCAATTAAAAATCGAAATTGAAGGTGAAAAAATCCCGAAAAATTCCTCAGCGATCGGGACGGGATTTCCTTCGATGACATATCCGGAAAAAGGGCAGGACAAACAAATTTGGATACGGGATTAATGTGATCGAACATATGAGAGTGTGGGGTTTACAAAGTGTATTAGGGTTTTCATTAGCATCATCCGAATGTAGGGTTGGTTCCCAAATTTTTTTTTTAAACTCCCTCCTAAACCAGGGTTTGTACTTTCCGTATGAAGTATTCATCCCCACACAGAGTTAGGAAATTTCCCAATTTTTTCCTTCATTTTCCTGTAATTTTAACGATTTTTGGGAAAAAAATGAATAAAATATACAAGAAATGCCAAGTGGAGGCGCTGGAGTGGGGAGCTGCAAGCCTGACTGCCACGCGGCGCAATCCCATGCCGCCACTCGCCAGTTTTTCTATTTTCTAATCGTTGCCACTTAAATATTCAATTTTTAAACGACTTCAAGGGTGTAGGGGCTTGCCGCCTACGGTTTAGGGTTTACTGTCGAATGCTTAGGGTTAAAAAATATTAAACCAATGCTTTTCTTTCCCGCTCATGGGTTAGGGTTAACAAAATAAAAAACATTCCTGCAAATTTTGAATTTGCCGCTCACAGACACGGATTGTTACGACCAAAACAGGACAATTCAAACTTGAAACTCCATATTAGTTCTCCCCAAAAAATAAATTACAATTCCTTTTCAGATTTTAAGGAAAATGAATTGGGGGTTTTGAGCAAATTTTTGGCAGGGTTGTCATCTTCTGTTATCTTCATTTTCCCTTCTGGCCAAAGCCATGTCGAATTCTTCAACAAATACTCAAGGAAAGAGGTGTCGGCACTGCAATGCTGAGATGGTTATGCTAATTTCCAAATCTGAAAGGAATATGGGCAGACCGTATTGGAAGTGCTTCACAACATATGTAAGTATTATCTTCCCTAAGCCAATAACACTAACTCAGATCGGCCATTGCCTAAGCCAACGAAAACTGCTACAGAGTAGAAGAATTGGGTCTGACATTGTAATCCGAAAATGAAAAATGTAACTTTCTTATGTTTTTTTAGGGAGCTACAAGGTGTAGTGGCTATGAATGGGTGACTGGAGGCAACATGCCAACTGAATCTCAAATTGAAAACCAGCTGGATGTGAAGGAACTTAATGTATATGCTAAAGTCATCCGTATAGTGAAGGGCATTAAAAACATCCTCCTACTGTTGTTAGTTCTATCATTTCTGAATTTGGCAGTTCAAGTGATGAAGAAGTAAGAAACTTTTTGCGTCTGGAAATCTTCCAGCTATTTCAAGTATATATTTATAAATTGTGTTCTGTTTTGGCTTTTCAAGTATATATTTTGTAATTTTCTAATCCGGACAGCTATGAAATATGAAGAAGTGTTTGCAAATCTACTATAATGAATTAATCATTGAGCATAAACCCTGAACCCTAAACCCATAAACCGTAAATGGTGCCACACAAGAATAAGAACGCTGAAGATGTTCCTGTAGGACCTGCGAAATCCATCAACTTTTCATCTGAGGACCACGATGATGCAGGTCGTATCGGCCAGATGCCGTACGATGCGTTGAAGACTGAAATAAAACGTCAGAAGATACGTCTAAGATGGTATGAAGAAACATTGGGGATGGGTAAAAGTTAAGCGAAATTACACCTTCGATCAGTCAAACTAATGAAACTGAGGGTTAGACTTGCGAAAGGAAAAGGTTGTCGAAGGTTCTGGGGGTCGAATGAGGCAGTGCAGATGAGGGAAGCAGAAGCACGTAAAGGATTTGACCTGTTCCGAGAGTATGCAAAATGTGTTGTCCCAAGCTACAACTGGGACGGAATCACCATGGAGTAAACCGTCGCTGGACAACGTTCATTTTCGTTATTTTCAGTAAGTTTGTTTGGAAAAAATGCGTAAACGTTCATTTTGACTGCTTTTGTTCCAAGTTTGTGTGCGCTCCTGAAGGTGTAACCATTTTTCTTTGGACACTTCAGATGGTATCTTATATGTATCCAAGCTGTAAGACGTGAAGAAAGAGCGAGTGAAAAATATGGGAAACTGCTTTTGGTTGATTATGGGTACTTTTGTAAAGCTAAATGGGTATGCTTTAATTGAAGTATGTTTACATTATTTTTTGCCAACATATTTAATTTCTCTTTACAAAATGCCTAAAAGGAATGGGATAGTTTTTAGCATTGATTGGATCTCCCTCACAGGAGTTGTTGTTCCTAAAATGGTAATATGAGGTGTGCTTATTCGTGTGAAATATATAATATATGACCAATGAAATAACAATAATAATATTGTGTGTCATTTGAAAGGAGAAAATAAGACTAATTTTTCCCAAAAATTACATACGAAGCAAATGTAACTGATAGTTGTGTTATTTTAAATTAGATAATGAACATGAAGGAAATAGACGGAAAAGGTTTGCAAAACATAATGTTACGGTTGAAACGAAAGCGAGTTCAAACCATATTCCGAAGATGAAGTGTACACTCTGTATTATCACATCTTATGAAATTGAGTACGAAAGTGAGTTGAAAAAATACTTTCGACGATTTATACCTTCCCCCAGTTGTGTAATGCCACAAGGAGCTGGTATCAATTTTGGGGCATTTTTTCCGATTTTTCTCCTTGTTATTACCATGTCTTCAATAATTTTCCCCTAGTTGTGTAATGAAAATAACGAAATACAACACATGGCGGGACCTGACCGCATCAACCTTGGGTAGGTGCACACGTGCCATCAATGACCATTCTCTCACCCTTCCTTTGCAAACATCGGGATAATAATTCGACAAATGCTACCACCTCATTGAAAGTTGAAAATTCAAAATTCATGTGTATGCTATCTGTGATTAATACGAGGCTTTAATCCGAACTCAACCTAAATCAAATACTCTCATTACTGAACCAAAAAACAAAACTGATGTGATAGATGGGGAAAACAGATAAAACAAACTGCGGAATACTCCAGGACATTATATATAAACGGTGTCGTATGGCTATGGGATACTCATTGCCGTACATCAACATCTTGTTTTCTTCCAGACTCTTCTTTGGAGTTGTGTTTTGTGCATACAACGAATCCCCCAATCTGAAGAAACTGAAGATTTGTCAACATGTCAACCAGTTCAGACGGCAATGCAAATCAGGGGGACTCCGATGGGTCATGGGAATATGCCCCCAATTATCTCAGGTCCCCTCTACCACCGCTGCCACTTCCAACCTCCTCGGCAAGCGAGGGCGACTCCGATGATCCTGCTCTGGAAATAAATGATATGAAGAACAAACTGGAACACGACTCCTCCTTGGTCCATTATTGGACTCAAAAGTGTGTCGGAGCTGAGCAGAAGTTGGCGTATTTGACGCGCCAAGTGAACAAAGCGCGTTACAGAAAAGAGAAGCACAGAATTCGTGGCCAAAGAAGAAAGCTCAAAGTAGAGGATTTGCAAATGACCCTGGAGGATGCTACGTACGAATCTTTGAGCATCCACAAAGGAGGCGACAAGCATGGGCAGGCAATGTCTGTGGCTTTCAACGAAGGTTTTGAGCAATTCCGACGGTTCGCTGCAGATGTCCACAAACATATTGACTGGGACGCCATAACTCCGTCTGCTGCACAGCAAATCATCTCCGACGGTGTACACCCACCAGAGCTAGGCCACCAACCAGCAAAAGCCAATGATAATGACGGCTGGTAGCCATATCAATCGCTAGGCAATCGTTATTCACTTGTTTGTTTTTTGTTAATGCCAGATCTGGGTTTGTGTTTACATGTTTATGCCTGATCTGACTTACGTGCAGCTTATTAAGGTTTAAATCTGCTATCACAGCCTTGGGTTCTATGTTCTTACCAGAGTTCAATCTTATTTCTTCGATCACTAACTACTGGATTAGTAGAGTTCAGTTACTAATAGTGCTCAAATTTTTGGTTTAAAAAATTGTCGGTGGGTCGATAAATTTTTTCAAGATTATCTGACATAGATATTCGGTTCTTTGACACATTACTGGCACATAGTGATGGTTTCAAGATTCCCTTGCTGACACACAGTGATGGTTTCAAGATTCCCTTACCTACATATTTCATTTTCCTTGCAACCGTTGCAAAGGTGTATAAAACGTTACCCACATTGCATGAATCCCAAACGAATCCTTTCAAACACTAGCTCCATGTTCTGAAAACACCAAAGCCCCAGGATGGACATCCACCTTCAACCAAAGATGGATCCGAAAGTTCGAGTTGCGCATAATTATTGCAAGCATGGTGACGTTCACGACCATCCTTGTGGGACGTGCAGGGATCTATTCGACGTAGGTCCAGACAATGTTCAATACTATCGGTCCCCGACCCCTTCTCCCCCAAAGCCCCCATCTCCCATTGTTTGCATTACTCTCAGAGTGGTGAGAGGATTGCTACAAGGACAAACGCATTCTAGATTGGGAGGAACGTGGCCGCTTTGAGTCAAGTGATGACTTTGATGCTGATAACTAAGTGGCTCTTCAAATAACTTATTGTTGACTTTAATGTACTTTTTTTTATTTTATTTTTCCAGGGGGTCGAATGTAAGTCATGCGATACGTGTGTGACACTTAATAATTATCGAATACAAAAGTTACTTTGTTTTTGGGCAGTTTCACTGTTGCTTTTCACATACCTTAGTTCAGTATCAACATGAGGCACTTACATAAGATTCACTAACGGTTCCAGATGGTTTCTGATCGGTGCATATTTACATATCATTTTGTACCCTTCTAGCTTATGATTTGGTTATGTTTTTGAGTTAAACTTGTGCTTTTAATCCTTTTTGTGTTTATCTTTCAGTTCATTGAGCTTTAGGTAATAATGAGGGCTTTGGATAGTAAATGATGCAATCCATGCATGTTAGGGCCTAATTTGGATGAATGGATGAAGAGCTTAAAGACAAACTCAATTTTGGCTACAGTCCCCTGCCAGCCCAGTTTCTTAGGTCATATTGCAAGCTTTGTTTCAGCAACCTACATAGCTCGGATGAGGCCACATTCTTCATGAACGTTGTTCCAATGGGTGTATACTATAACATATCCGAAATTCAGCCCCATTGGATAATTGTGGAGTCTGTTACCTAGCAAACACAGAGCCATGCTCAGGATGGATTTTATCAGCGCGCAAAATGAGTTAGCAATTTGTTTTGGCCTTAACTTCCTCCTCCGACCTTGGATTGGCCCAAATGATATATGGCTGGAAAGAAGACATTCTGAACTTCAAGTTTGAGTGCTTAAAGTCATAATTTGCTTAAGGGAAGCCCAATTCGTAAGCCCTTGAAGTTGCTGGTCATGCTGACCTCAGGATGAGCTATTATTTCTGGTTGGAAGCTTGGTCATGGTGACATGAAGATGAGCTAGGGCTGCTGGTGGGATTTATTAGTGAAGTGCATCAACCATTTCAGATTTTATAATGGAAGTGTTGTATGCATTAGTGAAGTGCATCAACCATTTCAGATTTTATAAAACAAAGTGTTGTATGCATTAGCCATACTTAATTCAGATTTTCAGCTTCCTTAGGCCTATATATAGTGAGGTTTCCCAAGCTTGTAAACACACCCCAAGGGGGGGAGCTCTCAAACACTTCTCTAGAGCTCCCTTCCCTTCTCTCCCTCAAATTCTCTTAGTTTCTCTTTCTAGTTTTCAATTGTTATAATGAGATCTTTGTGCTGAAATTCTCCTTAAGTTTTTCCAAGTTCTACTTAATTTTCATTGTTATGTAAATTCTTTTCTTTAGTTTCAAGTTTGATTAGTTTCCAAGTTTCAATTATGATTTTTGTTCTTATTCATTATGCTTATAAGTTAATATGCTAGTTTGAATGATTGATCACCATTTAGGCTTGCATGTTAGCTATCTTGGTTTGAATTAAGAGTAGACACCATGCTTTAATTCGAATTGAACTATGAATAGGAAGAGTATGTATGGACATTCGACAACAGGGATTAGATACATGCTTGGTTGTTTAAAATGTTCTTCTATGCTTAATGGGTTCCTAATGCTTAATTTTAGGTTAGACAACAAATGATCAAATTAGGGAATTAGGAACACAAGGTTATGACCAAACACCATGGCTTAATCATACATTAGCTAGAATCAATCCGTTAATCTAATTGAACTTGGGAACTTATCTACTTGAGTTAGTTATTTTCTTTCTTCCTTGTTTTATTTATTTCCTTTCTTTTTCATTTCTGTTTTGTATAGGGAAACTAAATTGGATCATTCAATCACCAATCCCTGTGGAATCGACCTCGCACTTACATACGCTAAACTACCAACGGTTCGTGCACTTGCGAGTATCACAAGTTGAGGATGCAGCTTAATCCATTTTGGTGCAGCTGTATCTACACAACAAGTTTTTGGCGCCGTTGCCGGGGATTGGCAACATAGTTTGGTTCTATTTCTTTTCCCTACTTGTTTTATTTTTATTTTTCATTTTCATGTTTTTCTAGACAATTTCAAGTTTTAAAGTTAATGACGTTAATGGACAAGTTGTGTTTGTAGTCCAACAGAAAAGGACAATTGCCCAACAAGCAAGAGAACTGGGTTTAAGTCCCAGCTTACACAACCCATTGGTGCTTGTTGCTTTGAAGCATGGAATTGGATGTGTGTTGATTTTCCTTTTCATTTTAGTTTTTATTTCCTAATCCTTTTAATTCCATTTCAAGTTTGTGTGTTTGTTTTAGCAATTTATGATAGCTTAATAAAAATGGAGAGAGATGGCAACCTCAATCATAAGAATGGGAAGTGTGGAGCAATGGGAGAAGTCGCGACCTCCAAGTGCATCACATTCGACCTAATCGCTTCAAGGGGGAGCATTTCAATCCTTTCTCTTCTTTGAATTATGTTTATTTCCGTCATTGTTTTTACCTTTTGGTCCGCGTTGAGTTCTTTGTTTTTCTGTGCTGAATCCAACCATATAAAGAACGTGAAATTTGGACTTACGGTTGGAAAGTTATAGCCTAAACACTGAACACAGGTCGAAGCTGAAAAATAGAGAAACGAATCTGTCCAAATGGTGATAAACGGGTGATAGAAAGTGCTGTTTGTGTTTTTCTTTGGTTTATTGGTTTGTTTCTTTTAGTACAACAATTTATGTTGTTTGTTTGAATTTGTTTAGAGTACTTAGTTCATTTTCATTTATGGTTTGTTGTTCCATTTTATCTTAATTTTTTTTTGTTTCTTATCTTAAAAATTTTAAAAAGATTTTTCATATGAGCTGACTTATGGTAACTCCAGTGAGCACTTCCGTCAATACAGTGTCTAGGAGTTCTATAGGCGACACCTTCGGTGTCTAAGAAGTTTGGGTTTTAAGCGGGACCATTGTGACCCCTCCAACCTTCCCGGATCCCCTGGCTGTGTTTTCTGAGGCCCTTAACTGGTCATCCGTGAGTTGCTTGTATATTGTGTGTTTTTAAATTAAGTTTTTTTTATTTTCTTTGTTTTCTTTTTTGTTGAGTCTTTGTTTTTGTTTTGTTTTTGTTTTTGTGTTGTTATGTTAGTTTATTTATTTATTTACGTGGTATGGTTAGTTAGTTTATTTCTGAGTGTTAAAACACATTTTTATTTCAAACATTGCATAAAAACAAAACAAAAAAAAACAAAACAAAACAAAACAAAAAAAAAAACAATAAATAAAAAAAAACATCATCATCATCATCTTCTTCATCTTCTTCATCATCTTCATCTTCATGGCATGCCTCTGTTTTCTCTTACTTGCAGAATCTGCAGCAACTCCACATGGTCCTCATTTTTTCTCTGCAGTGCTTCCACGTGCTGATTGGCACAATAGAGCCGCTTCTGCAAGTCCGCCACCATAGCCTTCAAGGAAGCTATTTCCTCGCTCATCGCGGCACACTCCCTTGTCCTCGCCAGTAATCGCATGCCCAAATTGGTAGCAGAGACTGCGTGGAGCACAGTTAAATTGTGGGACTCCTCTACCGCTGCCTTATCAGACCTCTGTGCCACATGCAGATGATCTGTCGGAGTGAGCTTGTTGCTAATCATGCCTCCTAGCAGCACTGCTCTGTTCGACAGTGCCTCAGAAAAGTTCGGTATTGCCTCAGCAAAGTTTGAGGCCGTGCCATGATGATATGAAGAGTTTGGAAAGACAGTGTTTGAAGGAGCCCTTGTCTGGGCATTCGGTGGTGCAAGTGAGAGCTCAAGGTTGAGATCATCAAGGTGAGTGCATGAGGATGCCATTTTTTTTTTCTGTTTCTGGATTTTTTGATGTTTTTCCTTGAGTTTGCAGGAAGAAATGCTGGGTATCATCCGCTTGTAGAGGCGTGCTTTAAATAGACATATGCTGATGAAGGTGCCAACACCATTTCGGATTTCCCGAGCATGCTCGACCTAATCGCTTCAAGGGGGAGCACCTTTACTTTTACTTTACTTTTCTTTTTTCCATGTTTTCTGGTGTTTAATGTTTTTGCCCGTTACTTTCATTTTCTAGAGCTTTGTGTTTTTGCTTTTCCCTTTCGGCTATCATCTTTATCTTATTTTAGTTAGGGAAATGTGTTTTCTTTTCCGTTTGTCGTCTTTATTTTATTTAAGTTTGGGAAGTGTGCTTTCTTTTCCGTTTTTTTTTTCTTCTGCAACTTTACTATTTTATTTCCGAAACAAAATAACGAAAATACAAAAACAACAATAATGCAGTAGGAAATCATTTCTTCTCGGTGCTTGGTGTCTCGACCATTGGAGCTTTGAGTTTGGCCCTCTGGCTGTCCTCTTCCGGGGCTTCACGCACAGCTTCTTGGGGCTCATCACTTGAGCTCCCAAAGATCGCAATCTTAGCTTGAGCGTAACTACTCTCGCGATCTGCTTGTTTGCGTTTACCCGGTCGGTCTAGGTCTTCCAGCTGTTTTCGCATGTCGCGAGAGTACAACTCTACCATCTTTGATAGGTTTCTATTCTCGTCCCGCAATACTTCTAGCTGGTGTCGATTCACCTCCACTATCCTTGACCTCTCCCTTTTCAAGCTTTTTATAGCAGTCTGACACTCCTCAACCATACTTCGCTCCGCCGCCAACTGACCTTTCAGCACCTCTACCTCATGGGACTTCGCAAGTAGGCGATGACCCAAACTTGCGACTGTTGCCGTACTCTGCACGCTCAGTGCTAGGGCATCGCTCACGACCCGGTTGTCATCCCTTGTCCCCAGAACACGTATATCTTTAGGAGTCACTAAATTTCTAGCCACTCCAATAGCAACATCGTTGTCCAGGAGTATTGAGTCAGTTACTGTCACAGGCCCCCGTGCGGAAGCAAAGTAGGGCATCCATACTGGTGCCGCTGCTTGGCCTCGTGTCTGAGTCGGTGGAGCTAGGTTGAGATCCAACGAAAATGGGTAGTTAGAGGCCATTTGATTTCTCACTCTCTTTTCTTCTTTCTTTCTTTTCTCTTTTGTGTGTTTCTGAGTTTGTGTTTTTTTTTACCCTTTCTTTTTACCTTTTATAGACTTAGTCTGCTAACCCTAGCCGCTGCGGTTCTGAGTTCTGTGCGGCCCTTATGGCTTCTCTCTATATGTCGCCGCACCCGTTTCCCAACCCCCCTTAATTGCATTTTCACCTTTCACCACCTTCTAGTGAAAAAGTCGTCCCGCTTCACCCAAGAAGCCAATAATTCTGGCTTGGGGGATGTGACAGCTGCTTCTGCGCGGCGACACGTCCCTCACCCCTTTCACCCGTGACTTCCCAGGAACCAAGGCATCAGGGACCACACACTTTCTTTTCAGAAATCCCGCCTTTGCGCTCCCAATTCAAGTTTCATTTTATTTAAAAAAAAATAATAATAATAATAATAACAAACGTGTGGGCTTCAGATTTCATTGTGGGTTAGGTTTTCACCGTTGTTAGGTTTCAAGGTGGGTTAACTTTCTTTTGGGTTGGGCTTTCAATCGTTTGGGTTTTAGTTTGCGTAAGACTGTCTGTTTAGGGCTTACTGTTTTGAGTGTTTTACTGTTTCGTTATTTATTTATTTGTTTGTTTGTTTGTTTTGTAATTTTTATTTTTATTTATTTTATTTTATTTTATTTGTGTATTTTAATTCAAGTGTGTTTTGTGATTTATATTTACTTTAGTACCTTTCATTTCTTGTTATGACATTGTTTGTGGCTAATTTTTAAACATTGAGGACAATGCTCATTTCTAGGTTTGGGGGTATTGGAGTTTAGCAAGTAAACTTGGTTTTTCTTAAAATTAAAAAAAAAATTAATAATAAATTTTAAATTTCTTTCTTATTTTGAATCTTGTTTTGTTTAGTCACTTTCCGAACACATTTGATGAGATTGTGATAAATGTTTGCATGACTTAAATGAAAATTGAATTTTATTTATTATTTATTTTTTTTCCTTGTAAATTTTTATTGTAAAAAAAAATTAATTAATTGATTAATTTGGCATCGTTCTAGCATGATATGTTCGAAACCTTCTTTGCACTTGCCATTTGTTTCATAATTCTCCAATTAAAGGATTTGCATGACCCAAAGAATTGTATCAAGCATAAATTAGACTTATATAACCATAAATGTGAGCTTTTGAGCCTTGTGCTTCATTTCATGAGTGTTATACACATACTCTTATTTTCTTGTCATCAAAGTTGTTGTTTGATCTCATTATTCATTGATTTGGTTGAATACTTAAAAGTCATTCATTCTTTTGCAATTCGATTTCATGACATTTAAGAAATGATATTAGGCCCTCTTTGGATCGTTTGTACCTTTCAAGCTAACCTTATGCATGCTTAAAGCATGATTTTCCATTGTTAACCATATTGAGCCTACATGTAAACCTTTTCTTTCATTTACCAATTATATTTCCTCGCCTTAGCCCGAAAAACAAATATTTACCTTTCTAAGGAACTCATAGGGAATGGGTGTTACATTTTGAAAGAAAAATATATATATATATATATATATATATATATATATATATATATATATATCACACAATTGGTGAAAGAAAAGAGAAAAGTTGTGATTAAGTGGTGGTTGAATGAAATTTCATTTTTGGGTTTCATTTTTGGGCCTTCAAAATAAATTGGTGGTTGTTCAGGAAAGGAGTGAATCAATGTAAATGAAGGTATAAGGAGTTTTGATCATGTAAAAGAAAAATAAATTCTCATTGTGATGATTCGAAGTCTTGTAAACAATTGTTTTATGCTCTTATATTTTGAGTTCCTTGGACTTTGTTTTATCCATACCTTTCATTTCTTACTCACCTTACACCCTTGGCCCCATTACAACCTATGTTAAAGACCTAAATTGATCTTAAATGTCATGTGGTTGAATTGCATTCATTTTTCTACTTTTAAGTGTTTGGCATCCTTCTTGAGATCATATTAATGCAAGTTCTTCATCTTTCTATTTCGAGTTAAGTCTTTATGGTTTAACTCTAATCTCATGTTTATAACTGAGTGTTGCATTATAGCCCTCTTCCGAGTGATTCATTTGTGAGAGGACAACTTTGGTGAGATTTGAAGTTGAACTTGTGCTTTGTATGATTTTTGAAATTGTGTGAAAACTAAGATTGGGGAATTTGTTGCATTTGGCTATCACACTACCACACTTTGAGCATATTATGTTTTGAACTTTGCCGCTTTGTGAATAATGTTTAAAATTGAGCTTTTATTGTTAAAACTTTTGAGTCATGTGCATGAGTCATTTCTCTTCAGAAAATGTTCGGAAAGATTGTTTTGAGTTCTTTTTTTTTTTGTAATTTTAATTTTTTTTTTTTTTTGGTTTTGTTTTGTTTTGTTCTGTTTTTGTTAATGTAATTATTTTTTTTTTTTTTTTTGTTTTTTATTTTGCTTAAGGACTAACAATCTTTTAAGTTTTCTAATTACCTTGTTTTACAGAGTCAGTAAAACGTTTGTGGGTATCGTATCTGTTAAACCCTCAGGAGACACAACTCCTCCTACTAGGGATGCCTAGAGGTTTAAAGGCTTGTTGCATATGCTCAATGCAATCGAGTTACCTACGAAAGTGGTCTAGTTAACTTCTTGTTTGTTTTTATCTTTGTTTTCCTTTTGTTTTGCTTGAGGACTAGCAAAATCTAGGTTTGGGGGTATTTGATCGGTGCATATTTACATATCATTTTGTACCCTTCTAGCTTATGATTTGGTTATGTTTTTGAGTTAAACTTGTGCTTTTAATCCTTTTTGTGTTTATCTTTCAGTTCATTGAGCTTTAGGTAATAATGAGGGCTTTGGATAGTAAATGATGCAATCCATGCATGTTAGGGCCTAATTTGGATGAATGGATGAAGAGCTTAAAGACAAACTCAATTTTGGCTACAGTCCCCTGCCAGCCCAGTTTCTTAGGTCATATTACAAGCTTAGTTTCAGCAACCTACATAGCTCAGATGAGGCCACATTCTTCATGAAAGTTGTTCCAATGGGTGTATACTATAACATATCCGAAATTCAGCCCCATTGGATAATTGTGGAGTCTGTTACCTAGCAAACACAGAGCCATGCTCAGGATGGATTTTATCAGCGCGCAAAATGAGTTAGCAATTTGTTTTGGCCTTAACTTCCTCCTCCGACCTTGGATTGGCCCAAATGATATATGGCTGGAAAGAAGACATTCTGAACTTCAAGTTTGAGTGCTTAAAGTCTTAATTTGCTTAAGGGAAGCCCAATTCGTAAGCCCTTGAAGTTGCTGGTCATGCTGACCTCAGGATGAGCTATTATTTCTGGTTGGAAGCTTGGTCATGGTGACATGAAGATGAGCTAGGGCTGTGTTGCGTAGATTTAGCTCCACCAAAATGGATTAAGCTGCATCCTCAACTTGTGATACTCGCAAGTGCACGAACCGTTGGTAGTATAGCATATGTAAGTGCGAGGTCGATTCCACAGGGATTGGTGATTGAATGATCCAATTTAGTTTCCCTACACAAAATAGAAACAAAAACAAAGAACATAAAACAAGGAAGAAAGAAATAAGTAACTCAAGCAAATAAGTTCCCAAGTTCAATTTAGATTAATGGATTGATTCTAGCTAAAGTATGATTAAGCCATGGTGTGTGGTCATAACCTTGTGTTCCTAATTCCCTAATTTGATCATTTGTTGTCTAACCTAAAATTAAGCATTAGGAACCCATTAAGCATAGAAGAACATTTTAAACAACCAAGTATGTATCTAATCCCTGTTGTCGAATGTCCATACATACTCTTCCTATTCATAGTTCAATTCGAATTAAAGCATGGTGTATACTCTTAATTCAAACCAAGATAGCTAACATGCAAGCCTAAATGGTGATCAATCATTCAAACTAGCATATTAACTTATAAGCATAATGAATAAGAACAAAAACCATAATTGAAACTTGGAAACTAATTCAACTTGAAAACTTAAGAAAAGAATTTACATAACAAAGAAAAATAAATTACAACTAAGAAAACATTAAGGAAACTAAGAGAACTTTGAGGAAGAAAGGAAGTGTTTGAGAACTTTGAGGAAGGAGAAGAAAGTGTTTGGGAACTTTAGAGAATTTGGAAGAGAGTGGTTGAGAACTTGGAGGGTGTTTGTGAACTTGGAGAATTTGAGAACTTAGGGAAGGAAGAGAAATGTGTTTGTGAAGTGTTTGAGACATGGAGACTTTTGGAAGAGAAGGGAAGTAGAGAGATGTTTGAGAACTTTGAGGATTTTGGAAGAACATGTGTTTGAAAGCTTTAGAGAATTAGAAGAAGAGAAAGGAAAAGTGTTTGATATTTAGTACAAAGAAAATTTAATAGAATGATCTTATTACAACAATTGAGAACTACAAAGGGAAACTAAGAGAATTTGAGGGAGAGAAGGGAAGGGAGCTCTAGAGAAGTGCTTGAGAGCTCCCCCCCTTGGGGTGTTTTTACAAGCTTGGGAAACCTCACTATATATAGGCCTAAGGAAGCTGAAAATCTGAATTAAGTATGGCTAATGCATACAACACTTGTTTTATAAAATCTGAAATGGTTGATGCACTTCACTAATGCATACAACACTTCCATTATAAAATCTGAAATGGTTGATGCACTTCACTAATAAATCCCACCAGCAGCCCTAGCTCATCTTCATGTCACCATGACCAAGCTTCCAACCAGAAATAATAGCTCATCCTGAGGTCAGCATGACCAGCAACTTCAAGGGCTTACGAATTGGGCTTCCCTTAAGCAAATTAAGACTTTAAGCACTCAACCTTGAAGTTCAGAATGTCTTCTTTCCAGCCATATATCATTTGGGCCAATCCAAGGTCGGAGGAGGAAGTTAAGGCCAAAACAAATTGCTAACTCATTTTGCGCGCTGATAAAATCCATCCTGAGCATGGCTCTGTGTTTGCTAGGTAACAGACTCCATATTTATCCAATGGGGCTGAATTTGGAATATGTTATAGTACACACCCATTGGAACAACTTTCATGAAGAATGTGGCCTTATCCGAGCTATGTAGGTTGCTGAAACAAAGCTTGCAATATGACCTACGAAACTGAGCTGGCAGGGGACTGTAGCCAAAATTGAGTTTGTCTTTAAGCTCTTCATCCATTCATCCAAATTAGGCCCTAACATGCATGGATTGCATCATTTACTATCCAAAGCCCTCATTATTACCTAAAGCTCAATGAACTGAAAGATAAACACAAAAAGGATTAAAAGCACAAGTTTAACTCAAAAACATAACCAAATCATAAGCTAGAAGGGTACAAAATGATATGTAAATATGCACCGATCAAATACCCCCAAACCTAGATTTTGCTAGTCCTCGAGCAAAACAACACAAAACAAAGTTTAAAACAAAACAAGAAGTTAACTAGACCACTTTCGTAGGTAACTCGATTGCATTGAGCGAATGCAACAAGCCTTTAAACCTCTAGGCATCCCTAGTAGGAGGAGTTGTGTCTCCTGAGGGTTTAACAGATACGATACCCACAAACGTTTTTCTAACTCTACAAAACAAAATGGTTAGAAAACTTAATAGATTTGTTAGTCCTTAAGCAAAAACAAAAACAAAAACCAAAACAAAAATAATTACAAAAACAAAAACAAAAATAAAAGAAATAAAAATACAACTCAAAACAATCTTTCCGAACATTTTCTGAAGAGAAATGACTCATGCACATGACTCAAAAATTTTAACAATAAAAACTCAATTTTAGAAATTATTTACAAGGCGGCAAAGTTCAAAACACAACATGCTCAAAGTGTGGTAGTGTGATAGCCAAATGTAACAAATTCCCCAATCTTAGTTTTCACACAATTTCAAAAATCATACAAAGCACAAATTCAACTTCAAATCTCACCAAAGTTGTCCTCTCACAAATGAATCACTCAGAAGAGGGCTATAATGCAACACTCAGTTATAAACATGAGATTAGAGTTAAACCATAAAGACTTAACTCGAAATAGAAAGATGAAGAACTTGCATTAATATGATCTCAAGAAGGATGCCAAACACTTAAAAGTAAGAAAATGCATGCAATTCAACCATATGACATTTAAGATCAATTTAGGTCTTTAGCATAGGTTGTAATGGGGCCAAGGGTGTAAGGTGAGTAAGAAATGAAGGGTATGGATAAAACAAAGTCCAAGAAACTCAAAATATAAGAGCATAAAACAATTGTTTACAAGACTTCGAATCATCACAATGAGAATTTATTTTTCTTTTACATGATCAAAACTCCTTATACCTTCATTTACATTGATTCACTCCTTTCCTTAAACACCAATTTATTTTGAAGGCCCAAAAATGAAACCCAAAAATGAAATTTCATTCAACCACCACTTAATCACAACTTTTCTCTTTTCTTTCACCAATTGTGTGATTTTTTTTTTTTTCCTTCAAAATGTAACACCAATTCCTAAACTTAGTATGAAAAACACATCCCAATTAAAGCTCATGAGTTCCTTAGAAAGGTAAATATTTGTTTTTCAGGCTAAGGCGAGGAAATATAATTGGTAAATGAAAGAAAAGGTTTACATGTAGGCTCAAAATGGTTAACAATGGAAAATCATGCTTAAGCATGCATAAGGTTAGCTTGAAAGGTACAAACGATCCAAAGAGGGCCTAATATCATTTCTTAAATGTCATGAAATCGAATTGCAAAAGAATGAATGACTTTTAAGTATTCAACCAAATCAATGAATAATGAGATCAAACAACAACTTTGATGACAAGAAAATAAGAGTATGTGTATAACACTCATGAAATGAAGCACAAGGCTCAAAAGCTCACATTTATGGTTATATAAGTCTAATTTATGCTTGATACAATTCTTTGGGTCATGCAAATCCTTTAATTGGAGAATTATGAAACAAATGGCAAGTGCAAAGAAGGTTTCGAACATATCATGCTAGAACGATGCCAAATTAATCAATTAATTAAATATTTTTTTTTTTTTACAATAAAAATTTACAAGGAAAAAAAATAAATAATAAATAAAATTCAATTTTCATTTAAGTCATGCAAACATTTATCACAATCTCATCAAATGTGTTCGGAAAGTGAATAAAATCAAAATCAAAATAAAAGCAAGACTTAACAAAATAAAATAAAAATAAAAACAAGCAAATAAAAAAAAAATTAAATAAAATTAAGGAAAAACCAATTTTACATGCTAAACTCCAATACCCCCAAACCTAGAAATGAACATTGTCCTCAATGTTTAAAAATTAGGAACAAGCAATGTCATAATAAGAAATGAAAGGTACTAAAGTAAATATAAACCACACCAAAAAAAAAAAAAAAAAACACAAATAAAATAATTACAAAAATAAAAATTACAAAACAAACAAACAAATAAACAAAAAAGAAAAAAAATGAAACAGTAAAACACTCGAAACAGAAAGCCCTAAACAGACAAAACAGTAAGCCCTAAACAGACAGTCTTACGCAAACCAAAACCCAACCCAAAAGAAAGTTAACCCACCTTGAAACCTAAACAACGGTGAAAACCCGACCCACAATGAAATCCGAAGCCCACACGTTTTTTTATTATTATTTTTTATTTTTAAGAGAACATGGGTCATGATGTCTCGGTTCAGTGTAAGGGACCAACTGACAGGGCGAGACACGTGTTGACGCGTAGAGGCGCCGCAGACTCCACAAGCAAAAATTACGGGCTCATGGAAAGGCGCGAAGACTTTACTGAACGCGTTCGTACAGAAAAGACACGTCGTGATAAATGAGTTGGGTATGGTTGGAAGGCGAGAAGGTTGTGGGACTCAAGGAATGCTGGAGATTCAGAAAATGCTCAGATGCTGTAATGGCTAGGGTTTGTCAAAGACTAAGTCTATAAGAAAGGGTGAAAAAAAACGCAAACTCAGAAACACACAAAAGAGAAAAGAAAGAAAGAAGAAAAGAGAGTGAGAAATCAAATGGCCTCTAACTACCCATTTTCGTTGGATCTCAACCTAGCTCCACCGACTCAGACACGAGGCCAAGCAGCGGCACCAGTATGGATGCCCTACTTTGCTTCCGCACGGGGGCCTGTGACAGTAACTGACTCAATACTCCTGGACAACGATGTTGCCATTGGAGTGGGCAGAAATCTGGTGACTCCTAAAGATATACATGTTCTGGGGACAAGGGATGACAACCGGGTTGTGAGCGATGCCCTGGCACTGAGCGTGCAGAGTACGGCAACAGTTGCAAGTTTGGGTCATCGCCTACTTGCGAAGTCCCATGAGGTAGAGGTGCTGAAAGGTCAGTTGGCGGCGGAGCGAAGTATGGTTGAGGAGTGTCAGACTGCTATAAAAAGCTTGAAAAGGGAGAGGTCAAGGATAGTGGAGGTGAATCGACACCAGCTAGAAGTATTGCGGGACGAGAATAGAAACCTATCAAAGATGGTAGAGTTGTACTCTCGCGACATGCGAAAACAGCTGGAAGACCTAGACCGACCGGGTAAACGCAAGCAAGCAGATCGTGAGAGTAGTTACGCTCAAGCTAAGATTGCGATCTTTGGGAGCTCAAGTGGTGAGCCCCAAGAGGCTGTGCATGAAGCCCAGGAACAGGACAGCCAGAGGGCCAAACTCAAAGCTCCAATGGTCGAGACACCGAGCACTGTGAAGAAATGACTTCTACTGCATTATTGATGTTTTTATTTTAATTTATTTTATTTTTTTGGTTGTTTTTGTCTTTATTTTGTTTTGGAAATAAAAGAGTAAATTTGCAGAAGGAAAAAGAAAACGAAAAAGAAAGCACACTTTCCAAACTTAAATCAAACGAAGACGACAAATGGAAATGGAAGCACAGTTCCCTAACTAAAATAAGATAAAGATGATAGCCGAAAGGGAAAAGCAAAAACACAAAGCTCTAGAAAATGAAAGTAACGGGCAAAAACATTAAACACCAGAAAACACGGAAAAAAGAAAAGTAAAGTAAAAGTAAAGGTGCTCCCCCTTGAAGCGATTAGGTCGAGCATGCCCGGGAAATCCGAAATGGTGTTGGCTCTCTCTCATCAGCATATGTCTATTTAAACCACACCTCTGCAAGCGGATGATACCCAGCATTTCTTCCTGCAAACTCAAGGAAAAACATCAAAAAATTCAGAAGCAAAACAAATGGCATCCTCATGCACTCACCTTGATGATCTCAACCTTGAGCTCTCACTTGCACCACCGAATGCCCAGACAAGGGCTCCTCCAAACACTGTCTTTCCAAACTCTACATATCATCACGGCACGGCCTCAAACTTTGCTGAGGCAATACCGAACTTTTCTGAGGCAATGCCGAATAGAGCAGCGCTGCTGGGAGGCATGATTGGCAGCAAGCTCACACCGACAGATCATCTGCATGTGGCACAGAGGTCTGACAAGGCAGCGGTGGAGGAGTCCCACAATTTAACTGTGCTCCATGCGGTCTCCGCTACCAATTTGGGCATGCGCCTACTAGCGAGGACAAGGGAGTGTGCCGCGATGAGCGAGGAAATAGCTTCCTTGAAGGCTATGGTGGCGGACTTGCAGAAGCGGCTCTATTGTGCCAATCAGCACATGGAAGCACTGCAGAGAAAAAATGAGGACCATGTGGAGCTGCTGCAGATTCTGCAAGTAAGAGAAAACAGAGGCATGCCATGAAGATGAAGATGAAGATGAAGAAGTTGTTTTTATTTTTAATTTACTTGAATGTTTTTTTTTTTTTGTTTTTTTTGTTTTTTTTAAACTTTTTATCTTTTTGAATGCAATGTTTGAATAAAAATGTGTTTTTAACACTCAGAAATAAACTAATTAACCACACCACGTAAATAAATAAACTAACCTAATAAAACAACAAAAAAACATAAAAGAAAACAAAGAAGTTCCAAATTGCAATTTACAAGGAAAAATAAAAACCCAATTTTCAATTTTCAATTTTTTTTTTTTTATATTTATTATTATTGTTTTTAAAACACACAAATATACAAGCAACTCACGGATGACCAGTTAAGGGCCTCAGAAAACACAGCCAGGGGATCCGGGAAGGTTGGAGGGGTCACAATGGTCCCGCTTAAAACCCAAACTTCTTAGACACCGAAGGTGTCGCCTATAGAACTCCTAGACACTGTATTGACGGAAGTGCTCACTGGAGTTACCATAAGTCAGCTCATATGAAAAATCTTTTTAAAATTTTTAAGATAAGAAACAAAAACAAATTAAGATAAAATGGAACAACAAACCATAAACGAAAATGAACTAAGTACTCTAAACAAATTCAAACAAACAACATAAATTGTTGTACTAAAAGAAACAAACCAAGAAACCAAAGAAAAAAAAAACAAACAGCACTTGCTATCACCCGTTTATCACCATTTGGACAGATTCGTTTCTATGTTTTTCAGCTTCGACCTCTGTTCAGTGTTTAGGCTATAACTTTCCAACCGTAAGTCCAAATTTTACGTTCTTTATATAGTTGGATTCAGCATAGAAAAACAAAGAACTCAACGCGGACCAAAAGGCAAAAACAACTACGAAAATAAACAGAATTCAAAGAAGAGAAAGGATTGAAATGCTCCCCCTTGAAGCGATTAGCTGGAGAGTGGTTGGCCATAGCAGCTGGAGGTCGACTTCTCCGCTACTCCATACTCCATGTCTCTATGGATTGGGTTGTCTCCTCTCTCTCCCTCTATCTTATTGAGCTACTTCAGAAATGCTTAAAGAAAGACAAGGAAACTTGAAACAGATTTTTAGATTTATTGGATTAGGAAACCATAACTTAAATGAAAAGGATAAACTAAACTAAAACATCAAGATTAGGGATCTTGACCACAAACATCTAATTCCATGCTTCAAAGTAATAAGCACCAATGGGTTGTGTAAGCTGGGACTTAAACCCAGTTCTCTTGCTTGTTGGGCAATTGTCCTTTTCTGTTGGACTACAAACACAACTTGTCCATCAATGGCATTAACTTTAAAACAAGAAATTGTCTAGAAAAACATGAAACTGAAAAATAAAAATAAAACAAGGGAAAAGAAATAGAACCAAACTATGTTGCCAATCCCCGGCAACGGCGCCAAAAACTTGTTGTGTAGATACAGCTGCACCAAAATGGATTCAGTTGCATCCTCAACTTGTGATACTCGCAAGTGCACGAGCCGTTGGTAGTTTAGCATATGTAAGTGCGAGGTCGATCCCACGAGGATTGGTGATTGAATGATTCAATTCATTTTCCCTACACAAAACAGAAATGAAAAAGAAATGAAATAAATAAAACAAGGAAGAAAGAAATAACTAACTCAAGCAGATTAGTTTCCAAGTTTCAATTATGGTTTTTGTTCTTATTCATTATGCTTATAAGTTAATATGCTAGTTTGAATGATTGATCACCATTTAGGCTTGCATGTTAGCTATCTTGGTTTGAATTAAGAGTAGACACCATGCTTTAATTCGAATTGAACTATGAATAGGAAGAGTATGTATGGACATTCGACAACAGGGATTAGATACATGCTTGGTTGTTTAATGTGAAAGCATACAAAAGATGATTGAGAACAAACAAATGATAAAGGGAAAAGTTTAGAAGAAGGTTTAGGAAAAATAAAAAATAAAAAAAATGAATATATAAGCAACTCATGGATGACCAGTTAAGGGCCTCAGAAAACACAGCCAGGGGATCCGGGAAGGTTGGAGGGGTCACAATGGTCCCGCTTAAAACCCAAACTTCTTAGACACCGAAGGTGTCGCCTAAAGAACTCCTAGACACTGTATTGACGGAAGTGCTCACTGGAGTTACCATAAGTTAGCTCATATGAAAAATCTTTTTAAATTTTTAATTTTTAAATTTTTTTTTAAATTTTTATAAAAAAAAAAACAGAAATTTAAAATAATAACAAGTAAAGAGAAAGGATTGAAATGCTCCCCCTTGATGCGATTAGGTCGATTGCTACCAAGCACCTTCTTCTTGAACACATGGGTTGCCTCCCAAGAAGCGCCTTAGTTACTGTCTTGGCAAGACATTGTGCAATCAGCTAAGTTGATGGTACGAAGGGAAGTTGATCTACCACATGGCCAGTTTGGATGCCAGCTGAAACTCCCTCATAGAATGGCTTTAAACGTTGTCCATTTACTTTGAAAGTCGAGCCATCTTTAGGGTTTTGAATCTCCACAGCTCCATAGGGAGAAACATTGACCACGGTGAATGGGCCTTGCCATCTAGACTTCAATTTTCCTGGAAAGAGACGCAAACGTGAGTTAAACAAAAGAACTGACATACCTTTGGAGAACTCTTTCCGTTGAATGTTTCTGTCATGGTAACTCTTGGTTCGTTCTTTGTAAAGCTTTGCATTCTCATAAGACTCATGTCTAATTTCTTCCAATTCATTCAGCTGAAACTTTCTTGCATGGCCTGCCTTGTCTAGATCAAAATTTAACTTCTTGATGGCCCAAAAAGCATTGTGTTCAAGCTCCATTGGCAGGTGACAAGCTTTCCCAAACACAAGACGATAAGGGCTCATTCCAATGGGAGTCTTATATGATGTCCTATAAGCCCATAATGCATCATTGAGCTTGGCTGCCCAATCTTTCCTTGTATTGTTCACCACCTTCTCCAGGATGTGCTTAATTTCTCTATTGCTTATTTCCACTTGACCAGAAGTTTGCGGATGATATGGTGTAGAGACTCGATGGGTGATGTTGTACTTCTTCATGAGTGCTTCGAATGGCTTGTTACAGAAGTGGCTGCCTCCATCACTAATGACAGCCCTTGGAGTACCAAACCTTGTGAAAATATTATCCTTCAAGAACTTCAGCACCACCTTATAATCATTGGTTTTGGTGGCTATGGCTTCCACCCATTTAGACACATAATCAACAGCAACAAGTATGTAAGTATAACCAAAGGAAGATGGGAATGGTCCCATGAAATCAATACCCCACACATCGAAGAGCTCCACAACAAGTATGTTATTCAATGGCATTTCATTCCTGCGACTTATGTTCCCCATCCTTTGGCACCTATCACACTTAACACAAAAATTAAATGCATCTTTAAATAGAGTGGGCCAAAAGAAACCAGATTGCAGAATTTTAAGTGCTGTTTTCTTAGCTCCAAAGTGACCTCCACAGGCCAATTCGTGGCTATGCCTAAGTATGCTTTCTTGCTCTTCTTCTGGAACACATCTTCTGATGAGTTGATCCGGGCAATGCTTGAATAAGAAAGGTTCATCCCATACATAATGTTTCACCATGGAAAAGAACTTCTTCTTATCCTGAGAAGTTAGATCATTTCTAAGAACACCACAAGCAAGATAATTAACAAAATCAGCATACCATGGCTCTTTGACTTGGGCAGCATATAGTTGTTCATCAGGGAAAGTCTCATTCAAGGGTAGCATAGCTCCTCCTTTTTCTTCAACCACAATTCTGCTCAAATGATCAGCTACCACATTCTCACATCCCTTCTTATCTCGAATCTCCAAATCGAATTCTTGCAGCAAGAGAATCCATCTAATCAAGCGTGGTTTGGCATCCTTCTTAGTGAGCAAGTATCTAAGGGCTGCATGGTCAGAATAAACAATTACTTTAGAACCAACAAGGTAAGAACGAAATTTTTCTAAAGCAAAAACCACAGCAAGCAACTCCTTCTCTGTTGTGGAGTAGTTGATTTGAGCATCATTCAAGGTCCGGCTAGCATAATGAATCACATGGGGCAGCTTGTTCTTTTTTTGACCTAAAACTGCACCAATAGCAAAGTCAGAGGCATCACACATTATTTCAAATGGTAAAGACCAATCCGGAGCTATGATAATAGGGGCTGAAGTTAGCTCCCTCTTCAAGGTAGAAAAAGCTTCCATGCAAGCTTCATTAAACTCAAAAACAGCATCCTTAGCAAGGAGATTACACAATGGCCTTGTAATGCTTGAGAAATTTTTGATGAACCTTCTATAGAATCCAGCATGACCTAGAAAGCTTCTAATTCCTTTAACAGAGGTAGGGGGTGGAAGATTTGAGATGAGGTCGATCTTGGCTTTATCCACTTCGATTCCCTTGCTTGAAATCACATGGCCTAGTACAATGCCTTGTCTCACCATGAAGTGACACTTCTCCCAATTCAAAATCAGATTTGTTTCCTGGCATCTTTTAAGCACTAGAGACAAGTGGTGAAGACAATTATCAAAAGAGGAACCAAAAACTGAAAAATCATCCATAAATACCTCAATGAATCGTTCCACCATATCTGAAAAGATTGACATCATGCATCTTTGGAAAGTTGCTGGGGCATTGCATAAACCGAATGGCATCTGGTTGGAAGCTTGGTCATGGTGACATGAAGATGAGCTAGGGCTGCTGGTGGGATTTATTAGTGAAGTGCATCAACCATTTCAGATTTTATAATGGAAGTGTTGTATGCATTAGTGAAGTGCATCAACCATTTCAGATTTTATAAAACAAGTGTTGTATGCATTAGCCATACTTAATTCAGATTTTCAGCTTCCTTAGGCCTATATATAGTGAGGTTTCCCAAGCTTGTAAACACACCCCAAGGGGGGGAGCTCTCAAACACTTCTCTAGAGCTCCCTTCCCTTCTCTCCCTCAAATTCTCTTAGTTTTCCTTTCTAGTTTTCAATTGTTATAATGAGATCTTTGTGCTGAAATTCTCCTTAAGTTTTTCTTAGTTCCACTTTACTTTTCATTATGTAAATTCTTTTCTTTAGTTTCAAGTTTGATTAGTTTCCAAGTTTCAATTATGGTTTTTGTTCTTATTCATTATGCTTATAAGTTAATATGCTAGTTTGAATGATTGATCACCATTTAGGCTTGCATGTTAGCTATCTTGGTTTGAATTAAGAGTAGACACCATGCTTTAATTCGAATTGAACTATGAATAGGAAGAGTATGTATGGACATTCGACAACAGGGATTAGATACATGCTTGGTTGTTTAAATTGTTCTTCTATGCTTAATGGGTTCCTAATGCTTAATTTTAGGTTAGACAACAAATGATCAAATTAGGGAATTAGGAACACAAGGTTATGACCACCCACCATGGCTTGAATGATCCAATTTAGTTTCCCTACACAAAATAGAAACAAAAACAAAGAACATAAAACAAGGAAGAAAGAAATAAGTAACTCAAGCAAATAAGTTCCCAAGTTCAATTTAGATTAATGGATTGATTCTAGCTAAAGTATGATTAAGCCATGGTGTGTGGTCATAACCTTGTGTTCCTAATTCCCTAATTTGATCATTTGTTGTCTAACCTAAAATTAAGCATTAGGAACCCATTAAGCATAGAAGAACATTTTAAACAACCAAGTATGTATCTAATCCCTGTTGTCGAATGTCCATACATACTCTTCCTATTCATAGTTCAATTCGAATTAAAGCATGGTGTATACTCTTAATTCAAACCAAGATAGCTAACATGCAAGCCTAAATGGTGATCAATCATTCAAACTAGCATATTAACTTATAAGCATAATGAATAAGAACAAAAACCATAATTGAAACTTGGAAACTAATTCAACTTGAAAACTTAAGAAAAGAATTTACATAACAAAGAAAAATAAATTACAACTAAGAAAACATTAAGGAAACTAAGAGAACTTTGAGGAAGAAAGGAAGTGTTTGAGAACTTTGAGGAAGGAGAAGAAAGTGTTTGGGAACTTTAGAGAATTTGGAAGAGAGTGGTTGAGAACTTGGAGGGTGTTTGTGAACTTGGAGAATTTGAGAACTTAGGGAAGGAAGAGAAATGTGTTTGTGAAGTGTTTGAGACATGGAGACTTTTGGAAGAGAAGGGAAGTAGAGAGATGTTTGAGAACTTTGAGGATTTTGGAAGAACATGTGTTTGAAAGCTTTAGAGAATTAGAAGAAGAGAAAGGAAAAGTGTTTGATATTTAGTACAAAGAAAATTTAATAGAATGATCTTATTACAACAATTGAGAACTACAAAGGGAAACTAAGAGAATTTGAGGGAGAGAAGGGAAGGGAGCTCTAGAGAAGTGCTTGAGAGCTCCCCCCCCTTGGGGTGTTTTTACAAGCTTGGGAAACCTCACTATATATAGGCCTAAGGAAGCTGAAAATCTGAATTAAGTATGGCTAATGCATACAACACTTGTTTTATAAAATCTGAAATGGTTGATGCACTTCACTAATGCATACAACACTTCCATTATAAAATCTGAAATGGTTGATGCACTTCACTAATAAATCCCACCAGCAGCCCTAGCTCATCTTCATGTCACCATGACCAAGCTTCCAACCAGAAATAATAGCTCATCCTGAGGTCAGCATGACCAGCAACTTCAAGGGCTTACGAATTGGACTTCCCTTAAGCAAATTAAGACTTTAAGCACTCAACCTTGAAGTTCAGAATGTCTTCTTTCCAGCCATATATCATTTGGGCCAATCCAAGGTCGGAGGAGGAAGTTAAGGCCAAAACAAATTGCTAACTCATTTTGCGCGCTGATAAAATCCATCCTGAGCATGGCTCTGTGTTTGCTAGGTAACAGACTCCATATTTATCCAATGGGGCTGAATTTGGAATATGTTATAGTACACACCCATTGGAAAAACTTTCATGAAGAATGTGGCCTCATCCGAGCTATGTAGGTTGCTGAAACAAAGCTTGCAATATGACCTACGAAACTGAGCTGGCAGGGGACTGTAGCCAAAATTGAGTTTGTCTTTAAGCTCTTCATCCATTCATCCAAATTAGGCCCTAACATGCATGGATTGCATCATTTACTATCCAAAGCCCTCATTATTACCTAAAGCTCAATGAACTGAAAGATAAACACAAAAAGGATTAAAAGCACAAGTTTAACTCAAAAACATAACCAAATCATAAGCTAGAAGGGTACAAAATGATATGTAAATATGCACCGATCAGGCTGCTGGTGGGATTTATTAGTGAAGTGCATCAACCATTTCAGATTTTATAATGGAAGTGTTGTATGCATTAGTGAAGTGCATCAACCATTTCAGATTTTATAAAACAAAGTGTTGTATGCATTAGCCATACTTAATTCAGATTTTCAGCTTCCTTAGGCCTATATATAGTGAGGTTTCCCAAGCTTGTAAACACACCCCAAGGGGGGGAGCTCTCAAACACTTCTCTAGAGCTCCCTTCCCTTCTCTCCCTCAAATTCTCTTAGTTTCTCTTTCTAGTTTTCAATTGTTATAATGAGATCTTTGTGCTGAAATTCTCCTTAAGTTTTTCCAAGTTCTACTTAATTTTCATTGTTATGTAAATTCTTTTCTTTAGTTTCAAGTTTGATTAGTTTCCAAGTTTCAATTATGATTTTTGTTCTTATTCATTATGCTTATAAGTTAATATGCTAGTTTGAATGATTGATCACCATTTAGGCTTGCATGTTAGCTATCTTGGTTTGAATTAAGAGTAGACACCATGCTTTAATTCGAATTGAACTATGAATAGGAAGAGTATGTATGGACATTCGACAACAGGGATTAGATACATGCTTGGTTGTTTAAAATGTTCTTCTATGCTTAATGGGTTCCTAATGCTTAATTTTAGGTTAGACAACAAATGATCAAATTAGGGAATTAGGAACACAAGGTTATGACCAAACACCATGGCTTAATCATACATTAGCTAGAATCAATCCGTTAATCTAATTGAACTTGGGAACTTATCTACTTGAGTTAGTTATTTTCTTTCTTCCTTGTTTTATTTATTTCCTTTCTTTTTCATTTCTGTTTTGTGTAGGGAAACTAAATTGGATCATTCAATCACCAATCCCTGTGGAATCGACCTCGCACTTACATACGCTAAACTACCAACGGTTCGTGCACTTGCGAGTATCACAAGTTGAGGATGCAGCTTAATCCATTTTGGTGCAGCTGTATCTACACAACAGTTTCCAAAAAGACGCAAATTGGTATCAACAAATATTCAAACTCCGGGACCATAAATGAAATCAAACTCTTGCAGAAATGACTCTGTCATAGTAGGTTCCCTGTCCTGCGTGCTCTGACTGGGCTGCAAATTCTCATCAACTGCAGCACCAACTTCTGCGTCAGAAGATGAAAAGCTGCAACATCGAAACAAAGAAACAAGTCAACAGCATTTCTTGTACAAAATTCAAACCCAGACAATTACATATTCACTTACCCGCTCACAAGTTTTGGACAACTCCGTCTATCATGATCAGTCTTCCTACATTCACTGCACCGCCGTTTATGTCCTTCCACTGCCTTCTCTTTTTGTCCTTTCACTCTTCTCGCACGCCCTTTTGCTTTTACTCGATGGGGATCCTTAATTCTGACTTGGGAAGAACTAGTTCCGACCTCTCCATTGGGTTCTTCTTCGACACGAGCTCTTGATGACAACAACCTTGTAAGCTTCCCACGAATGTCGTCAAATGAATTTTCCAGCAACTCAAAACCTTCATCACACAACAAAGCAGAATCTATCAACTCACCTGCAACTTTGCCAAGTTTCGATCTCTTAACCAAAACCAAACCGTCCACGCAATCTTTAACTTCTTTGTCATTCTTATCATATACTACACCGCACTTTGCACTTTGAAGCCATCGTTTCACTATGTAATTGTCTAGCAAGTGCTCCACCTGCTTCATTCTTAAAAATGCTAGGATGTGTCGGCACGGAATACCCCAAAATTCAAATCCTTTGCAGCTGCAATAAGCTTTATCGGCATCTTTATCATGCACAAGCTCCTTCATCCGTGTCACCCCCGGATTTACCCGCTCACTTACTTTGTACCTGCACTGGGTCTCATCTTGCTCTACAAGTTCGAACAAGCATAAAAGGCTTCGGAAGTCTTCCCTTTCAAACATATCAAGAATTTCCCGAGTGTAAATGCGTGCCATTTGATGTAAATGCGTGTTCGAAATGGCAGTGGAGGTTTTTCATTGGTATCAACATGATCAGCCATTAACTCCTTGTGCCTCTATGAACCCAGAGCTTTTTCAAAACATACAATGAATTCCATCAATGTGTTTTTCCGGTTAATATATTGTTTGAAAAATGCATGACAGCTTTCAGCATGTTGACTACTTGACATCCAAGCCGAAAACACATGTTTTACATATGATGGAACCCAATTTTCCCGCAAAGCATGAATCGAGCTCAGCCACGGATGGTCTTTCAGCCCATTGCTTGTGACGATTTCATCCCATTTCGCATCAAATTCATCTTTCGTGTCCATACCCCATATGCATTTGCACATTTCCGAAAAACATTCCCCAATGCCGGGTTTCTCCATAAACTTATTCAAGATATGCCATATGCAATATCTATGGAATGTTGTTGGGAGAGTTAAAGCAATTGCCTTTGATATGGCTGCATCTTGATCAGTGATGATCATTTTGGGTGGCTCACCTGGCATGGCTTTCTTGAATTCTTCCAACAACCATACAAATGAATCCGTGGTTTCACTAGTTAGGAATGCACAACCAAACAACACTGTCTGCCTATGGTTATTAACGCCTAACAAAGGCGCAAAGACCATCCCATAGCAGTTTGTGTTGAACGTCGTATCAAATACCACCACATCCCCAAAAAACTCATAAGCTCGTCTTGATCTTGCATCTGCCCAGAAAATATTTCTCATCCTTCCTTCCGAATCTACCTCCATATTGAAATAAAATGATTCATTTTTTCCTTGCTCAACCAAAAAATGCTCCTTCAGCAGCTCTGCATCATGCCCAATCACCTCCCCACGCACGTCCCTTGCATAATTATACACATCTCTCCTAACAAACCCAACATTTTCCAATCCCCCTACTTGCACCTCAAGAAGGCTTACCTATTTATGTACAGGGATATTAACTTTGCTCATATGTGCACTATAGGCCTTTGTAGACTCTGTTAAGTTATGGTGAGATCTCAATAGATGGACTTTATCAACTGTGGTCATGTCATGGTTGTGTACCTCATTGAATCCTACAACAATGTACTTATTCTTCTCGTTTACCTTCAAAATCGCAAGTTTAGCCTTGCACCCAGTTCGAGTACAACCTCATTGTCTTCTCTTACGACTAACAGTGCTTGTCAACGCATACCCTTGTTTACAGCATACATATTCTTTCCTTGTTACCTCTCCTGTGAATGTGCAAGTTCTCGTTGTAGAACACCAAATGCCGAATCCAGCTTTCGTGGCATACATATTATAGAAATTGAACACATCCTCATAGCAATCAAATTCAAGTCCCAATTTTGGTTTCAATTCCGAACTAACTTCCGGTGTCACCTGTCCTTCGCACTCCATTTCACAGTTCTTGCAATTTAACCCTGAATATCACATCACCACCATCATATATGACATTAAAATCACTATCTGTGAAACATTAAAGACCTACATATACACTAACGTAACTCGTGCTGATGCCCAATATTTGGCACAGGCTTTCAAAGAGCTTTAAAATATATATCAACTAACATATGACATCCAAATGACTCTCTGGTGAAACATTAAAGACATACATACAACCTAATCTGACTCATGCTGATGCCCAATATTTGGCACATGCTTTCAAACAGAAGGACAATATATATTAACTAACATATGACATGCAAATGACTCTCCGCTGAAACATTAAAGACATACATACAACCTAATCTGACTCATGCTGATGCCCAATAATGAAATTCACAAATACACTATATGGCTTACCTCGTAACTGATTTCCAACTTCAAATTTTCAACAACTATGACAACGTAACGTAGCCCTTTTAGATATGGACGTCAACCCCAAAAACTTTTCTTCTTCCTCAACCCCTGTTTCGCCCCCGCTCAAGGATTTCAAAACCAACAGAGCAGAACCACAACGGTACGGTCAGCACTTTCCAACTCAACGCCAGTTTCGACGTTGCTCAAGGATTGACGTATGTCCCGACCCCAAAAACCCAACCACAAAGATGAAATTTTAAAATCCAAGACTCCTTTGTTTCTTTCGCCTGAATGGGAAACCCAAAAAAATGAGGGTGCTCTCTCTTCAATGTTACAGTTCTTCCTCAATCAAAGCTGATAAAAAAATGGCCTCCTCATTGAACTGAGCGAACAGCTGGTTTGGAGGGGACTTCTATTTTGGAGGGGACGTTTTGGAGGGAGAAGAGAGAAGAAGGCCTCGTTCTAATACAACACTTACACTTACAATTGCTTTTCATACAGCCGTTAGATTGGATCCAACGGTGTTCTCATGTTATGTTCTCACATAAGCGTTCTCACTAGATCCTGACCCTCGTAAGAAAGCATCGAAAGAAGACGATTTGATTATAGGCTTACCAATGATTTCACTGTAGGAGTGTTTGTACCCAATTTTGGTCAATGGACCAAAAGTGGTTACCTCCCCAAAAAAGGAGCACGGCAAGGGCCCAAGCCCAATAGTTGTCTATGGATTATATTTTTCAGGAAGACTTTTCTTGTTTAAAATAAACACCAAGACAAAAACCAAAGCCCAAGAGCAGAGGGCCCAAAGCGATTGGACTACTGAAAAATGGGAAATCAGAAGTTGTTCCAAACCCACGCGAAGGTGAAAAGGACCATCAACATTTAATGACGATTTGACTTTTCCCTCTTCCATTAAGAAAAGCCAGCCGCCTAAGGAAGCCACCAAACCAAGTAAGAAGCCAACTTGCACATCAAATCGCCAAGTACGAAAACGCTTCAAACCAGGAAACTGATTCGAGGGACTCGCGGTTCTCATCAGAAAGATCAATCTCCCCCTCTATGGACCAATTCAGGACGTCAAGTCAGCAAGCTGACTTTGGGCAATAGCCAAATATCCTTGCTCAATCATCATCACTTAAGACCTCTTCTGCTCCTATAAATAGAGAGCTTCCAGCACAGAAGAAGGGGACACTCTCTCCAAAACCAGACGCAACGTCTTGTAAAACACTCAAAAAAGCACTCAAGGCATTCCAATTATCTCGTTCCGACTTCAGATAGCCAGACGATCTTTGTGTTCATCTTTTTATTTCTCTGCCATTTCCATGGTATGATTAACTTCTGAAAATGTTCAGTTTGAATTTGTATAATTTAGTCGGCTATGAACCTTAGATCATCGTGATAATGTATTTCATAGTTTGGAACTAATAAGCATGGATCTCTACTGTTTCTGTCATTAATTTAAGAATTGAGTAAATGAGAAAGATGGAAACCATATCTAAAGAGCTCTGTTATGCTTATGTCTGTTTCCATTTCCATATCTGCAATATTTAAGCCATTTCCCGCTTTCATTTTATTTGAACTGAAAATATCACGAAAGGTTTCTAGCCCGAATCGGGCCACATAGGCTTGAGGGATACAAACCAAGTGGGCCCGAAAGTCACACAGTTGGGCCCGAAATTGTGGTTAAATTATATATATATATTTAAATTCAGATTTAGGTCTGTAAACCCGCACGAGGTGTTTGCTGACCAAGAACTTTGTCTTTTTCCCCTGCTTGGATAGGTGTTGCTCGCACCAACCATAGCCGACATATACACGAGAGAAAGAATTTTGAAGTCCTCTTAACTGGGGCATAGAAAAGAACCAAGCCAGGCCAGTACCCCACCTGGTGCATAATGGCTTGAACAGAGGTTCAGGAAGAAGGCGCAGACTCCACGAAATACTAACCACACTCGCTCATACCAGGTCTGTTGGACTGGTCATACATCCAACAGTGGCACGCCTATAAAGCAGAACTCATGAACCAGAAGAAGTTCAGAGGCTAGGCCCAAGATAGGGCTGGACTGGATTTCTTATCAACCTGATTCAACTTTCAATCTCGCTGAATATTGAAATAACATCTGCGTGGGCCAAAAAGAGACAATCGGGGCATTGGTGTAGGTCTAACAGTTCCTGTGTTCTTCCGAGCAGGCCTACTACGACATTAGGCGAAAAGAATACTCAACAGGAAAAGGGACCAACAAGGAGAAGGGTAAGTGAACTGGGATATCAATTACCCCGCTAAGAAATTGTCGCCAAAAATGGGACGAGGTTGCAAAATTTTATGGGAGCCAGAACAAGAGATTTCTGCCCAAGTATTAAAGAAATGCCAAAAAGAAGTACCGTCGGCAACCACGTGGTTTAGGCTGCAACCGATAAAGATGCCATCAACAAGCTCAGTCACTTTTGCTGATAGAAGTGGTTTCGAAACTCCTTCGTAGTTTTGAACTTCATTTAAGGAAAAGAGGTTGAAGACGACGTGATCAGGAATGTAAGGGTTAAGGATATCAGCCACCTTGACGCCGTCAGCAACTGCAACTCGGCTCCTGCATCGTTACACTTGATGGAGATAGAAACAGTGATGTCTTCAGCATTTTCAGATACAACCAGGCGGCCAGCAAGCAGGTAAAAGATGTTCAAGGTGCGGGAAAGAGAGTCTTTTAGGCGTTGTACCAAGCTGACATTGCTGTCTTCTGTCTCTGCTGATTTGTGGAAGAGAATCCCCTTTTGAATGTAATCAACTTGAATTAGTCTCAGATCCCATGGAGTTAACTCAATTTTAGGAGCTGTTAATTGATCGTTCTGAGTTGTTGGTCTGACCGTGGTTGTGGAGATATGCAAGATCTGAGTCATTTTTCCCTGATTGATTGAAGTTGATGGAACAAAGTTATATAGACTGTGCATTATCTTTATCTTTTTTATGGAATACAACTAAACATTTTCTTTTTTAATTCTAAAATAAATTTAAATTTTAAAAAGAAAAAACCTCTCGCTTGCGCGAAAACGCATGCGAAAATACTAATACAAATGAAGGAAGTAAAGGAGGTGTTTAATAATTCCCTTGCAGCTTGCAACAATCACATAATATCTCTCGTGCATGAATAAGAACAATATTTTCCGACAATTATTTCATTTTGTGTTCACTGCGACACGGTAATTAAGCTATCGCTATCCACCGCATGTGCAAAGCATATCGCAGGTCCTAATTTAGTTGGGCAAACAGTTTGGACCTAATTTAGTTGGACGTATACATCTGCTCTGCGTGTTTTAGTTTACTCGGCCTTTAGGAAGCCACGTGGGTCAAATTGTAATGGCTGTTTTAAGCCTTTCCTTTATTTTGGAAGGTGAGCAGCAGACCAGGGCATTAAAACCCTTTACTAAAAAAGGAAAGTGTTGCTCTCTCTAGTCGAATCAATCAAAAACAAAGGAAACAAGTCAGCTTCAAAAACAGTTGTATTTGTAGAGACGTTGGCCGGGCTTCTTTAAAACCAAAACAAGTTGGCTCTCCTTTAGACCATCTCCAACCCGGGGCTAAACCCAAATTTTCCCCCTCCAAAAAGTGATTATTTGGGTTTTGCCCGGACTCAAATCGTTTTTTCTCCCAACCCTCCGAACCCAAATTTTAAGTCCGCAACTTTATTAAATTGTTTAAAAATGGTTTAAGTCTAATTTTTTTTTTATTTTATGGATAACTTTTCTTCATTCAATCTTTTTAAATAACTTCATAATTAAATTTTTTGAACAATTTGACCTAAAAAAATTAAAATTCCACAAATATAATTTTATTTCAAAAGAAAACACACAACATAATTCTAAAAGAAAACACACAATACTTCAAATTCACCATACATGAATGCCAATAGGAATAAACTAATAACCACCATCGTGGGGGCTTGGATAATAGTCCCCTGAGTTGTTTTCAGGATTAACGGTAGACTGTTGACCCTCTGCATATTCTTGCATAATTTCATCTTGTTTATCCCCCTAATACTTCTTCTTTCTTGGAGTAAATTTGGACACGTCCATGGACATTATTTTTTGTTCTTGGGCTTCCTTATCTTGTTGCTTCTGATACGCATAAGCTTCAGCTTGATCTTGGACAAACTTGTCCAATGTGTTGAGCTTTCATCTCCTATCCTCCTCGAAAGCAGTACCTTGCTCCACCAATGTTTCCAAGTACTTATCCCTTTTTTGTTGAGAAGTGTCAGCCATCTTCCCTTTTTTTTTTGCAGTCTTTTGTTTATCTCGCCCCTCAAGCCTTGGACTAGGCATGGTGATTTCATCTGCATCGTTATCCAAATTCACCATACTTGCACTAGCTCCAAAAGAACGTTGCGTGGGAGGCTCATTTATATCGTTCTACTTTGGGCAATCTTTTAAGATTTCCCAAGCATAGTACAACTTGAAAGGCCTATTTGGAGGCTTATTATCATTAAGATTCCCCATCTTCACAGACAGAAACCCACCCTTTGCACAATGCCTCATCTTCTTCAGGCCTCCAATTCACACCTCTTTAAGATTTTGTGGACATCTTCAACAAGAATGAAAAGAGATTGATGAGATTGACAAAGGAAAAATAAATTGAGAAATAGAAAAAATGTTTTTGGTAGATTAATTGAGAAATGGATGGGTATTTATAGAGTTTGGAGTGAGTTTTGGGGTTGGATTTGATTTGGATTAATTTAAAATATTATTTTGACCGTTGGATTTAAATTTTAGCCGTTGGATCTTTTTTTTTTTGCCGTTAAAATAACTTAGATTTAATCTAGATCATTAATTTAAAGTTACTATTAGAATTTAAATATAAAAAAAAAGGGAATAGTTGATTTGCAACGGCACTTTTAAGGTTGGAATGAGCCAACAGCGGGCCCAACCTTTTTAAAGTTACTTCAGATTTGTTTATAAATAAAAAATAAAAAAAAGTAGCCATTTGAATTGCAACGGCTACAAAACCAGGCGCCGACACGTGGCATGGGCAGCAGACAAACCCATTAGAGCTTGCCCCAGCGCGGGTCCCACCAATTTTCAGAATCACATGGCCTCAGCCACCTCAGCGTGGGGTCCAGCAAACAGTATTGGGTCCAGGCAATACTTGGACTCATATTTGGGTCCAAATTTGGGTTTTCCCAAATTTTGGGTCCTTCATTTTGTTGGGTTGGGAGAGATTTTGGGGGATAATTTGGGTTTGAGTCCTTGCATTGGAGATGGCCTTATGGAGCTGAACTAGTAGGGGTCATCTGGTATGGCGGACTGTTATGGACTGGACTAAATCTTGTGACTATCTTAGATGAGCTCGGATTGGCTTAAACTGGATTAAGTACTGACCTACATTTGGTGCTGCGTCGGACTAAGAAGTTGGGTTGTAAAAATAGAGAAGGCCTATGTTTGGTGCTGTGTCGGATTAAAAAATAATAATTTTAATGTTTAAAAATAATAATTTTTAAATAATTAAATGTAAGTTTTTTTGTTATTATAATTACCAAATTGACATGTATATTTATTTTCCCCCAAAACCAAAGGCTTTTTGTTGTTGTTAAAGTTATAAATTCCACTGAGTTTATGTATAATTGACTCTTTATTTGTATGCAAACACAAAGAATTTGATTAATATCAATAACAACCACCTACCTCAACTCATGCTTCAAGAATTTCAAAAGATGCATATATGCAAAACTTAGAATTTACATGTTGATATCAATGTCAGAATTTCTTCATATATGCAAAAGGTTAGAAATTCTTCCTCTATGCCAAAGTTAGAAATTCTTCCTCTATACTATTTGTTCTTTCTTATGTGAACCAACACCTAATTGCTAATTCAAATAGCAAACGCAAGATTTCTCAAGCATAACAATTCTCCTAATACTTACTCAATACAACAATAAGTGACTGGATCCTTTATTAGTCTTTATTGTGATTGAATTGAACACCACTTAGATTAGATGGGGTTCTCTTCTCTCTTTGGCTACTTTCATACCTTATATTTATGGGGTAGGAGTGGGTCTCATGTAGGCCTCATTTTTTGGCCCGTGGGCTCATGGGCCAATGGGGGCCCGCCCGGCCCATTGAAAAAAAGCTCGGCCTAGTCCATTATGGGCTTTGAGATGGTCTGGCCCGGTTAAGCCCAAGAAAGCCTAGCCCGGGCCGTTAGGCCCATTTACATATATAATTATGTATAAATAAGAGTTTAGGATTATGATTATATCACTTAAATCACATATATAATTTGTTTCATTTCATTTACTTTTCTTTACTCATTCCTAGTTTATAATTGGATGATTAGCACATTAATTTGTGTCAATTATTAATACAACAATTATATATATATATATAAATAAATAAGATGAACAACATATCATATCACCAAATATAATCATATCACGAAACATAATCGTACCACCAAATATAATCATGCTTTTCTTGAACACATCACCAAATATTTGAATATTTATTCATACCATCCTTTAAAAATATATTTTTTTGATACTTATTATTTTTTAAAATTATTTCTTAAAACATAATACGGTCTAATTATGTAATAACCTCAAAAATAATACTTGGTTTTATTATTTTTGTGGAAAATCGTATTAAGTTATGTGACTTTATTAGGTGTTTTATGAATTTGGTTTGATGTGAAAATATTGAAATTAAGTGAGTTTAATCTCAAATTTGGACTAAAATGCCCTTATGATTAAGTTTATGATATTTTTCAATTGAAGTAGGCCCGTTTCGGCCCGGCCTGGCCCGATGGGCTTTCTCAAGCCCGGCCCATGAGTCGGGCTTGAGCTTTGAATTTTCTAAAAAAACCCAGCCCGACTCGGCCCGATATTTTCTCTCTCCTCTTTAAAGCCCGGCCCGGCCCAAGTCCATTAAATTTGGGCCGGGCCCATTGACGAGCCTCAATCTCATGCAAGGTAGGGGTTGGCACAATATGAGATGACATGGGATGGAGGTCATCCCGGTGTCAATCCCGAATAGGAGAATCGGTATGGAATGACACGGGATGTGAGTTTTTGAAAACACGTTCAAATCATACCAGACCCAAGCGGGATCGATATGGTTAACTTTTCATAAATCAAGTGTAATACAACAAAATAAACAATCAAGAGTCTTGATTCAAGACCAACCAAGAAATGGAAATCTCATACAAAGTTCAAGTGAAATGGAAATCAAATCTCATATAGGCTTTTACACTAAATCAAGCCTAATAACAAACAAAACAAACAATCAATCAAGAGTTCAAGTTCAAGACATGTCAAATTACAAAGCAAGAAATGGAAATCTCTCACATAGACTTTTACAAAACAAAATATATGTGGAGTCAGAGTAGGGTAGAACTGAAATTAAATTAGGATTAATAAAACTCATATACTATTCAGTACGGTATGACACCAACCGGGATGACACGGTATCATCCCGTTTACACATCAACACCAAACGGGACGGCACGAGATTGGCACGGTTTCGGTATTCCGGTTATATCGATAATATCGCGATATGAAACTGAAAAATAAATGAAAATGGTTGAGAAATTGCGCTTTTGCACACAAGAGGGGATTTGAACCCCTCTCTTTCTCATCCAACTACTCAGCCTTATCCAACACACTGCGACTCAATTTGTTAACAAAAGCTACGACGTGTAATATTTATATGGTCTTTAAAATTTCTGCAAGCTAATATTATCTAGGATAAATTTCCATAAAAAAAGAAAAACAAATCCCTATAATGATAAATTTAGGCATATGTTTAATGTTATTTATTATTTTATTATGGAGTTGTATTTTTTTTTTTTTTGGGTTATATATTATGGAGTTGTAATATTATTCACTATTGAGTTTTAATATTGTTCATTATATGTGAAGTTTTAACTTTAATAGGAATTCTTTCTATGTGGTACTAAGTTGCTCTTTTTTTTTTTTTTTCTTTTTTTTTTTTGTCAAGCTCATATATCTTATCATATGTAATATATTGTAGTAAATTATTATAACTAAAAAATTATGGTGTGTCTAATTTTCTTTCACTAATTACTACATATTTTATAAAGACAGTGTTTGTCAAGTCGCTACATAATCAACTTAAATCACTCAAACCCACCATGCCATGCATTTTATTCCAATTTTTTGTGATAAAATAATAGACAATTGACTAAATAAACATCCTCTAAAGTTTCAATAAAAATTTCCAAGTTTTTCTCACAATTTCTGTGATTTTTATTGATATCGATATTTTTTCGATATTTCCATCGATATTTCCGTATTTTTGGACCACCGATATTTCCGAAACTCTTGATATTTTAGACTTTGGTCTCATGTACCTTAGAATGTGACCTTGTACCTACCCACTTTGAATAGAGTTTTCCACAAATAGAGAGAGAAATGTGTGAATTGGTCATACAGAAACATGCCACTTATTCAAAATCTTAGCAAGCTCGTGCTCACATGTTAATGAGACAATTGGTGCTATTAGTTTGACTTGCAGAGAAAAGATTGCATAGCTTTAGTCCTAATAAAAATAAACCAGAGGACTACCTGGAACAGGTAACAGTGCTAACAACACGAATTGCCAGACAGAACTAAAACAAAACAGTGGAGACAACAGCTCGGTTCCAAATTTTCCAATGGTGGTAGATGAGGTTCATACAACACTACAATTTATTACAGATAATTACCATTATTTCATGAGCGGGAAGTTTTGTTTACCCTACACCTTACCCCTTTAATAGGCAGGCATTGCTTTGGTTCTGTCTACCGCGCAAATCTCACAGCCTGGAGTTCCGGGCCGAGGGGATATGCGTTGACACGCGGCTTCCTGCTTTTGAATGCGGTGCGGTTGTGCGCGGACATGCCAGCACGGTCTACCGTGCGTCGAGATATTGATGTGGATGGAAATGGTTAAGTGGTGCGCCTGTTTGAACTCGTCTTCTGATCAAACGATTGTAGCCGAGAGAGGAACTAATCTCGGCTGTCAGGTTCACGGCCTGAGCTACAAGGCCGTTTAGTGGTGGTGTTGATGGTGGGTTTCGGGCGGTGCTCCGGCGCGCTGCTCAGTGAGCGGCGGTCGTATGATATATGGGGTGAATGAGCGAATAACAAAGATGGTGCTCCGACGCCTTGAAAATCAAGGGTCGTATAATATATTGATGAATGGATTTTCCTTACAGTCTAACACTACTCCTAGGAAAGCAAGTAAAGATATTGAAAGTGCATTACAGGAAAATATAAGTTGCTCCGTGGGAGGCTTTGGTTTGGTGTTTGAACCATTTGAATGTAGTCTTGAGCCTTGTATTTATAGGAAGAGTTCTTGGAGGAGTAATCGAGGCTGAAAATCTGCATGGTGGAGCCTGATTAGAGCAAGTGGGTAGTCCAATTGACATTTGGGATCGTGAAGTATGGTGGTGTGACCCCATAAATCCTGGTGAATCTCGGCCGCCGCCCTGATCGTGGGTTCTGCGCTTCTGGCCGTGGGGACGCATTTATTGCTCTGATAGCTGGTCACCTAATCTCTCAAGCTGCAAGAACCCTTGTGAGAATGTCTGCGTCTAATCACTCTGTTTTATGTCGCCAAATTCTGACTTCAGTCACTTCCCACCTTCCCTCGTGCATTAAATGCTTATTCGTGGCCAGTGGGTTTGCTGCAATAAATAGAGGCATTGCTTCATTAAATGAAGCGTGGGACCCTGCTGTCACGTGATGATCTGACTTTAATACCTTTGGCCGTGATTTTATTCGGCCTCGGCCTCAGCACCCTGCTGTCACGTGATGATCTGACTTTAATACCTTTGGCCGTGATTTTATTCGGCCTCGGCCTCGGCCTATAGTCGAGGCCGAGATGATCGTGCCTTGGCAACTTTTCTTCTTTTGTTTTCAGGAAGGCCAAACATCTTGGCGAAACGCCGCGTTTTAGTTTCTCGAGTAAGTGCTAGGGCCGAGAAAGAGGGGGCTCCTTCGGTCAGTTCATGGCCGTGATTTATTAGGCACAAACAGGTTCTTGTGGCAGGCAGCTTATTAGTGGGTGAAGTATGAGAGGGAAGAGGATGAAGATTGCTATGCAAATGCTCCAAGAAGAAGCAAATGTTTATGCGCGTAGAGGTAGTAGTTCTACCAATTAATCTTGAAAGTAAGAACAGGCACAGCCCTAAGACTATGCAAATGATTTGATGAGAAATGATCCCCTGTTTATTAGACGCCAATTATCCACACTCTTTTCGAGTAGGGCTATGTATGTACATAGAAACATTTTGAAAATACAGGAGCGCTACTATGTGCTTCATTGTATCCCCATGTTCAAAATAATTAACTTTTTAGTATAGTGGTATTTCTTTTTCCAGTGTTAGAAGAAGGCTTTTCTTTGTTATTGTCTTTTTATGATCGTCCGGTTTCTTTCTTCTTAACGAAAATGAAGCTTCCTTCCGACTACCAAAAATAAAGGACATCCATACAAGTTGAAAATCAATCCTCAAACCACAACTGGCCTTTTTGGTCCTACCAACTGCCTAATCGGCTGTATGTCCTCCTCTTGCATAAAAAGCAAAAGGAATCCTACAATAACAATCAAAAGCAAGTATACTTCCAAAGGGGTATCCCAAATGACACTCCTGGTGCCCCATCTGCATCCTCATGCGCTTCGAAGTGGAATTCCTCTTCGATTGGCATTAGGGTCAAGAACAAAATCTACATTTGTGCCTGCTTTGTCCAACCAGATACCTGTTGTCTTTGATTTGTACCCAGGGGCAGTAGCTGTGACTGCACGCAGCCAGTAAAACCAAAAGAAAAATCAGGCATCAAATAGCCATCTTAAGATGGGCAACCACAATAGAATTACAATTACACGCATACATCCATAAAAACTTGTTTCAAAAAGTCCTTAGAGTCCTCATGTGTCAATTGGTCAAATAGCTCTTGGCCTTTACCAAAGAGAGCCGTAGCCGCAATTACACCCAGAAAAAAAATAAAAACATCCACCCCACATCCTCTCATTTCATACCCCAATAATAAGGAGGCACAAGCAATTCACTACATATGGTAAAGAATTCTTCAAGAAAAGAAGGTGAAACCTGATGCCATTGGGACATGATCTAGTTATTAGCATCTACATTAGCAGGTGGGAATGATTACAATCATGCATAATTTGATTAAGGGATTCAAATATTAGGAATATTAATAAGCCGTGACAGACAGACAATCACGTGTATTCAACTAATTTTGTAGAAGGTGGGGATTTCATGCCAAAAGGGAAAATCCTTGATGCTTTAGCAAAAAATTTATATTATTGATTGAACCTGAGGGAAATATCAAGTAACTTCCTTTTCTCACACCAAGAATAAAATAAAATAAAAAATTCACACCGCACCAAGAATAAAAATAAATAATTGGACCGATAGTCAACAGAACTTGTCTGACATGAAGTTGGTTTCTTGGCTGATCTTAAGAAGTTGCATTTTTGTGAGTTTGTGGTTGACTTGCTGGTCTTGTGGTTGTCGTCTTACCAATTTTCTCTGGATTTGTAACATTAAGCTAAAGCTGCTGCCTTGCTTCGTCTCCATTTCGCAATTGCTTTGTTCAGGTAACATTAAGATAAAACATTTGCAGTTTTTGTTTCTTTAGAGTTGTGCTCATATCATATGTGCAGTTTTTGTTTCTTTAGAGTTGAATTTCTCTGTTTCTCTCTGCTGAATTGGAAGTACAAAGTAACATGTTCTCTTGTTAGATATTTGTTATCTTTTGTTACATGGACCATACATTGAAAGTATGATGACATAACATATAAGATGATCCAAATTAACATGCTTGCTAAGATGATCCAAATTAACACCATGACAAAATACATGTTCGAGACTATCTAAATTTCCCCGAAACTTGTTTTGTTGCTTATATTCCTTCAACGCCATATTTTTCCTCAGGTTTATTAAACTTCATTTACCAACTAAAAAAGAAAATCTCTTCAAATTTCAATCCTTTTCAGTTTTCAAGCCATTTATGATCGTCTTTGTATTTATTCAGTTGAGTGTTTGAATTAGTGAAGTTCTTTTTTCATTGAGTAGTGTTTGCGGCAGCAGCAGCAGATTACCAATGGCCTTGAGCACCCAAAGAGCATCTGCTTTTCTTCCTTCAGGTGATCAGTCGGCTCCTCGTCAATGGAACTACGATGTGTTTTTGAGTTTCAGGGGTGTAGACACTCGAAAAAGCTTTGTGTCCCATTTATACCACGAATTGCAGCACAGGGGCATTAAAACATTCAAGGATGATCCAAAGCTTGAAAGAGGGACAGCCATTTCTTCAGAGCTCCTTAATGCAATCCAAGAATCAAGGCTTGCTATCGTTGTTCTCTCGCCAAACTATGCTTCTTCTTCCTGGTGCTTGGATGAACTTACAAATATTCTCCAATGCATGAAATCCAAGGGCACGGTTCTGCCTGTGTTTTATAATGTGGATCCCTCGGATGTACGAAAACAAGTGGCAGTTTTGCAGGCGCCCTTACTGAGCATGAGAAAAGGTTTAGGGAAGACATAGAAAAGGTGAAGCGCTGGAGAGCTACTTTAACAGAAGTTGCCAATTTATCTGGGTTGGATTCAAACAATGAGTAAGCAACTTTTATGTACCTTTAGACCTTGTTATATCTATGGCTTTTACTTTTGATTTAATCATTGTTCTTCCTTGTAGGTGTGAAAGAAAGCTCATTGAAAAGAATGTTGAATGGGTGTGGGGGAAAGTGCATCGCACATTCAAATTGTTAGATTCCACAGAGTTAGTGGGAAATTAAGTTTACACGTGAGCAAATGGATTTGCTTTTAGATCCTACAGATGATGTTCGCTTTGTAGGGATATGGGGGATGGCAGGCATTGGCAAGACAACCATTGCTAGGCTTGTTTATGAAAGCATTTCTATTCATTTTGAAGTTAGCTGCTTTCTTGCTAATGTTAGAGAGGCTTTTGAAGGTAATCGTCTTGTTGATCTACAAAGACAGCTTCTTTTCCCTATCTTGAAGGAACAAATTACTCAAGTTTTGAATGAAGACTGGGGGACCCATTTCATTAAGAATTGCTTATGTAATAAAAAGGTTCTTCTCATTCTTGATGATGTGAATGCATCAAGCCAACTAGAGAAATTTGCTAAGGAAAAGGATTGGTTTGGTAAGGGGAGTATAATCATCATTACAACTAGAGATGAACGGTTGGTTAAAAAGCATGATATGGAGATATCATATAAGCTTGAGGGATTAGGTGATGATGAGGCTCTTGAGCTCTTCAGTCTGAATGCCTTTAAAAAATTTGAGCCTGACGAAGGTTTTTGGGAATTGTCCAAGTGCTTTGTAAATTATGCTGGAGGCCTTCCATTAGCTCTTAAAATTTTGGGATGCTCTGTGTATAAGAGAGATCGAGATGAATGGGAAAATGAATTGGATAAGCTACGGAAAATTCCTAAGACAGAAATTTTCGATTTGCTCAAAATCAGTTTTGATAGACTAGATGAGATGAACAAGAATATATTTCTTGATGTTTCTTTTTTCCTTAAGGGGAAGGACAAGAATAAAGTAATTGGAATACTAGACAGTTGTGACCGTTGTGGTGGGATAAATACTCTGGTTGAGAAGTCGCTCTTAACTATTGATATTTCAAACAACGGTTACATTGTTGGGATGCATGATTTGATACAAGAAATGGCATTTGAAATTGTTCGTCAAGAGTCTCCTGAAGAGCCCGGTAGACGTAGTCGATTGTGTCATCCTAATGACATCATTCATGTATTAATAAACAATACGGTAAGAAGTTATGTAGAAAATACCTTCTTCTTTTTTTAACGAAAATATGATTTCTTTTTAACTCAATATTAGACTTAATTGTGGAATTAACTTTTCCTTTTTCTACTCTTTATTACAGGCAACTAACAAAATTCAAGGCATTGCCTTAAGCATGGCAGAACTTGAAAAGGCGGATTGGAATTGTGAAGCATTCTCTAAGATGATTAACCTGAAATTTCTTGAAGTTGATAATGTGATCATTTCCTTAATGTCAATCCCCAGAATTCTTCCTAATTCCTTAAGAATTCTGAAATGGAATTGGTATTCTTCCAAATATCTCCCATCAAATTTTCAACCGAATAAACTTGTTTCACTTGAGATGCGGGACAGCAAACTAGTTGGGCTCTGGGATGAAAGAATTGTAAGATTACTGACCATATGCCATCTTACGAAATTTTTTGAAAAACAAGACTAAAAGTTTAAGTGTTTCTGTTGCTAATTATATATTCTACTATTTTTCATGTAATATTGTACAGGACTTGCCCAATTTGAAATACATAGACCTTAGTTTCTCTCGAAACTTGGCAACAACCCCAGATGTCACTGGCATTCCAAAACTCCAGGTGTTGTATCTTCAATGGTGTGGGAATTTAGTTGAGATTCACCCGTCCGTTGCAGATCTCAAATGTCTTACAAAATTAATACTAGATGGATGCGAAAGTGTTAAGAGTCTTCCAAGTGAGGTAAAAATGGATTCTCTTGTGTCTTTCAGTCTTAGCGGTTGCTCAAAACTGAAAAAGATTCCAGAATTTTCAAGACAAATGGAAAATTTGTCAACTCTTAATTTAAGAGGGACGCCCATTGAGAAATTACCTTCATCAATTGGACGTCTTGTTGGCCTTACTTTTCTGGATGTAAGAAATTGTAAAAATCTCCTGGGTCTTCCAAGCGAAATTTGTAATTTGAAGTCTCTTGAACAGCTCTATGTTGGATGCTCAGAAAAGTCGTGGGAGATGGACCGTCCTAATAAATCAAGGTTTTGGTGGGGCCTCCAAAGAATGGCTTTTGTGTTGGGTTCGCTACATGGTTTATGGTCTTTGAAGTATTTGGATGTGAGTGATTGTGGTCTTTGTGAAGGGGATATTCCCTTTCATATTGGCTGCTTGTCCTCTTTAGAAGAATTATACCTTAGTCGAAACAATTTTGTTAGCCTTCCGCAAGCATTGGATGTCTTCCTAAGCTTATGTCACTTAGGGTGGATGGGTGCCAGAGGCTTCAACAATTGCCCCATCTCCGCTTTGGATTGGCGGCTGATAATGAAGGCTTCGGGCCTTTTGAAATATACACAGACGATTGCACTTCCTTAAAAATGTTGCCAAAGTTGAGCATAAAAAAAGGAAGTTATGTTACGTTGAGTTGTTTGAATTGCTCTGGATTGGTTGAGATTGAGAATGATGGCTGCGATGATAGTATAATACTTCAAATCCTCTGGATTGCTCTGGATTGGAGTTTCTTTAAGGTTCTCTCTATGTCTCTTTGTCTCTCTTTGTTTGCTATAACAATAATAAATAATCATGTTACTAATCTATAAATGGTACAGGTACCTGAACTGATTCGGCATCTTCTCCCTTTTGAAATTTTAATACCTGGAAGTAAAATTCCAGAGTGGTTCAATAATCAAAGTGTAGGAGATTCCTTAATTGTGGAGATACCTCCATGGTTGATGAACGATTTTTGGATTGCTTTTTGTGCTGTCTTTGAAAATCCACCTCATGACGCTTCTACCCATTTTCAAATTGAATGTCGCCCAGGAGAAGGTGCCCCTGTGAAAAGTAAACCCATTGATAAAGGCCATCTTGTGTCACCTCACCTTTGGGTATCTTGTGTATATCATTATGTACTCGTCAGAGAATGGAGTCAAATAATGAAGATTTCATTCCATATGTATGACTTTTTTTCTAAGCTCTCAGACAGAATATATTGCTCGGGTATAAAGAAGTGTGGGTTCCGTTTGATGCGCAAGCAAGACGTGAAAGGACTCGACCAAATCATGATGATGAACTACTCCATCAACATCAGCACAAAAGCTACTTCTCCTCACAATTCAGCTGATACAAGTGGAAGTGCAAGTGGAAGCTCTCACCAAAAATCTCTCTGCCGCAAAAGCTATGCTCTTTCCAAATGGTTTTTAACAGAACTTGTAAAGATTTTCTCCCTCTTTTTAACAACTGCAGTTTTTATGAAATCTTTCAACAATAGCAAACAATGGGGCTGCATAGGACTTTTGATTTGGTGGGTTACCACTTTGATTTCCCACTTAGGCCTTGCACCCTCTTATTTTTCGCTATTGTTGAAAAGTTTAATAAAAACTGTGATTCCTAAAAGAGCAGCTAAATTTTTGCGACCTTTGTTAAAAACGCCTCCTCAAATGTATGCACATAAATACTTGAAAAGCTAATGACGGTCTTCTCACAATTGGTATTAGTAAGTTCCCACCACTATCTTTTCTAGCCATACATTTACCATTAGATTCATCACTTATTGTTTCGTGGATGACAATTTTCTCTCTCTCTCTCTTCATGTGCTTTTGTCATGAATACATTTCTGTTTAAACTACTGCAGAGCATTTGATCAACTCATGTAGTATATACATGTATACATGTATGCAAGAGCTGCATATTTTATGCATTTGAACAAAGTATCTATTAACATACTGCAAATCAATAAGTAATTACATTCTGCAATCAATAAGTATGTTCAGAAAGACTGAATTGTTTATTATTAGACCTAGCTAATCAAAAGTAGTCAACTCAAATTTGGGGTCTTGATACAGGATTTGGAGCTGATCAAAAGTAGTTGCGTGCTTATTGGCCAGGTTCGCATGAAATTTGCACCTGAATAGCTACAAGCTCATTAGACCTAGCTTTGTTATAATGGTTTGATTCTTATTGACACAACTTACGTGACTATTTCAACTGCTCTATTCTGTTGTGTGCAGGATGGAATAAGCCAACAAGAATTTTCAATCATAAGCTTGGCATTGAGAATTGATCATATCTACAACCGATCAATTGCTTTGTCGGGATTCCTACTTTGTCTGCTTCACTTCATCTCCTTGATAGTTTGTGCAATCTCCTTCAATTATGCAATCTTCTCTTATATTAGCATATCTGAGTTTTAAATTACCTTATATAACATAATGGAATTCTTAGAGGTTCATTAAACCGTCGTATAAGTGAGCATCGTCTGAGACGACAATTTTTCACAGTGGTCAATATGTTGAGTAGAATTGGGCAGTGCTAGTTGTATCTTGAAATAAACAAACTAAAACAACTTTTTTTAAAAATATTTAGAGAACTGGATTTATGAGGTACCACATGATTTATGAATGAGTAGTAGGTGTCAATCTAGTCAGAATGTATGTACTCACATTTCCACGAAAGCAGAGGATAGCATTTTCACGCTTGGGAAATCATTTTGGAGCTATAAGAAGACTGACATTACTACATATGCTATAGTGTATATTAAAGTCACAAAAAATTAAGGGGGTGTATTCAATTAGGATTATAAAGTGTTTAAAAAAAAATTTAAAATCCGGATATATTCAATTTGGATTTATACGAACTTTAAAAGAGGTTTTACAAGTCTGGGTGTATTCAATTCCGACTTGTATGAACTTTTAAAAAGTCCATTCAAATATGGGTGTATTCAATTAGGATAATAAAAAAGTTGAATCAAATCTAGGTGTATTCAAAAGGTCATATATTTGGAAGGATTTCATTAAGTGTTAAATTTTTGTAGGTTTTAAGGTGAGAGCTATAAATAACAAAGACCATAATAAATCAAACCTCCCCCCCAAGTATTTCATAGACACTAGTTTTTCTCTCGCCCTAACTTTTCTCTCTGCAACAAAAGATGAACAACCTCCCTCCATCTGTGAAGGTATGCTTTCTATTTTTTCTTTAATCAATACCTCGTTAGGTTTTCTTTTTCCATGATTTTTCTTCATCATGTTTTTCTTGTTACTAGGGTTTATGCTTGTTTTTCTTCTGAAATATCTATATATGACTGTATAATAATTGTTCATTGAATCACTGGATAGGAAATTGAAATATAGTAATTGACAACCTTTCTATAATCGAACAAAAAAACTGAGATAAACAGTAATTAAAAAAAAAACCAAAAGCCGAAAATTAACTACAACTTTTAAACGTTGTTTTGGAAGCCTAAACGACCTCGAAAGCCCAAAATCCACCTTATGTCACAGAAAGGAGTGTGTTTGACTCGTGGCATCGTTCCCTTTTCGGAAAGGTATCATATGCCCCAATCGGAGCTCGGACGCAAAATCTGTAAATTCCTACTTTGACAGGACCCAACCCGAATTCTCCTTTAGAATTAGAACTCATGTGGAATCCTGTTACCCGACCGGCACCCGAACGATGCCAGACCCACTACTAACTTTACACCTCTCACCCATACTTTTAAGAGAAAAAAAGGGTCGAGACTTCTACCGAAATTTCGGCAAAGTCTCCTATGTAAAATGGACTATTCCCAAATTAACACCTGCAAATAACGACAGTCTAATCATCCCAACTGGCAGCACACACAAGTTTCACATGACCTCCGGTCTTAAATTCAGTCCTAAGTGGGAAATATCATAGCAACTACTAGAGTTACATTTACAGAGTTAGTTTCCAAATAAATGAAAACGGAAAATAAAGTTTCCTAGGTATAACTATAAGGACTTCACCGATGTTTATTTGGAACTCTGAGCTATCTAATTCTTGGGGGCGTAAAACAGTAAAAGCGTGAGTGGACAAAAAGAAAGTTTTTCTTGAAACTAATTATACAGAACATACTAACCCCTCTGTTTTCGCAAACCTTTGAAAACTCACTAACACAAGCAAATATACGTACAACCAGGCTAAAAGGCAGTGTGCAACAAACACAGCCCAATTGCACAACTGAGAGCCGAACAAACATCCAACGTAATTCAAACCAGCAGTTATGATTTTCCATCCAATGAAAAAAATGTTATTTTTTATGGATCCAAAAGTTGACAATGATTTTAATGCCATTGTCTTTTATATATATATATATATATATATATATATATACATACACAACTAAGAACCAAAATAGAGATCCAAATAGGATTGTATTGTGGAAGAGCATAAAACTTCAAACATTAAAGATTGAGGCAGATTTAGCTAACATGTACTTGAATCAAACTACCAAGAGAACAAAAAAGCTAGCACTAATTATGTTATTTTATTAAGTCCTATAAGCTAAAGGCATTTAAGGCATCAAGTAGCAGAAACATATTTCACAATACCACTATATACATAGAAAAAAAAATTGAAAAATAATGTAACGATTTATAAACCAGTTAATTGACCGTCTGTATGCATCATCGGTTGATAATGGCCTATTTATTAATCTATTGTTCCAAATCTTAATGCTGCAACAAGATGATCTTAGGAATGTTGTTTCCAAGGTTTGGTATTTTAGACCCAATTTAAGTGCGTTGCTAATCAATTTATCTTTCAGTTCAGCTTGTCGTCAATTACAGCTATGACGACGTCCAGATGAGCGTCACTTGCTTTATCGTCAAAATTCAATTGATAATGAATCAAATTCTTTTTAACAAAATTTGAGAAACAAAAAGGCCTTATTACAAGGGAAAGCATCAATGGCGCCTTTCAACCAACCATACTTTTTCAGCAAATTAATCTCTGGTTCTCTTCCTCATTCGAGTAAAAACTCTTACCACCAGAGAAATGATCCACGGAGGAAAATTCCCACCAGAAATGTTCAATTTGGACCCACTGTGGAGGATCCCTCAGAACCAAGGTTATTAGGACGGTTATAACAGCTACTCCAAGCAAGCTTTTTGTCACCAGTTAGATCAAGGAATCCTGCATTTAGAGAAGAATTCAGTACCAAAACTACCACCAAAAGACGCATCACATCACATCTCAATGCTAAATTCCGCTGTCTGCAATACAATGCACATCAAAGAAACTTGTGGCAAATAAATTGTAAAAGAGTCCACCTGCAGAGCATTCCCTTAAATGGGAGAAAATCAATTTGTTTGCCCCTTAGAAGGAAATGCGAGGGTAGAAAGACAAAAGGTACAGGAGATCCTCCTGACAGACTGCTCATGCATGAATCACAGGGCATTCTCTAGTCTCTAGCCTCACATGCCTGTGATCTCTCAACCCCCCTGTGATCACATGCATGTGATCTTCTGTTCTCTGTCTTTACTTGATTACAAATGTTTGCCCGTTGTCATTTATAACAAGGGAGCAAGGCATTAGACCAATTCCAGCTTCTTGCATGCTAGAAATGGCAAGCCAACACTTCCAATCAACCCATGGAGCTCCCCCACTTGAGACATAATAATTGTTGGGAAAATGGCTCACCTAAGGATACAAGGTTGGTTTTGGCGCTGAAAGGAAGATTTTGAATCTGCCTAAAAGCGACCGGTCGCTAGGCATTTGCGACCGGTCGTTTTGAAGCAGATTCGAAGTCTGGAGCAACATCAACGAGCGACCGGTCGCCAGTTCTTTGCGACCGGTCGCAGGAAGCTAGCGACCGGTCGCTTAGCATTTGCGACCGGTCGTTTAGAAGCAGATTCAAGGTCTGGAGGAAAAACCAAAAGCGACCGGTCGCCAGCAGTCGTGCTGTGACGATTTCTTACGCGTTTTCAACAGTGTTTTCAATGGCTATCGCTTTCCACAAGATTTCAGAGGCTTAGTGGGTCACTTCTGAGTTAAATGAACGTTGACTACCTGCTGGATAGTTGGGAGAGCACTCATGGCTAATTGGTTATCTTATTTCAAAGATATCACTCTCCATTTTCTGGTGTAAGTGGGAGGTGGCTGAGTTGGATTCTATTTACCTACTTGATCTGACATTTAGTCTAAGTGGTGACTAAAGGGAAGAACGTGGAGGACAAGCTGATATCTTATCTCTTGTCTATTGGCTTGTGTAGGAAATGGGGTGAAGTAAGATAACACAAGAGGAGAAAACAAGTTGAATAATTGTAAGTGGAAGAAGCTGGTATTCCAAGTTGAGTTTGAGCTGAAGTTTTAGTTGTGTGTTCAGAAAAACTAAGGGGAGAGAAAGAGAGTTCTCAAAGTGTATCAAGGTGTTGAGCAAGGGTGTGATAGAAACAGATTGTGAGGGTAGTGTTCTAAGGGGGTTTCCTTTTGTAAACCAAAGTTGTAACCTATCTTCATTAGTGAAATTTCTCAAGGTGATCACCAAAGAGGATGTAGGCAATTTGCTGAACCTCTATAAACACTTGTGTCATTTGTGCTTGGTTAATTTCTGTGTGTGTGTGTGTAAGACTCATCCATCATTGAGTTCTTTGTCTAAAGTCCATCAACAACAAGATCTTTAAGGGCAGTGAGTTAGTCATTAATTCACAACAAGTGGTATCAGAGCTGTGTTTGGCAGCTGGAGCTAGTTCTTCTCTTGGAGTGCTAGTGTGTTGAAGATGGCAAGTGACATGGAAGCTGAGAGTGGTAGCAGTTCACAGCATCTGAAGCCACCACAGGCAGCAAGCATGAAGGTGGAGTTAAAGCCTTTCACAGGGAAGGAGAACTTCACTCTTTGGCAACGAAGGATGAAGTCAGCTCTTACACAACAACAACTCCATGTTGTGTTGGTTGGCAAGGAGAAGAAGCCAGCAAGCATGACGGATGATGAGTGGGGAGTTCTTGACGAGTTAGCCAGAGGAGCTATCGAAAACTATCTCTCCGATGAGGTGCTCATCAACGTGATAAAGGATACGGCGAAGCAAACATGGGAGAAGCTCGAAGAGATGTTTGCAGGGAAGTCGTTGTCCAACAAACTCTTCCTCAAGGAAGAACTCCTGAATCTTAAGATGGAGGAGGGAGGAAATCTAATGGAACATCTAAGTAGTTTCAATAGATGTGTTGCTGACTTGCAGAGAATGGATGTGAATTATAGTCCGGAGGATAAGGCTCTCATGTTGTTGACATCCTTACCTTCGTCCTATAAACACTTCCGAACCACTCTTATGTTCGGAAAGGTTACTCTTGATTTTGAGCCTGTGGTGCAAGACATCATGACACACCATAGGATGACTCAACGTTCGGGAGAAAACTCTCAAGGCGAAGGTCTAGTTGCAAAGACCGGAGAGAGAGGCCGTTCAAAGAGGCGTGAAGGCAAGAAAGGCAATAGAGGAAGGTCCAAATCCAAGGCAAAGGAAGGTTGTTTCGAGTGTGGGTCAAAGGAGCATTGGAAAAAGAATTGCCCCATATGGAAGGAGAAGAAGAACAAAGGGAAGAATGCAGCTAACACAGCGGAGGATGTCACGGAAAGTGATGGTGAGCTTTTGTGTGTTGAAAGCAATGTTAAAACAAATGCATTGGCTAATTCTTCAAGGTGTTCCTCTTCCGATTGGATTTTGGATTCCGGATGCTCATATCATATGTGCTCAAACAAGGAGTGGTTTGACACGTATGAGAAAGAAGATAGCAGTGAAGTGATGATGGGGGATGGCTCAATGTGTAGAGTCAAAGGCACTGGTACAATCAAGGTGAAGATGCATGATGGGGCTATTAGGACGCTTGGAATGGTAAGGCACATTCCAAAGTTGCGTAAGAATCTCATTTCCCTTGGAACTCTTGATAAGAATGGTTATTCATTCAAAGCAAATGGAGGGAAACTCATAGTCTCAAAAGGTTCACTTGTGATTATGAAGGGGGAGATTCAACCTAATTGTCTATATAGGTTGTGTGGTACAACAATCATAGGTGGAGCAGCTGTATCTACAAGCAAGGACTCGGAAGATGAAACTCAGCTTTGGCATTTGAGGCTAGGGCACATGAGTGAGAGGGGCATGCAGGAACTACACAACAGAAAATTGTTGAAAGGTGTTCAAAGTTGCAAGCTTGAGTTCTGCAGATTTTGTACCATGGGAAAGCAATCAAAAATAGCTTTCAAGCAGCGAAACAAAGAGGAAGAAAGCACGGGTGTGCTAGATTATATTCACACGGATGTATGGGGGCCATCACCGGTTAAATCGAAGGGTGGAGCTCGCTATTTTGTGACTTTCTTGGATGATTTTTCCAGGAAGGTTTGGGTCTACTTCATGAAGGAGAAATCTGAGGTCTTCACCAAATTCAAAGATTGGAAGGCGGAAGTAGAGAACCTAACCGGAAGAAAGATCAAGATCCTAAAGAGTGACAATGGTGGTGAATATAAGGACAGCAAGTTCCTTGAGTTTTGCAAAAGTGAAGGCATTAAGAGGCACTTTACCGTGAAGAAGACACCCCAACAAAATGGAGCTGCGGAGAGGATGAACCGAACTCTCATGGAGCGTGAGAGATGTATGAGAATTCATGCAGGGTTGCCCGAATCTTTTTGGGCAGAAACGGTTAACCACGCTGCCTATTTGGTTAACCGATCGCCTTCAAGAAATCTTGAGTTCAAGTGTGCAAAGGAGGTATGGTCTAATAAGTCAATCGATTATTCGAATCTTAAGGTGTTTGGGTGCAGTGCATATGCACTTATTCCTAGTGATGAAAGATCCAAGTTGAAGCCAAAGTCTCTTGAATGTATTTTCATTGGATTTGAGAGTGGTGTGAAGGGCTACAAGCTGTGGGATCCAGTGAACCACAAGAAGATACTCAGCAGAAATGTTGTGTTTGATGAGAAGACCATACCTATGAACAAAGTCAAGAATTCAGAGGCAAAGGAGGATGTTGTTGAGAAAGAAACAACCATTGAAGTTCCACTCAAGAAGGTGTCAAGAAAGACTACTCAGAAACAGCCAACTGAAGACGTTCAGGAGGAGGTGGAGTCCGACATTGAAGAGGAAGAAGCTGGGCAGCATCAACAACACACTCAAGAAGAAGAAGAGGCTCAAGAACAGGTGGAGCCATCATCTATAGCTCGGTCCAGGCCCAAGAGAACCATCAAACCACCTCAAAGGTTTGGATGGGAGATGGATGCAGTTCACTATGCCCTAAATGCTAGTGAAGAAGAACCAACCACGTTCCAAGAAGCTGTTGAGAACAAGGAACGGGAAAGTTGGATGGAAGCTATGATGCAAGAGATGGAATCTCTACACCAAAACTCAGTTTGGGAGTTAGTTCCTAAACCCAAAGGTCGCAAGGTTATTGGCTGCAAATGGGTGTTTAGGAAGAAAGAAGAAATGCATGAGAAGGGTGCCACCTTATTCAAAGCTCGGTTGGTGGCAAAAGGATTCTTGCAAAAGGAGGGAGTTGATTATGATGAAATCTTCTCTCCGGTGGTGAAACATACTTCTATACGACTACTACTCTCCATAGTAGCACAAGAGGACATGGAGGTGGAGCAAATGGATGTGAAGACTGCTTTCCTTCATGGTGAATTGGAGGAAGACATCTACATGAGCCAACCTCAAGGGTTCATTGAAGCAGGGAAGGAAAATCTGGTTTGCAGGTTGAAGAAGTCTTTGTATGGACTGAAGCAATCTCCAAGGCAGTGGAACAAGTGCTTCGATTCTTACATGATGAAGATTGGGTATAGAAGATGTGAATCTGATTGTTGTGTGTACTCTCATGCATTCAAGGATGGTAACTTCATCCTTTTGCTTCTTTATGTTGATGACATGCTAATTGCATGTAAGGACATGTCAAAAATCCAGAATTTGAAGACATTACTTGGAAGGGAGTTTGACATGAAGGATCTTGGTGCTGCACAAAAGATCCTAGGAATGGAGATAAGGAGAGACAGAAAGGAAGGCAAGTTGTGGCTGTCACAAAGCAAGTATATTTCCAAGGTACTTGAAAGGTTTAATATGATGGATTGCAAACCGGTGTCTACTCCTTTGGCGGAGCATTTTAAGTTAAGTGCAAAAGAATGTCCTTCTACGAATGTGGAGAAGGAGGAAATGAGTAAAGTTCCATATGCAAGCTTGGTAGGGTGTCTCATGTATGCAATGGTGTGCACACGCCCCGACTTAGCCCAAGCCGTTAGTGTGGTGTCAAGGTATATGGCGAATCCTGGAAGGCAACATTGGACAGCAGCAAAATGGATTCTCAGGTACTTGAAGGGCACCAAAAGGCTTGGGATATCGTTTGAAAGACAACAAGAAAGGCATGTGTGTCGGGGTATGTAGATTCTGATTATGCAGGAGATCTAGACAAGAGGAGATCCACCACAGGATATGTCTTCACTTGTGGTGGAGGACCGATTAGTTGGAGAGCAGTGTTACAATCGGTTAGTGCCTTGTCTACTACGGAAGCGGAGTATATGGCTTTAACGGAAGCTTCAAAAGAAGCGGTATGGCTGAAGAGATTGGCAAAGGAATTCGGGATAGCTCAAGACTTGGTGGTGATTCTAAGTGACAGTCAAAGTGCTATTTGCTTAGTGAAGAATCAAGTGTTCCATGGGAGGTCCAAACACATTGATGTGAGATACCACCGGATAAGGGATTGGGTGAATGATGGAGACATCACAATAATGAAGGTTCATACAAATGAGAACGCTTCAGATTGCCTAACAAAGCCAGTCACAACAGCTAAGTTCAAGCATTGTTTGAGCTTGCTCAATCTTGTTACATGCTAAAGATTGAGGTGGAGTTCTTGAGAGTTATTAGGACGATTCTCAAGACATTACAGATGTCCTAGAAGGCAATGATGTCCACAAGGAGTATTAGGCTCGCCATGGTGGAGATTGTTGGGAAAATGGCTCACCTAAGGATACAAGGTTGGTTTTGGCGCTGAAAGGAAGATTTTGAATCTGCCTAAAAGCGACCGGTCGCTAGGCATTTGCGACCGGTCGTTTTGAAGCAGATTCGAAGTCTGGAGCAACATCAACGAGCGACCGGTCGCCAGTTCTTTGCGACCGGTCGCAGGAAGCTAGCGACCGGTCGCTTAGCATTTGCGACCGGTCGTTTAGAAGCAGATTCAAGGTCTGGAGGAAAAACCAAAAGCGACCGGTCGCCAGCAGTCGTGCTGTGACGATTTCTTACGCGTTTTCAACAGTGTTTTCAATGGCTATCGCTTTCCACAAGATTTCAGAGGCTTAGTGGGTCACTTCTGAGTTAAATGAACGTTGACTACCTGCTGGATAGTTGGGAGAGCACTCATGGCTAATTGGTTATCTTATTTCAAAGATATCACTCTCCATTTTCTGGTGTAAGTGGGAGGTGGCTGAGTTGGATTCTATTTACCTACTTGATCTGACATTTAGTCTAAGTGGTGACTAAAGGGAAGAACGTGGAGGACAAGCTGATATCTTATCTCTTGTCTATTGGCTTGTGTAGGAAATGGGGTGAAGTAAGATAACACAAGAGGAGAAAACAAGTTGAATAATTGTAAGTGGAAGAAGCTGGTATTCCAAGTTGAGTTTGAGCTGAAGTTTTAGTTGTGTGTTCAGAAAAACTAAGGGGAGAGAAAGAGAGTTCTCAAAGTGTATCAAGGTGTTGAGCAAGGGTGTGATAGAAACAGATTGTGAGGGTAGTGTTCTAAGGGGGTTTCCTTTTGTAAACCAAAGTTGTAACCTATCTTCATTAGTGAAATTTCTCAAGGTGATCACCAAAGAGGATGTAGGCAATTTGCTGAACCTCTATAAACACTTGTGTCATTTGTGCTTGGTTAATTTCTGTGTGTGTGTGTGTGTAAGACTCATCCATCATTGAGTTCTTTGTCTAAAGTCCATCAACAACAAGATCTTTAAGGGCAGTGAGTTAGTCATTAATTCACAACAATAATCTTCCAAAAGCACCAGAGACAATATACAATTCTTCATCCAGATATGACAAAAAATTTACTTGTACTTTCTGAGAAGTTTATCTTGAAAATTATTATAAGCAAGCAACATCAACAAACATTTCCCAACCCATGCAATGTATCCTACCCACTTATAGCACCTTGAGAATCTTCAGCCACCTCCAAGAACCATACACGAATCAGATGGGGGAAATAAACAAGAAGTACTAGTAAAAAAATGCAAATTAATTCAATCTTAATAAAAGAGAAAGCCAAATCATGAAAAAAAGAGTCCAACTTCCCTCTTTTATGATCAGTAACATTCAGTAGCCAAAACAAATGAAGGAAAAAGGGTGGTCTGTCCTCGGTGGTTCAGTTGGAGAGAGTGTAGAAGTGAAGAAGACGATGAAGCAGAGTGCGACGAGTGATACATGAGAGGGAGACAATAGGGAAGATCAAGTAGCTGATGCAGAGAGACAAAGTGTTAAAAAGGTGATATGTGACCAATAGGGAGTATTTTTTGGAAGACATTTTACCAAGATTTTCAAAAAGAGATTAGGCAAGCTGAGGTCAAAGCCACCAATTTCCCTTTTAATTTTAGGAAGGTATTTTAACTTCCAAACTACATATAAACTTTTGTGTAAGACTGTCACTGTGTCCCAGCACTCTGTTTTCTAGCCATACATTTATCATAAGATTCATCTCTTATTGTTTGATTACAATTTACAATTCATAACTTTGTCATAAGGATCCGTTTGGGTGCACCAGTTTAATTGTAATTTGTGTTTAGTCTTGGAAGAAAGTCATCGGCAAAGCTATTTTGTCCACGATTTGAAGACAAATTAGCCACATGTTTACTCGAAGCCAATTATATTCACACTTCTCTTCAAGTAGGGACAATATATACGTGATTAGAACTACTACAGAAAATAAATAATAAAAATCTAAAAGTAGAGAAGCGCTACTCATGCTTCCTTAGGCTATCTCCAACTATAATGGGACTAAACCTAAATTTCCAAGTTCCAAAATACAACTATTAATGTATTTCCCGAACTCAATCAGTTTCACAAGGCCTCTAATAGTTGGTTCTCCTCCCAATAAGCAAGGAGTTTCTCCAATAGACATTCTTCGCACGGTTGAACAGACTAGGAGGTTGCACTTGTACACAATAGGACATGACACGTTCTTCACAATAGGACATTCTTCATAGGATTCATTTATCCTCCTTCAATTATTTTATGAACCCTTACCCATCTTTACTTGTCTTCTTCAATTATTTTCTAAACCATTACCCATCTCCTATTGTCTTGTTTCAATCATGTTCTGAATCATTGTCCATCCATCTTTATATCACTTTATTGGATTCCCTCACTTTTGTCTATCTTTTCTTATCTTTATTCAATTATGATCAAACATATAGGTCATCTCGTTTTGTCATCTTGCCATTATTTCTTGAATGGGAATTTTTGTTCACCCCACACCTTACCCCTTTGAAGAGGCAGGCATTGCTTTGGTTCTTGTGGCAGGCTGTTTATTAGTGGGTGAAGTATGAGAGGGAAGAGGATGAAGATTGCTATGCAAGTGCTCCAAGAAGAAGCAAATGTTTATGCGCGAAGAGGTAGTAGCTCTACCAATTAATCTTGGAAAGTTAGGTACAGGCTCAGCCTCAAGACTATGCAAATGATTTGATCCCCTGTTTACTATACGCCAATTATCCACTCTTTTCGAGTAGGCCTATGCATGTACACATGAATATTTTGAAAATACGGGAGCGCTACTAGTGCTTCATTGTATCCCCATGTTCAAAATAATTAACTTTTTAGTATAGTGGTATTTCTTTTCCCAGTGTTTGAAGAAAGCGTAAGTTTGAATCTAAAATTACATGATGGTGTTCAATATCAATTCGAAGTTCTACAATCTTATGCATCAATCAGATATTATAGAGTGCGAATCATTATATTTAGTATCTAATTTTACATACTGAGATTTTTATGTGATTTTCCATCAGTCTAGTGATACACATGGCCATGTAAATTGTGTTTCATATATAGAATACACTAATTATTTCAGTACAGCATATGAAATGAATCACTTAGAGAGATCACTCATTTTTTTGCTCTGAAAATACTTCATTAAAGGCCAACAAAGAGACCAAAAGGGCAGCCAACGCCCATACAGAAAAGAGCGAAGAAAGAGACACTAGCCGAAAGACAGCATAGTGCATAAACTTTCACGACTACATGAGAGACTAAAAATTTGGTGGGCTGGGAAGTCATCTGAAACCAGCACACGAACAGGGGATGGTGGTGGCTGTGCAGCCCAGGTCTCCCTATACACCGTCCCAACTCCTATCAACGCTGCTACATGAGCTGCTTGATTCTTCTTACGAGGGATCCAACTCCACTCAACTTCATCAAAATCCAATGTGAACTAGATAAAAGGAAAATACAAAGTCTAAGAACATATGTTGGTGCAACCTCTCTAAAAATGTGCAACAAATTTGAGAAATAACATTTACAAAACAGGGCATCTTATTAAACAAAAAATAAGATCCAAGATCATGTCAGTCCACAATAGAAAACAAAAACCCCAAAAAAAAACACAAAATTATTCCAAGATCATGAGCAAGACCTCCATGTAAAGGTCAAATATTGCTAACAGGATATGTATGGATAATAACCAAGAACCTTGAGATACAATAAGTACAATGAGAGTTTCTAGTCTTCCTAATGGAAAATACATCCAAATAATACACAACTATCATCTACACAAGTAATAGAAGCTGGACCTTGCCTCATGCTTATGTACAAAAATGAGGTGCTTTAAGAACTGCCGTTGCAAAGTTGCAAATTTGCTGCGTTGAGTTTGCAAAGGTATGCTTTTCTTTGTTAGTCTTTTTATGATCGTCCGGTTTCTTTCTTCTTAATGAATGAAGCTTCCTTCTGACTCCCAAAAATAAAGGGCATCCATACAAGTAGAAAATCAATCCTCAAACCACAACTGGCCTTTTTGGTCCTGCCAACTGCCTCTGTTTTAATCGGCTGTATGTCCTCCTCTTGCATAAAAACAAAAGGAATCCTACAATAACAATCAAAAGCAAGTATACTTCCAAATGGGTATCCCAAATGACACTCCTAGTGCCCCATCTGCATTCACATGCGCTTCGAAGTGGAATTCCTCTGCGATTGACATTAGGGTCGAGAACAAAATCTACATTTGTGCCTGCTTTGTCCAACCAGATACCTGTTGTCTTTGATTTGTACCCAGGGGCAGTAGCTGTGACTGCATGCAGCCAGTAAAACCAAAAGAAAAATCGGGCATCAAATAGCCATCTTAAGATGGGCAACCATAATAGAATTACAATTACACGCATACATCCATAAAAACTTGTTTCCAAAAGTACTTATAGTCCTCATGTGTCAATTGGTCAAATAGCTCTTGGCCTTTACTTATTAGCGCAGAAAATTCCTTCTATGATCCCCCTTCTTTGTAAGAAAATAAGTTCTCTTACCAAAGAGAGCTGTAGCCGCAATTACACCCAGAAAAAAGAAATTACAGATTCAAGGTAAAAACATCCACACCACATCCTCTCATTTCATACCCCAATAATGAGGCACAAGCAATTCACTAAAATCGCTAGGCATTCTTTGGAAGGAGAAAATATTTGATGTTGAATGCCATGACAAATATTAATTTTTTGCCCACCAAATAACGATTACCAGATGGCACATGTGAAAATTGTATCAGCTGTACAACTAAATAAGTGTGGTCCATAAAATGACACTAGTAGCTTTACATCTTACGTTGTAATCATATTTCCTCTTGTTCTTTTTTAAAGCAGCAAGCTCAGTATGAACAAACCATGTAATATGTAAATACCTTCGTATCTGCCACCAGAGGCAAGCAAGCGATGGTAATCCGCAATTCCTCTGCTAGCTTGAACCTGTCAGTCAAAATACATGGGTCATTGGTTTACATGTAGTCCACTTAAGTTTATCATGTAATGTCAAAAAGTTCAACAGACTGACCAAAAAGGTGTAATAAACTCTGATTTAATCAAAAGGTATAACAAGTCAAAGGAGGCATTGGCACTGCATATAAGCATGCAACTATCAATTTGTTGTCTATTTGACAAATTTGGATGTGGGCAACACAATTCATATTGTTGCATCAATTTGTTCTCCGTCAGTATGGTTTTTTGTTAGGGGTGTATTTAGTGAACGCCAATATAAGAGGTTTTGTGAAGTTGGAATAGTGAGACACCACACTATTATGGAGACACCACATGACATTGCAGAACATGTATGCAGAACCCTCTTGGAGAAGACACTTTGTATGCTTTCTAACTTCGGTTTGTCTATGGACTTTTGGGCTAAATTTTTTAGTTCCTGTTATTTGGTTGTCTTTTGGACGGTTGGTGCAAGTTTAGACCATGGTGTTTGTGTGCAGGTGGAGCTTGAGATTCAAGTGCTTGGTGCCTTTATTCAGCTTTGTCAGGATATGCTTGGTTTTGTTGGTGATATAGAAGATTTTCAGTTTCTTCATCAAAATCATTTTTGTTTTGATCAAGCCAGTTCCTGTTTGCAAGTTCAAGCATTGCTTGGACTTGATTGATATTTGCAACTTGTGTGTTGCGCGTAAGGGATTTGGAGAAGATGAAGGAAGGACGTTTCCACTTTGAAGGCTCGAGTAAAATGTAAGCCAAGGTGGAAATTTGTCGTTAAGTGGCTTAAACTTGAAGCCAACTACTTCGCCTTTTTGGTCCCAATTGCACATTAAGATTATTATTTACTCTTTGTGGCTTTGTTTTTCATTTCTTGTCCGACAAGGATTCCTTTTTGGTTTCTGATCCCATTTGGCTAAGTCATGAGTAGTATATAATAGGCACATAGGCTTCTCTGTGGTTGTATGTTGAGAGTGGGATAGCAAACCATGAAGAGTTTGGACGATTTTCTCTTATTTGGTTTAGGATTTTTTTCGTTACTCTTTTGTGAGAGAGTGCTTTGGGTGTATTGGGATTTTGATTTGTGAGAGTTAAACACTCTTTTGTAATTCTCCTTTTGGTTATTAGTGGAATTTCCTCACCGTCTTCACCCGTGAATATAGTCTTATGGATCACACATGCTTGCCACATCAATAAACTAACAGAAATCCTAATGAAGTAAACGTCTACGACTATTGGTATCTATTTTAAAATTTTCAAGGACTAATGGATCAAAGAATTATAGTTGACGACCAAATTGAAGCTAGAGTCCAAGTTTAGGGACTAATGCTCCAATTTACGCTTTTTTATATGTTAGATCATTAGAGTTTTGGTACATCAGAACTTGGGAATCAATGCCCTAAGTAGATTAGCATCATCTGTCTAACTATTTATATATTTTAGAACTATAGTAGGGTCCAAAATAAGCTTCAATGCTTCTACCTAAATCATTGTAACTTGAAATGCTTCACTGCTTAAATGTTTCTCGATCACTTCATATTTTAATTTTATTGGACGGGATTTAGATTGGACTGAATTACATCCTGTGTTTGGTGCAATTTGGGATTGGACTATTATTGAACTTCACTATAATAGCCCAGCACATGTTTCTACATGAGATTTATCTCACATTATTCTGGAACTCCAATATAATTGTAATAGCCCAACAGAACTTTAGGCCACCGAGCCAAGTATGGGTTTTGAACCATCTCAAAATGAGCCCTTATTGTGCAATCACAATAGGAAAAAGGTATACTTAAATTTGAAGAATAAATGAATGTTTGTGAGCATACCGTGTAATTTATTCCCTTGATTACAATAAAGCCTGGCAACGGCCTCCCACCATCTGATGAAAAGATTCTTCCATGTACTCCTGTCTGAAGAGTACAAGTTGAGTGTAGTTAAACAATATCGCACCCATTTAAAATTCAACTTCGACAAATCCGAAATGGCTTCATGAGAATTTTCACTATTATTCTCAAATGTTTCACCAGGGTAAATTATTTAGGAAAATACTTTAGAGAAAATGGAGCACACTTGTGATTAAGACAATGTGTGAAGCACCATGAACATAATCCACAGATTGCAAGCTAAACGAAATTAAATTTAGTTCCAGTTGAGGACCATGTAAGAACATGTTAATAGCCAACCATAATATACCTTGATTAGGCTTGCAACAAGATTAAGCATGCTCATTTTGTTGTATTCCCAAAGAGTGAGAAGCTGCACATGATACATGCATTAAGGACAGCACATCAAACAGAAAAATGATAGCAAGTTCAAAAGAAGGGGAACTAATTGTCTATGTGAAAGGCAAAAATCACTGGTGCCAATTAAAGACTCAAGACCTGCCTCCAACATAGGACAGGATGGAAACAAAGGTCCATGAGACTTCCTAACTAAATGGATATAAAACTAACATATTCCTATATAACAAATCAACTGGAGAATGTAAAACAAGCCAGGACACAATAAAACCTACTGTCTAAAAAGCTGAAGCTAATAAGAAACAAGGAACATGAGGATTAACCTACATTCCTCCTGGCGTATAGTCAATAACTACACCAACATCAAAAAAGAAACATAACATGATATTAGAATAATATCAAGACTTCAATCGAGGATTAGAAAGACAATTATAAGCCACGTTAGGATACCAATTACCCGAAGTTGTTAAACCAATAAAAGAAAGGGCACAACAATCAATTTGCAGCCTAACATGCACACAGATACACTCCAGTAGAGTATTTTTCCTAAGAAGCTTAGAAAGGAGACACTGAAAAGTCTTTCTTCTCCAAGAAGCACAGAATTCCCGGGAATGGGAAGAAAGCCAATGTTTTACGGGGTTGTAGTGTATTGGCTGTTCTTTGGGTGGTTTGGTTAGAACAAAACAGATTAATTTTGAGGACCAAGCAGGTTGCAAAACAGAGGAATTATGGAAGAAAGTAAGACTATGTTCTTCACTATGGACCTCGACTTCATCAGTCTTTAGAGATATGTCCTTTAGGGTTATTTGGCTGGATTGGAATGCAGCCATTTCCTAGCTACAGGTTGTGTGTGCGCTACTGGGGTTCTTTTCCTAGTAGCTTAGGGTTTTGTTCAGTCTAGTTACTCTTTCTTTGTTTCTGTTTTTTTGTGGCCACCTTGATCATCTCTGTATTTTGTTGTCTATTGCAATAAAATTTGTTTCCTTTTAAAATAAAATAGTGTTGAGTGAAGCTTCTCTTTAAACACACAATAGTGTATACTTGGAAGGCAGGAATCCCCACCTAAAAACCTTCAATGTGATGAGAATTTGGACCTTGAAATTAGAGCCCCTCCTGTTTTGAAGGGAGTGATGTAAGTCCATTAACTCTCTGACAATGTAAAGCCACACTGACAAGATTGTTGGATCTCCATTAATGTAAGACACAATGTTATCAGTTTGAAGTGACTACGTCATGACATTTCGTGCCTACAATTTTGAACCTGAAGGATAAAAGGCCAATACATAAAAAGAAAGGGTTCCCATTCAAGTGATCTGAGATAAAGTTTGAAGGAAGAGCCTTTCTGGCTAAATGAATACTTACAGATTTCCATTCCATTGTAAATGTAGCATGAACAAGGTCAAAAGATTTTGTTAATACTTAATTTCCACTTCTACCACAAAGGAAACCTATCGTTTCAGTATTTAAAAGGGAACTGACAGCACCATTCAAAATTCTGCCCCCGCCCCGCTAAGACCCATTAGACCTATGGGCTACACAAACGGTGTAACAGTCTCTTAAATCATGCTAAAATGCCTAAAGAAGATGGTATTATATATCAAGGTTGCAAAAAATCACACAAGCTGATGCCTGACCTCATTAGCAATAGGCCATTTGTTGTCACTAATCTCTAATGTCAATTCGAAACAGCCCGCATGTATGTAGTTCCAGTCTTGCATGCCTCCATATATAGGATACCTGCAACAGGTGTCTTAAGAAACAATTGATGAACATCAAAAGAAAAGAAAATATATCTATGGTAAGTCGTAATGTTTCAAGCTGTCATACCAGGAAGCTCCATTTGTAATCCCTCCTTCAAATTCCTTGCTCAAGGACATGTTATGGTGAGAGCCACTATAGACACTTGCCAAGAACCGAAATGTTTCGTCATCGGGACATGCAAAGTAATTTTTCCTGCAAATTAATTTGGATCAAAAGACGAACATGTGCAGAAGAAAAACTATAAAATGAAAAGAAGCTTCAGCATGTATTCTGGGATAGTGCTATTATAACATACAAATATTGTTAGGCATCATTTGAAAATTCATAAATTATATTAGATGTAATCGGCAATCTTCAAATAGTGACGCTCTAAGACCTACTATTGACATCCATTTCTGTGAGACATTTTCACAAAATGAAAATGAGAAAACAAATTTGTAGTTTCAAGATCCGAGAATGCGTCTGGCTTAATTTGAAAACAGTTTCTGAGAACAAAAACAGTGAAAATGTGTCTGGTGCTAAGGTGTGAAAAAGGACAAAACAGTGAATATGTGTTTAAACTATTTTGTTTAAATATTATCATAAGTCAAATAATAACATATTTCCATTAGGCTTGTTAAACTTGTCAGACATATTCTTCCACAAAAATAATTACTCAGATCAAGTATCATCAGTAACATTATAATTTTAATGGTATAAATTTTTCTTGGTTGGACGAGCCCCTGCCTCAGCAAATGGACAAAGTGGAGCAGCCTGCTGTTTCACTGATCCTCTACTTCTCATTCGGGTTGGGTTGACCCAATAAATTAACAATGAAGAGCAATTTTTATCCCACCGAAAAATGAAGAAGATAGGTTTTTAGAGTGAAATGTAAAGAAAATCATTTAGAGAGACAAATAGTGGAAACTAAAAAAAAGAAACTGAATACCCACATAGAAAGAAGGCACCAGGGGTCCCATGTTTTTCTTCTTCAAAGCCTTTGATTTTCCCCGTTTTGCGTGTTTTCAATTTTACCTTGTAATTGATGAAAAGAAAATTTTGTTGTTTTCTAACTCAAAGCACAAATTTAAAAATATTTCCACAATTCCATTCTCCGTGTTTTCAGAAGCTACTGGCTGAACGCATTTTGTGGTTGTTTTTTATCTAAAAAAACAGAAACAAGGTTCCAAAATATTAACGAATGGGCCCTAAAAACACAAAACCATTCAGTTTTAAGGACTTGAGTGTGGTGAGTATCTTTGGCATCATATGCAAATTGAATTATGATCAAAACCAACACTGAGGCCAAAATACAGCAAAAACAAGCCTAATAGAAAGGCATACTTCAAACACACGTTACAATGAGAAACCCACATCACAAGTTTAGCACTAATAACTAGTCAATACACAGATGTTCGACAAACAAATCCTTTTTTCTTTCTTCTCTTTTCCTGTCAAAGATGTTCCAAGAGAGCTAAAGGTTGGCAGGTTATTTTCCACGGAGAAGACAGGATTTCCAGCTTATAAAGACAAAAGAACGGGAAATATACAAGAGGAAATCAAGAAAGTAAGGGTGCACTATCAAGTCATCAATCAGCAGGGTGCAACGGAGAATTGTTATGAATGTAAAATTAGTACCTTTTATCCTGAGTGCCATCCCATGGATAATTTGCAACAAGTGCACCCTGTGAGTAACAATATAATTAGTAACGACTAATTTATTCACCTCTTGATCAAAGAATTCATTACCTAAGACAGAGAATAGAATGTTGGAATTAAACCCTATCAACAGTATGCATGTTTTGGATGGATCTATTTGAATGAGTGAAGAAAATAAACTCAATAAATAAATAAATTGGACGTGGATGAAAGCTAAGGAGCTACATTATATAATGTAATCTTACAGAACGATTGAACATCCTTCTTTCCTAGAAGTCTTTTTAGTAACCAAATTTGAAACAAGGACCTCATGGGTAGCATGCACTAATGCAGTTACTTTTAGCTTGGTAAAGACTATATGTTGTAGCTTGTATCGTATATGCAAATGCATTTCCTTATCTCAGAAGAGACTTGTCCATAAGTTTGACAAAAACAAAAAGTATCTTTCCAACATGCAGATCTCCGTTATAGCAAAGAATTCTAAATGATTCTTTCTGCAAGTTCACATTGATTGCTAAAACAACCTAAGTAAAGGTATGATATCAAGTGGCATGGGTATGTTTATGCACTACACTGAAAGTAATGATCATAGCAGGAAATATGAGAAGATGTATTACCCCATGCAAGCTGGCAGATGCAGTAAATTGTATCTCTCTCAACCACTTCATTATTGCTCTTGTTTCAGGTTGTCGCCCATTCACATAATCATTAAACGGAAAGAACTGTAATTCATGTCAATGTCTCTTGTTAAAAAGTGACCAATGTAATTTATTAATGATAAGTAAAACTATAATTTAAACAAATACCAAACTAATGATGCTCAGATATCCCATTACATAGCGTGTTGAATTTTGGGATCTACACTGAATTTTGATCACGAGGTTTGAAACCTTTTCAACTAAATTAAGTAGAATTTAATAAAATTACAACCAATTCTCCAAGCATTTATTTGACCGAGATATTCATCAAATTCATATGGTGTATATTTATTACCAAATTTGAGTATTTCTCTTAACAATTAAGATTTCAATCTTTGTTACAATATTGATATCAGTAGATACGTCAGTAGTTCAAATTTACAGAAATATCGGTGAAAAATAAAATTTGACAAAATTTTGCTTTTTAAACATGAAGATTTTGAATGAAGCTTTAAGAAATGTTATAAAAACCCATAATGCATAAATTAGGCGTCTAAATTGCATAAAATATTGTATGCATGCTAAGTATATAGTCAAAACAATTTACGCAAATGACCTATACTTTCATAATAAAAATACATATTCTAAATTTGATCTATATCAATCCTATTTCTTTTGTAAGGAACAGCTTTAAATAAATTTTATAATATTTTTTTTTTCTAACCAGAAATCGCCCCCAATCCACTTTGCAGATCAGATTTGAAATTGGGGCCCCTTGCCGAACCCTTCAATCTTTCGGAGGCAGGAAACAATAGCAAATAGCTAGGCAGGTATCTATGGGGGTTTCGAACCCCAGACCAAATGGGAGCAAACCATGGGCCTGACCAATTCCACTAACCCCTCTTGGTTAGTAAGGGTTATATATATTGTTCATGTGCCGCATTTAATTAGTTGTAAGTTACAAAGCCTAGCCCGAAGCTTTCATCAGAATTCGAAGTCTATTAGTCTGCTCAGTCTACTGTTCTTTGAAGTCAAGGCTAATTAGGCTAATTAGTTGACAAAGCTAACGAATTAAAAAGAAAAGTCACATGGGTTGGGAAAACAAAAGGCCTTTAGCACATGGTTACTGGGTCTAACTATATTTTATTTGCCATTGATTTTCTTTTGGGCCACAAGTCATTGACTCTTCCTATCGATGATGGTTCAATTGGATCATGTCACCAAAAATATACCTGGTCTGGAAAATCTCGATTAAGATCAATATTATTTGCATTACCACGCCTCCTTAATAAAAACCCATCGGGATTCATAGACGGCAGTATATGAAGATGCACACCGTCAACAATCGATGTTGCCTGTAGTGACCAATAGACATTTGTGAGAAGGTTAAATGTGGTAAATAATACAACCATGCAGAACTAATACAACTTGTCATATGAAAAGAGAAGTGCTAACTTTAAAAGATACAAAGCACAAGTTATCAGAAATTACATTAGTTTTATCAAACCAAAGCACAAGTTTATGTTAGGCAGGATAAAAGATTCAAAGTTAATACAGATGGTCAGAGGAAGAGATGGATGCAAGGATTTCTTTCTTCTACCCTATTACGATGTAATCTTATTTGGCTGGACTATTATTTTTCTTTTGTATTACGGAAAACATGCATTCATTAATATATATATATACATACAGGGAAAAAAATCAACTATTTATTGTGACAACTTTGAGAAAACAAGGGTTCAGAAGTTCTTGAGCACACTAAGTGAGAACTTTGAGGAGTGTCTTTAAATAAAGTAAATAGAAAAGAAAACGAAAAAGGATTGTAGAACTTCAATAACCCAATAATTAAATGATGGGTCTAGGGGTTAACAAATAAAACTCCAATGTTATGAGTTCCAAAACACATTTCTGGGGATCATTCCTGTTTTCATTTCCTATAGTCCACTAAAAACCCCTAATCACAATTGAAGTGTAAAAAATTCACGAGCACAAACATCCACGAAAAGAAGAACATAGAAACCACCAGGAGTAGTTTAGAAATATTTTGATATACAGTTCAGATATCTCAAGACATGCCAAGTTCTACAAAATAGACCAAAATCATTTAAAGGGAGGAAAAAAGGAAAACATTTAAGGATCAAGTCAACTTAAAAGGAAAGAAAAATACCAAGGGATCTTTCAAATAGTTGTCACATATCCAATTTGCTAGTAGCATTAGAAGCTCACGACCTACAGGTTCATCTCCATGCACATTTCCAATGTACTGCAACACCCAGCAATTCATGAACAAATGCTCAAAGTAGTATTAATGGATTCAGGAAAACAGAACAAGTGAGTTTCATTCTGGGGAGTGAAGAGGTATATAGGAAAGGGCTTTCAAGTAGTGCACCAAATACAAAGATACAACAAGGTCACTGTATGCAAACATTCAAAAACTGAAAACCAGTTGGACCATAAATTTGTATACAAAAAGTGAGATTCATGATTTCAGTTTGCAAATGCTCCACACTCTTGGTGGGGAAAGGAGATTATTGGATAATAGCTAATACCAACTTCATATTGAACATCACAAATTATTTTGGGAAAAATAAAAAGTGATCACATAATTGTGGGAAAATCATCCAAAACAATTAACAGCATACTAATAAAGGTCAGGATGCAAGAGTTGAAAGAAATAAAAGCACAAATATGGTCGATGGAGAATGGGCTAATCAAGAGTCCAATATACTAATAATTAATTAGTATCGCATAGATTTCAGAAACAATGAACCGTAAGGAAGAAGAAGAGGGCAAAAAAATTTCTCCAGTTGAACAGCAGCGGAATATAAAGTTGTGAATTTTTGGCATTATCATTGTCATATTACAGCATCTCATATTCATCATAAGTTTCTTGTGGCTCTAAATGGCTCATCACTATTTCCTTTATTCCTTCACCAGAAAAGAAAAGGGTAAGAAAAGGATTATGACTGGAACTGCCTTCCAAACAGCTATAAAACGCAGGAAGTCTCTGCTCAGGGGCAGCTAATATAACTTGAACTAGTGAAATGAGTAAAACTTTTTAAAAAGAGATAGATGGACATTCTGTAATACCAGAATCAACTAAATTTGGTGGTGAATAGGTATCTAACCTTTTCTACATCTAAAGGTCCAATAAGCTAGAGACATGATACACTAACTCATTTTTAACTTCCAGTGATATGCTACCAATGGCAAACTTCCTATTACTTAAGTTGCTGACCACTATTGACAGTTATAGTTGTCGAAAGATTCCAGATACTGGTGTCTACATCTCATTACACAGCTCTATGGTTAAATATAGTTCCAACCAGCTGCAAGAACAAATTTTTGCTAATCCTGACAGAACCAAAGCAGTTTCCTGCTTTGTGAATTTTTTTTTTTTTTTTTTTCCTACCTTAAGCAAATACAATTTCTACATTATCATTTTTGGAGAGGAAGGTGGTGAGACCAATGCATTTTCAATCAGAAATCCTGCCATGTTCAAAAGATTGATTGTATATAGGACACATTAGAAATTTAGGATAGGAGGTTTAGAATTTTTCACCAAATAACAGCTTAGACATAATCTCAATAAAATTAATATTAAAAAACAAATATTTTGTTTAAGTTTTTGTAAATAACAGATCATTCACCTTAAATGCAGGTTCAGGCTCTTCCTCCCCAGGCTTATCAGAAATTTCTATTACCCACTACAAGCAATAACAAATCAAACAACACCCACTTTATAAGATGTGAGTCAAGAGATTATTTTAACAAATGAAAATAAGACAACCAAAAACAAAAATGGAACTCCAGTTAAATAATTACCAGAGGAACCCCATTCACACTCTCCCCGATACTGATAATCCAATCGAAAAATCCCTCAATGAGAGAATAAAAAGAATAAGTAAGCATAATCATCATAAGATGCCTAAACAGCAGCACAAATACTAAATTCAAATTCAGCATTATCCAACTAAACTACTACTCAGAAATATCAATTATTAATTTGTATATACCGACAGGTGGTAAAACTTTAATCCAGTACATGTTCAAGAAAAGAGCACACGTCCAAGTAATCACCTGTACACCCTAGAAATGTTACTGCATCTTTGGCCGAATGCCTTAATGGCCCGTTCCAGCTCAGTATTGGTCATGTAGCCTTGAGCTACATCCACACTGACAAAAAAAAAATTCACATTTTCAGAAAACACATCACATAATTCATCTGTAGCTACTAAAATTCAACTTTAGTAAAAAAAAAAAAAATTACCGTGTCTCAGATTCGTCATCCTCAAACAAGTGCCTTCCGGAACCAGTGCCAGGACCATATTCGAGGCCTATCAACATACAACTTACAATTAGCTAAACTTTAAAGCGTATAGCTAAAGGTTATTTACTTATTCGTAGCTCTAATTCACCAAAAACTGTAAAATTTATGAAAACAATTGGCATGATAATCTAATCTGATCATAATATGTAGATTAACTACCGTTTGGTTCCTGGTAAATCAATGCAAAAAATTCCAAAACACAGAATCTAAGCTGTAGCCTTAGTTTGAGTTCAGACTTTAGTTTCTCAACTTCCAAAGAAAAACCCAGAGAGAAAAAAGCACGCACATGCTCGTACAGACATACATACATACAAGAACATGTATAATATATATATGTAAGACACTTAGACAGACGAAGAGATGAGCAACCTGGAGGATTAGAGTTATTAAGGCCGCCTCTGGCAATGGCAAGAGGAAGAAAAGTAGAAAAACTGACAGAGAGGAATAGGATGGAAAAGACAAGCTTCATTCTCTGATTTTGGATGATGATGGTGATTATGGTAATTACAGAGCTTCAGCATCAGATTCAGGAAGGCATTGTTGGAAGTTGGAACAAGGCTATACAGAAGAAGTGAAAACGTGACGAATAAGATCGGGGATTGCGGATTTGTGGGAAATTGTGCTGTCAATGCCAATGAAAGAAAACGTTACAAGACTTGGGGCTATGGGCTTCAAATGGAAGACATGAAGGTCGTTCGGCCCATTTCTGATATTTCTTTCCCTCTGGGCCAAAATAAGCCAGACAAAGGAGCTTTGGTTTACACTCAATAGAAAGTTTATTATTGTGGTAGATGGTAACTCAATTTCACCTAATTTAAATAACATCAATGACTTAAATATAGCATCTAATTTTATAATAATATAATATAAAAATCTCAAAATTACACATAATGTCATTATTTCTATATTTTATAAATTTATTTAAAGTCACTCTAATGGCATGTTTACTGATCTATAATTGGATTTGGAGGAATTGAATTGATGATGAATTAAATTGAGAAGGAGTTGGATTGAGAAAAATTAGATGTCCGAATTCCTATTGAAATTGTTTACTAAACCATATGGATTCGGGAGAGTTAGATTCCGAATTCATATTGAAGTTGTTTACTAAATCATATAAAATTGGGGTGTGAGTTGTACTAATTACTAAAATGTTCTCATTGTTGGGTTAAAATAGATGGCAAATTTGAAATTTTAAAAATTATGTGAGGATATAATGAGTAAAACGATAAATTCCTAATGGGTTAGTTATTTAGAAATTAGAATATCACCTCCCACTTAAGAATTTCTCCAAAATCAGGAATTCAATTTCTAATTTTTTGTGGGCTCTACTTACAAGGAATTAAGTAAACACATGAATTCTTCACAGATGGAATTCAATTCTTGATAAAAGTTTCAATTCCTAAGTTTATTTCTCTTCCCACATGGCCAACCATTCCATCTTCCCTAGGCGTAAAAAATATTGGGCCTTGTGTTCCCATTCTCTCCCTTCCGTTTTCTAAATATTTTATTTTTCATTATTCAAGTTTGTTGGTTAGGTTTTCATTTTGTACCTTTTATTTTAATTTTTTCCTCTGTCAGTGGTTCCTTTGCAACTTTATCTCTTTGTAGCTCACGCTTCCCTTCTCTGGTTTTGTTTTTCTTCTTCTTCTACTAGTCTCCTCCTTTGCTCAAATGTCATTTAAAATGTATTTGTTTGTAGTCTTTTCTTACATATATATATATGCATATATAAAACTAATGATGTGCAATACAAAGTATACAATGAATAGAAGCTACAAACCAGCTTCTATTTTACGTTATTCTAATATTGGTAACTTTTAGATTCATAAAATAAAAACTGCAACGCCTTTTGTATTTTTATATTATTATGATATTTGTATTTTTAGGCTTATTTAATAGAAACTGCAACGCAATTTGTAGTTTTATGTTACTCTTATATTGCTATGTTTTAGGTTTATAGAATATAAATTGCAACTCAGTTTGTATTTTTATATTGCTCTTGCATTGATATTTTTTTAGGTTTAAAAAATAGAAACTGCAACGCATTGTGTATTTTTATATTACTTTTATATTGGCATTTTTAGAATTATAGAATATAACATTTACTAATAAATATCGGTATTTTAAGGTTTATAAAATAGAAACTACAACGCAATGTGTAAATTTTTTACTCTTATATTTGTATTTTTAGGCTTGTAAACAGAAACTACAAAAAAAAATTAATTATATTACTATAATGAAATAGGTTAATAGTCCATATCCTTGGATGTTTTGATTAGAAACGCCTAGGACTTCAATTTGGGTCCCAAATCAAGCCATCTCTCCATTGTCGACAGCAAAATTAAATTTTCTTTGTTTCATCAAGAATAGGAAGATAATAAAAGGGTAATGATTTTCCCACTCCCATTTTGACCACTTACACTCCTTTTTCAGTTATAAAATAGAGTGTAAGTGGACAAAATTGGAGCGGGGAAATCACCACTCTAATAAAAAGCCTTACATGCTTATTGTATCTGCAACTTCAACATAAAAACACACAAAAAAGGAAGACGCCAAAAATGGACTCCTTTTGAAAGTTAATGCCCGTAATATTAATCTTTGCTGAGGTGATTATGCGGGGAAGGTTTTCAATCCCTTGTCAATCTACAGCTCGTAATGATCCAAATGCAAACGAGTTTTAGGTATAGAAGAAAGGGAAATGAGCAGATTCCGAGAAAAAATGATGGCAGGGTTTACTGCAAAGCGTCTTTTTTTAGCTTTAATAATGTTCTTGGGATGATAAAGGGTCAAAATGGTACTTGAAATTAGAGCAATACGTGGCAGCCCATTTTTGCTGTCTTGAAACACTACACCACGTGTAACATGACTGTGAATAGCAGTAGAAAGTAGGACGCAGCGCAGCCAACGGTGAAAAAGAAAAACAGGAAAGGGCAATAATGTAAATGTAACTTTCATATTAATCATGTCTACAGGCAATAACGTAAAATGCAACTTTCACATTACTCATTGACTTTAACAAAACAAAATTACCATAATCGTAGGGTACTTAGACAGATGAGGTACCTGTATTTCTAGCTATGAAATGAAGCACAAACACGGATGTGAATAGAGGTGTCAAATGGGACGGGCCGGCCCAGCACGGCACGAGCCCAGCCCGTTTAAATGAGGCACGACACGGCACGAGCACGAATACTAATGGGCCGTGCTCGGCACGGCACAAAAACTTGGGCCGGGCCGGGATCAAAAAATAGGTCCAATGGACCGGGCCGGGCCATGGCCCGATATGGGCCGGGTTTGGCCCAAGCCCGCTTCAAGCACGGCACGAGCCCAAGCACGGCCCATTTAGCATTTTTTTTCTTCTCAAAAAGTCAAAATGCAATAATTTGACATCTAATGTCATTGTTTATATGTTTTTTTTTTATAAAAAAAATCATATCCATATATTTGATGTCTTTCATTTTAGGGAAACTAGCCTCTCCGCACGCGCTTCCGCGCTTGCGAAAGGCATTTTTTTTAAAATTTTAAAATTTATTTTAGAATTAAAAAAGATAATGGGTAGTTGTGTTCCATAAAAATAGGATCTATTATCTGATTTTTCTTTTAATTTTAATTTTATTTAAATATGAAAAAGCGTGAATTTACCATATTATCCTTATTTAATTAATAAATTGAATTCTTAATGTTTGCATTAACAAAGGGCATATTTGGGGTTTTTGAATGTTTCACCATTCTCTGCCTTTTGCTTTATATATATAGATTACTCGGGTCCTTAGTTAATTAAACATATCAACTACAAATTAATTAAACAACATTGGACTTGATATCTAATCAATACATATGACATATACGCTTCTCTTATAATCAAAGCAAAACATTTCTTCACATATAAAATAATAAGTTGTTTAAAGATGAAAAGTTCAAGTGGACTTTGTGGAGTTGGACACTTTTTGCCATCCGCCTTTCATATTGTTTGGATGTTTGATTGATTAATGTTTTCAAATAGTTTATAATTTCTTGCCTCTAATTATATTTTTAATGTTTATAATTTGAATTATCTAGTGGAAAAAAAAAAATTCAAGCGAAAAAAATTCAAATTAAATGGGTTGGTTCTTGGGCCCGAGTATGGCACGAGCACGAGCACGGGCACGTCATGAGCACGAGCACGGGCACGGCACGAGCCCGGCCCGGCCCGTTTAAATATGGACATGGGCTTTGGGCCGGGCCGGGATTAATGATTTTATTAAATGGGCCGGCACGGCACGGCCCGATAAATTAAATCGCCCGGCCCGGCACGGCACGAAAATATTAAAAGCACGAGTTTAAATGGGACGGGCCGGCCCGCACGGCCCGTTTGACACCTCTAGATGTGAATACGGCGACACGATATGACACAATATATGGTAAATCTTCAAAAATTATGATACGATATGTCATGAATACGATAATTAAAATATAATAATAACAATATATATAATTTAAAACATATTTTAAATAACATAAAATTTCAAATTTCAAATTTAAACTCTAGAAAAATAAAATAAAAACAGAAGTCTCAATCAACTACAATATTTGTAATGTCTTCCCAAATAAATAAAGCAACCTCCAATGATGGTTTATTAAGAGAAAGGTTAGTAATTTCAAGCATCCCAACACCTTCTTCACCCAAGCTATCAAATCCATCTCCTCCAACATCTCACACTTGAGTAACACCTTCTTTGTAGCTTGAGCTCTTCCTTGATAAAAGACGAAGATTATTATGAACAAATACTAAATCTTCAGCTATTTGGGGTGTTAACTTGTTTCTTCTTAAAGAGTGAATGAAACTATATGTACTCCAATTTCTTTCACAACACGAAGAGAAACAAGATTATCCAAGTAGCTTCAAAGCTATGGATTGGAGAGTTGGTGTTGAAGCTCCATGAACAATCCACCACACCATTGGTTCCATGTGAAACCTATCATTCATAGCATCAATAGCTCCAAAGTCATCTAAGAACATTGAAAAAGAGGCATACTCCACAATGATATCTCTTCTAGCCCAATCATCCAAAAAGTATTTCTCAAGACACTTTTTTCTTTCCCTTGTAATCTCAGCATCTTGGTGTGGAGCAACACGGCTAAGATCCTCTTATAGCCATTCTGGACTATAAAACCTAAAACTAAAGTGTGATATTATTTTATAAAATCATCACAATATGAAAAGTAAATTTTAAATACTTTAAAAGGAAAGAAGCACATAATACTTACCTAGGATTTAAAGAATGTGCCAAACAATGGAGTGGTGTGCTACTCTTAGTCTACTCTTAGTCCATCACTCCACTAAAATGTGATAGACCACATCAAAGAAGTTGCTTTGTTCATGTAGTTGCTTGTGCTCTATCCTATAGATAGTTGCCTTCACCTTCTGTATTATGGTATCCCACTACTCATAAATCAAGTGAAGAAAAGGTTTATCTATGTCAGCCATCCTAATCATCTCATATATAGAAGTTGTAAAGGAAAATATATAATCAATCTCATCCCAAAAGTATTCATCCAATATCATTTCCTTCACTGCTCTTGCTTTGCCAACATCATCCTCTTTATATAAAGACCAGTTTGGACTAATCACCATTTGTTGTAGACATTCCTTTACTTCCTTAAATCTTCTCATCTTCACAAGTGTAGAGCGAAACCTTGTTTCAGCAATAGAGAGCATCTTCAATTTGTAATGGTCGTTATACATAGCCAATCTGATATTATGGTTCACAATTTAAAAAAAAAAATTATGAACCAAACATCATGAACAATGTCTAAATTCCAACTACATTTATCATACCAATCATCATTTTGTTTTGGTGAACATATGCTCTTCAAACCAAGATTGAGAGTGTGAACCACATATGGTGTCCAAAAGATATTGGGATGTCTAGCCTCAACAAGTAATCCAGCAGCTCTACAAACTGGCACATTGTCAGTGATTACTTGAACCACATTTTGATAACCAATTTCCTTAATAGAGTCGATAAGAAAGTTGGCAATACAATGTTTGTCCTTATACTCTCTGTCACAATTAATTCCCTTCAAGAACATAAGCTTGCTCTCACAAGTTGCCATAATGTTAATAAGTGGTCTTCTTTGCGAATATGTCCACCCATCATTACACACACTTACACCGTTAGTGCTCTATGTACCCTTGATTGGTTGTATACACCGCTCAATGTGGCTCTTCTCTTGTTGCAAAAGAGTAGTGTTAGAAATGTGCCCTAAGAGCCAATACATTTGATGTAATCTCCTTAGAATACATTTCGTATATGATAAATAAAGGGCAATATTATTTTGTTATCTTTTATGTCGCATAAAGAAACAAAAGTCCAGGGTATACTAAATAAGAGATAAAGTAATCTAAAGAAGTTTAGATTCGGGAGACCTTTAATCTCTAACTGTAGTATCCCAAAATGTTCCTAATCATAGGGTTATCAAATGGGCATTGATAAACCGTCAAGATTGGCACATACTATGTATGCTCAATAATGAGGATGGTTGGTCTCAAACCATTTGTGTAGTTGACACTAATACAAGTATGTGGGTGCTCATTAGTGAATGAGTACACTGAACGCGATCAACCGCAGTTCTCGTATGGAGTATTTATCTATATGTCAAACGAGAACTTATAGTTGCAATAATGCAAATTAGTCCTTAGACCTGAGGCATCATGATTGTCTTGTGATGCGTTATTGATCTTTGATAGCTCACAAAGGCAAGTCGTAAAAGATTTTCCTTATGTGTTATTAGGATCTCTTAATTCATCATGGAGACATGTGAATGTACAATAAGGAATCTCTACCTTTGATAAGAAAAGGAGAATGTTTCAAGATATGATTCAGTGAATCTTCGGCCGAAGTACTTGAACATGATTTAGAAAGTGTTTTAATTATGTTCTATTGAATCATATGAGGTTAATCATATTAGGGGTTTGACATTATCAATCTGTACCCTAATAATATGATTGGAAACATTGTATAAGAGAAGGATCGTATTGCATTTCAATTCCAACTGAATAGGTTCTTCATCTATTCTAATTAGCTTGGGTAGTCATGATATATTGCTAGATGTCACTCTTGACTTATGGAAGTCCTAGGATTGATTGTGATCGATCCAAATAAAGGAAGAATTAAAAGGGGGTTTTAATTCCAGTTGGTTAGAAAGAGTTCTAATGTTTTCCCACTGCCTTGCTAAATTAGAACCTAATGGATCGCACACCTTAAATGGTTAACTTTGAGTAATACAAATGAGAATGAGGAAATCAATTTGATTGATTTGATGTGGATGATTTACTACGTGTAAAAATATATTTGGGCCTCGGTAATAGTTAATGAGAAGCCCAAATGGTTGGGTATCAAGCCCATGGACTTAAGACACCTAAATTATGGCTTAAGTGTCATAAGGCCCAATTTTGGAAGCCCAATGGGGTTTGGCCGAAAATGCTTAAGTAAAGGTGTATGGGAATTGTTTCCATAAGCTAATTAACACAACAAACACAATCCAACATCAACCAAATAGGTTTGGGAGATCAAAGAGAGATAGTTGTGAGTTTTCAAGAGTGAAACACTATCTTCTTTCAAAGGGGTTTAGATTGAAACCAATCTTGAGAATCTTGCACTAGCATCCAAGTATTCTCAAGATACTTCTTCTCATCTCAAGGTTCCATTGGTGTGGAGACTTAGAGGCCATATACTTTTGTGGCTCACAAGGAGGAGAAAGATCAAGAGAAGATCAACAAAGGGAAATCATCAAGAGAAGACCAAAACACAACTTGGTTCATATTATAGCTTCAAGGGTAATTAGAACTTATCCTTTCTCTTGAATTTTCATTTATGAAAAACATATCAATGTTCATGGCTTAAGATACTTGGAAGAAGTTTTGTTTTGAATTTAAACAACCACAATATTCTTCCGCTGCGATTAATTTGATTAATAGTATGTTTAATGTTCAAAAGAACTTCTTAAAAATGTTTTAAAACCAACAATTGGTATCAGAGCCATAGGTCATGAACTTGATATATTTCTAGGGTTTAGAGATGCATATGTGGGTTGTGAATTCATTTAAAAGTATAATAGTTATACTTGATTTATTTTGATTTGATTGAATAAAAATCAAATGGAGTGAAAGGGGTTGTTTGGGATTTTGAATTTCCGGATTTGTGTTTTGATGATTGATGCTCTCTTTGAATGCATATATGTATGTATAAACATTAGAGCATAGTTGCATTAAAACCCCCATGATTTTAACTTCATGAAATATATGATATTAAGAACATGAGATGGTTAAAATGGAATATGGATTTTTCCGGAAATAGCATGAACATTCATATAAGTTCATATGCATGTTCTTGGTGTTCTTGATGTTCTTGTTATGGGATCCTTTTGATCCATAAGTTAGGTGGCTAATCTTGATGATTGTGTTTAGTGGAATTTTCCACCAAAATAGGTCAAAAGATGATGATGGTGTTTTATTATAAAATTAAAAGTTTTTCAAAAATGTTTCCACTCAATAAACATTTACCCACCACACTAAAATTAATAAGATTACTTTGGTGAGTGTGTGGGGCTTTCTAGGTATAAATGTTGGTGATTTGATATAAAATGCAAAAGTTGATCAATTTATTCATATCACTAATTATTTACCTACCACACTAAAATTATTTTTGATTACTTTGGTGAGTGTGGTTGGCCTACCTAGTCACATTCATGATTATTCACCTTGTTGGAATAATCATGATCACCACTTTGTGTTAAACAAATGCATGCTTTAACCCCACACCTTAGTGGATCAACATTTGATCCATTATTAATTGATGAATAATTTTGGACTTGCAATATATGATAAGTGTAACTATGTCCAAAAGATTTCCACAATTACTTTTGCTATTGTAGTAAAACGTTTTCACTCCATGGTAAATTTATTTTGAATATGGTTACCACTTGAATTAAACCCACATATGTATGCAACCCAAGAGCATGTTTTTACATTGCTAGTTTAATTGTTTAAAGCGTTTAAATAATTAAAGGATGGTTATGGACTTAGACCAAACAATTGAGCTATGTGATTGGCCGCTTATTGGATATGTATTCGATTTTGATTGGCTATGTATTAATGAAATGGCTTTCATGCCTAATTTATTTGGCTATGTAATAATGAAATGGCTTTCATGCCTAATTTATTGTTATGCGCGCGTAATTAAAATGAATCACCTTCCAAGACCATGATCCAACATGGTGGCTCGTGTTGGATCAACAAGAAAGTCCATAATCATCCTATAAGCCCAATGCAATTGGAATGTTCGGTAATGACAATAATTAACCAATTAGTAGCACCATGTATTCTCGCTATCTTAAGCAAATGGTTTCTAAAATAATTAGTGGGAGTATTATGTGCTACTAATATGTTGCATTGGGAACCATTTAATGAGATTAGATAGGTAATTTTAACAGGATTAAAATTGGATTAAAATGAGACCAAATTAACTACCCTCAAAGCAATATTAAGTTGACAAGCGAAATGGCATTTTGAATGCTATTTTGTGGCCTTCCACCGTGGTAGTCTCTTATTGGGTGGCACATTTACACTTTGTTGTACCTCAGTGAGGCAACATCCAGTACTTGTAACCATCCAAGGGAAGCCTATTACACATACTTGATGTAGTGCGGATAGATAACGAGTGTGGCCAACAAATCGTTAGTTTGAGGTCATGCTTGAAACCCTATACCCACAAGCATGGTGGGAATAACTTAACTAAGACGAACGAAACCAACAAACTGTTAGGTTGAGGTCTAGTTCTCTAGAGGCCATAGTGATGGGTATTCACATGAATGATGTGATTGGATAAGAGTATCCTCTCATTAGTAAGATAGCAATCCAACAAACTGTTAGGTTGAGGAAAACTATTTGAAATTGAGACTCCCATCCCCACTAAGAGTTTCAACGGAAACTCTCGGATTTCAAGAGGGATATGAAATTTGCCAAAAATAGTGGGAGCTACCATCATGACTTAAAGACCCTAAGTTTTTGGTAGAAGATTAATCTAAACTAAAATTTGTTTACGTTGTTGCAGAATTTTCAAATGGCCGTTAAAAACCCAATCTCATCGATACTTAACAATTACATCCTTGATGGCACGAACTATCCGGGTTGGCTTCGCAAAATGAAACTTGTCCTTAAAATGGATGAGATTGATTATGTGTTGACACAAGCCCCACCACATATTGCTCCTGACGAAGAAGCTACTCAGGAAGAGATAACTGCTTATGAGAAGCATGTTAAGGATGATAGTAGAGGTAAATGTTACTTACTAGCATCCATGAATGATGAGCTACTTAAACAACATGAAGATATGGATGATTGTGCTTCCATATTGCTTCACCTTAAAGAGCTTTATGGTGAAGCTACTCGTAGCTTGCGATTCAATACAATATGTGAACTTGTCAACACAAAGATGACAAGAGGGACTCCGGTTAATCTGCATGGTCTCAAGATAATATCATTGCTTGAGAAATTGGAAAAATTGGATTGTCCATTTAATGCTGAAGTTCAACAAGATTTTTTTCTTTCGTCCCTCTCATCAGATTTTTCCCAATTTGTTATGAACTATAATATGGGAGTTATCTCAAGTAAGGAATTGGGAGTAATTGGGAAAAATCTGATGAGAGGGACGAAAGAAAAAAATCTTGTTGAACTTCAGCATTAAATGGACAATCCAATTTTTCCAATTTCTCAAGCAATGATATTATCTTGAGACCATGCAGATTAACCGGAGTCCCTCTTGTCATCTTTGTGTTGACAAGTTCACATATTGTATTGAATCGCAAGCTACGAGTAGCTTCACCATAAAGCTCTTTAAGGTGAAGCAATATGGAAGCACAATCATCCATATCTTCATGTTGTTTAAGTAGCTCATCATTCATGGATGCTAGTAAGTAACATTTACCTCTACTATCATCCTTAACATGCTTCTCATAAGCAGTTATCTCTTCCTGAGTAGCTTCTTCGTCAGGAGCAATATGTGGTGGGGCTTGTGTCAACACATAATCAATCTCATCCATTTTAAGGACAAGTTTCATTTTGCGAAGCCAACCCGGATAGTTCGTGCCATCAAGGATGTAATTGTTAAGTATCGATGAGATTGGGTTTTTAACGGCCATTTGAAAATTCTGCAACAACGTAAACAAATTTTAGTTTAGATTAATCTTCTACCAAAAACTTAGGGTCTTTAAGTCATGATGGTAGCTCCCACTATTTTTGGCAAATTTCATATCCCTCTTGAAATCCGAGAGTTTCCGTTGAAACTCTTAGTGGGGATGGGAGTCTCAATTTCAAATAGTTTTCCTCAACCTAACAGTTTGTTGGATTGCTATCTTACTAATGAGAGGATACTCTTATCCAATCACATCATTCATGTGAATACCCATCACTATGGCCTCTAGAGAACTAGACCTCAACCTAACAGTTTGTTGGTTTCGTTCGTCTTAGTTAAGTTATTCCCACCATGCTTGTGGGTATAGGGTTTCAAGCATGACCTCAAACTAACGATTTGTTGGCCACACTCGTTATCTATCCGCACTACATCAAGTATGTGTAATAGGCTTCCCTTGGATGGTTACAAGTACTGGATGTTGCCTCACTGAGGTACAACAAAGTGTAAATGTGCCACCCAATAAGAGACTACCACGGTGGAAGGCCACAAAATAGCATTCAAAATGCCATTTCGCTTGTCAACTTAATATTGCTTTGAGGGTAGTTAATTTGGTCTCATTTTAATCCAATTTTAATCCTGTTAAAATTACCTATCTAATCTCATTAAATGGTTCCCAATGCAACATATTAGTAGCACATAATACTCCCACTAATTATTTTAGAAACCATTTGCTTAAGATAGCGAGAATACATGGTGCTACTAATTGGTTAATTATTGTCATTACCGAACATTCCAATTGCATTGGGCTTATAGGATGATTATGGACTTTCTTGTTGATCCAACACGAGCCACCATGTTGGATCATGGTCTTGGAAGGTGATTCATTTTAATTACGCGCGCATAACAATAAATTAGGCATGAAAGCCATTTCATTATTACATAGCCAAATAAATTAGGCATGAAAGCCATTTCATTAATACATAGCCAATCAAAATCGAATACATATCCAATAAGCGGCCAATCACATAGCTCAATTGTTTGGTCTAAGTCCATAACCATCCTTTAATTATTTAAACGCTTTAAACAATTAAACTAGCAATGTAAAAACATGCTCTTGGGTTGCATACATATGTGGGTTTAATTCAAGTGGTAACCATATTCAAAATAAATTTACCATGGAGTGAAAACGTTTTACTACAATAGCAAAAGTAATTGTGGAAATCTTTTGGACATAGTTACACTTATCATATATTGCAAGTCCAAAATTATTCATCAATTAATAATGGATCAAATGTTGATCCACTAAGGTGTGGGGTTAAAGCATGCATTTGTTTAACACAAAGTGGTGATCATGATTATTCCAACAAGGTGAATAATCATGAATGTGACTAGGTAGGCCAACCACACTCACCAAAGTAATCAAAAATAATTTTAGTGTGGTAGGTAAATAATTAGTGATATGAATAAATTGATCAACTTTTGCATTTTATATCAAATCACCAACATTTATACCTAGAAAGCCCCACACACTCACCAAAGTAATCTTATTAATTTTAGTGTGGTGGGTAAATGTTTATTGAGTGGAAACATTTTTGAAAAACTTTTAATTTTATAATAAAACACCATCATCATCTTTTGACCTATTTTGGTGGAAAATTCCACTAAACACAATCATCAAGATTAGCCACCTAACTTATGGATCAAAAGGATCCCATAACAAGAACATCAAGAACACCAAGAACATGCATATGAACTTATATGAATGTTCATGCTATTTCCGGAAAAATCCATATTCCATTTTAACCATCTCATGTTCTTAATATCATATATTTCATGAAGTTAAAATCATGGGGGTTTTAATGCAACTATGCTCTAATGTTTATACATACATATATGCATTCAAAGAGAGCATCAATCATCAAAACACAAATCCGGAAATTCAAAATCCCAAACAACCCCTTTCACTCCATTTGATTTTTATTCAATCAAATCAAAATAAATCAAGTATAACTATTATACTTTTAAATGAATTCACAACCCACATATGCATCTCTAAACCCTAGAAACATATCAAGTTCATGACCTATGGCTCTGATACCAATTGTTGGTTTTAAAACATTTTTAAGAAGTTCTTTTGAACATTAAACATACAATTAATCAAATTAATCGCAGCGGAAGAATATGGTGGTTGTTTAAATTCAAAACAAAACTTCTTCCAAGTATCTTAAGCCATGAACATTGATATGTTTTTCATAAATGAAAATTCAAGAGAAAGGATAAGTTCTAATTACCCTTGAAGCTATAATATGAACCAAGTTGTGTTTTGGTCTTCTCTTGATGATTTCCCTTTGTTGATCTTCTCTTGATCTTTCTCCTCCTTGTGAGCCACAAAAGTATATGGCATCTAAGTCTCCACACCAATGGAACCTTGAGATGAGAAGAAGTATCTTGAGAATACTTGGATGCTAGTGCAAGATTCTCAAGATTGGTTTCAATCTAAACCCCTTTGAAAGAAGATAGTGTTTCACTCTTGAAAACTCACAACTATCTCTCTTTGATCTCCCAAACCTATTTGGTTGATGTTGGATTGTGTTTGTTGTGTTAATTAGCTTATGGAAACAATTCTCATACACCTTTACTTAAGCATTTTCGGCCAAACCCCATTGGGCTTCCAAAATTGGGCCTTATGACACTTAAGCCATAATTTAGGTGTCTTAAGTCCATGGGCTTGATACCCAACCATTTGGGCTTCTCATTAACTATTACCGAGGCCCAAATATATTTTTACACGTAGTAAATCATCCACATCAAATCAATCAAATTGATTTCCTCATTCTCATTTGTATTACTCAAAGTTAACCATTTAAGGTATGCGATCCATTAGGTTCTAATTTAGCAAGTGATCGGTTCATAATTGTATATCATTTTGTACCCTTCTAGCTTATGATTTGGTTACGTTTATGAGTTAAACTTGTGCTTTTAATCCTTTTTGTGTTTATCTTTCAGTTCATTGAGCTTTAGGTAATAATGATGGCTTTAGAGAGCATAATTCATGCAATTCAAGCATGTTAAAGCCTAATTTGGATGAATGGATGAAGAGCTTAAAGACAAACTCATTTTGGCTACAGCCCCCTGCCAGTCCAGTTCCGTAGGTCATATTGCAAGCTTTGTTTCAACAACCTACATAGCTCGAATGAGGCCACATTCTTCATGAAAGGTGTTCCAATTGGTGTGTACTATAACATATCCAAAATTCAGCCCCATTGGATAAAGCTGGAGTCCGTTACCTAGCAAACACAGAACCATGCTCAGGATGGATCTTATCAGCGCGGAAAATGAGTTAGCAATTTGTTTCGGCCTTAACTTCTTCCTCCGACCTTGGATTGGCCCAAATAACATATGGCTGGAAAGAAGACATTCTGAACTTCAATTTCGAGTGCTTAAAGTCCTAATTTGATTAAGGAAAGCCCAAGTTGTAAGCCCTTGAAGTTGCTGGTCATGCTGACCTCAGCATGTGCTGGTTGGATGCTTGGTCATGGTGAGCTAGGTATGAGCTATCATTTCTGGTTGGAAGCTTGGTCATGGTGACATGAAGATGAGCTAGGGCTGCTGGTGGGATCTATTGGTGAAGTGCATCAACCAATTCAAGATTTTCTAATACAAGTGCATCACCCAATTTAGATTTTCTAATACAAGTGCATCAACCATTTCAGATTTTATAAAACAAGTGTTGTATGCATTAGCCATATTGAATTCAGATTTTCACTTCCCCTAGGCCTATAAATAGGGAAGTTCTCTAAGCTTGTAAACACACCCCAAGGGAGGAAGCTCTCAAACACTTCTCTAGAGCTCCCTTCCCTTCTCTTCCTCAAATTCTCTTAGTTTCATTTTCTAGTTTTCAATTGTAGTAATGAAATATTTGTGCTGAAATTCTCCTTAAGTTTTTCTTAGTTCCACTTTACTTTTCATTATGTAAATTCTTTTCTTTAGTTTCAAGTTTGATTAGTTTCCAAGTTTCAATTATGGTTTTTGTTCTTATTCATTATGCTTATAAGTTAATATGCTAGTTTGAATGATTGATCACCATTTAGGCTTGCATGTTAGCTATCTTGGTTTGAATTAAGAGTAGACACCATGCTTTAATTAATTCGAATTGAACTATGAATAGGACGAGTATGTATGGACATTCGACAACAGGGATTAGATACATGCTTGGTTGTTTAAATTGTTCTTCAATGCTTAATGGGTTCCTAATGCTTAATTTTAGGTTAGACAACAAATGATCAAATTAGGGAATTAGGAACACAAGGTTATGACCACACACCATGGCTTAATCATACTTAGGTAGAACCAATCCATTAATCTAATTGAACTTGGGAACTTATCTGCTTGAGTTAGTTATTTCTTTCTTCCTTGTTTTATTTATTTCCTTTCTTTTTCATTTCTGTTTTGTGTAGGAAAAATGAATTGGATCATTCAATCACCAATCCTCGTGGGATCGACCTCGCACTTACATATGCTATACTACCAAACGGCTCGTGCACTTGCGAGTATCACAAGTTGAGGATGCAACTGAATTCATTTTGGTGCAGCTGTATCTACACAACAGCAAGGCAGTGGGAAAACATTAGAACTCTTTCTAACCAACTGGAATTAAAACCCCCTTTTAATTCTTCCTTTATTTGGATCGATCACAATCAATCCTAGGACTTCCACAAGCCAAGAGTGACATCTAGCAATATATCATGACTACCCAAGCTAATTAGAATAGATGAAGAACCTATTCAGTTGGAATTGCAATGCAATACGATCCTTCTCTTATACAATGTTTCCAATCATATTATTAGGGTACGGATTGATAATGTCAAACCCCTAATATGATTAACCTCATATGATTCAATAGAACATAATTAAAACACTTTCTAAATCATGTTCAAGTACTTCGGCCGAAGATTCACTGAATCATATCTTGAAACATTCTCCTTTTCTTATCAAAGGTAGAGATTCCTTATTGTACATTCACATGTCTCCATGATGAATTAAGAGATCCCAATAACACATAAGGAAAATCTTTTACGACTTGCCTTTGTGAGCTATCAAAGATCAATAACGCATCACAAGACAACCATGATGCCTCAGGTCTAAGGACTAATTTGCATTATTGCAACTATAAGTTCTCGTTTGACATATAGATAAATACTCCATACGAGAACTGCGGTTGATCGCGTTCAGTGTACTCATTCACTAATGAGCACCCACATACTTGTATTAGTGTCAACTACACAAATGGTTGGAGACCAACCATCCTCATTATTGAGCATACATAGTATGTGCCAATCTTGACGGTTTATCAATGCCCATTTGATAACCCTATGATTAGGAACATTTTGGGATACTACAGTTAGAGATTAAAGGTCTCCCGAATCTAAACTTCTTTAGATTACTTTATCTCTTATTTAGTATACCCTGGACTTTTGTTTCTTTATGTGACATAAAAGATAACAAAATAATATTGCCCTTTATTTATCATATACGAAATGTATTCTAAGGAGATTACATCAAATGTATTGGCTCTTAGGGCACATTTCTAACACTTCTCTTGTTGCAAAAGAGTAGTTCTTAGTGCATTGTAACCTGGTGGAACATATCCTGGAAGCGCATAAGCATGAAGATAGGAGTTTCGATAATTCCTTGCAAGGTGAAAGGACAATTCACCTGTATAAACATCCTTGCAACTTCAGCATCACATTGAAAAGCTAGATCAAGGGGGCCCATTGATTCCCTTTCTTTTCTTTTGCTCAACATTAGACATAGAAGAACAAAGTAAAGAACCAGTATTAGGAAAAGACACTTTTCTTGGAGCTACACTTTTCAATCGGTATTCATATTCTCTCACAAGTTTTTTCATTTCCGTAAAAACTTCATCAGTAACCTTTTTGCAAGGTGCAATCCCATTTCCCAACATTTTCTACAAATGAAACTTGACTCTAGAGTAGGAGCCTTTGTAAGTACTATGACAATAATTGCATTCGAACATAGTATTTCCTCCTCATTTTCCTTACTTGTGAAGCCTTTTAATATACTTTCACAATAGAGCATGATCATCTACCTCGATTTCAGTATTCTCAGTATGATTAATATTAGCACTTGCATTATTATCTGGATGACTCATATTCCTAAACACAAAGAAAAGTCAACGTATTGAATATAATATTATTAAATTGCCTAAACACAACTTCTTTTTTTTATAAACAAAAGTGCTCTTCACGTGGGGTGGGAGATTTCTTTCAATGACTTGTTGTTTTTTTGCAAGTTCTTATGTAATATATATTATATTTGGTTATAATATTAATACTTTTGATTATAATAATATTATTATTTCTAGGGTGAGAGCGTGAGAGTATTCTAAACAAAAGGATAAGACCAAAAGAGAGAGAGAGAGAGAGAGAGAGAGAGAGAGAGAGAGAGAACATACCCGACGATGAAGAAGAAAAAACAGAAAATTCACGAAAAATCCACCACAGGCACACCAGATTAATTTAAGAATCAAAATATATGAGAGATATTTGATTTAAGGTATGGATGAAGAAGAAGAATTGATGAGTGGGCGGCACTAAGATTTTTTATTTATATAGAAGAAGAAGATATGCATGAGACATTTCCTTGGTTTCAAAACAGGTAAGGACAACCTTCCGTGTTTTTCAAGACTTCAAATCTGTGCCGACTTTAATTTTCCCTCTCATAGCCAAAATTAGACCTAAAACGTATCCTAAAAATAGAATACCCATACCTGTAATGTCATATATGTGTATCCTTTCATCGTTGACTGTATCCATTGACTCGGATACGTATCCATCGTGTATCTGCACGTGTCCAATGTGTATCATATCCCCCAGCCTATCAGACATGGGGTATGCACCTCAACCATCGTATCTATGCTTCATAGATTTCTAGACATTGAATGGAAATAATACATGCATGACTTTTCTTTATAAAAAAAACCCTAGCCCCTTTCTCCCAAAAAAAAAACATTCCTAGAGTCGTTTTCACTTTGAGGGGGGCGGAATCCATTGTTCTTCCTCCCCTCTTCCCTATTCTCTTCCTCCCTTCACTTCTTCCCCCATTTTCAAAGTCAAATGGTTTTCCTTATTTCTCTTCGTTTTCTTATGATTTTCATCTAACTATCACAGGCGGCTGCTTCTCGGCGTCGGATCTCCATCTACGTTTTGGCGTCGGATCTCCACCACTATCCTTTTTGCGGTTTCTTAATGTTTGGAATAAGTTGCAGAGACTCTTTGGGTTCTCTGCGTAGTTTTCACCTCTTCTTTTATCAGAACTTTTCATCTCTCCCTTAGAGCTTTTCATCTCTCCTTTATGAGAGTTTTATTTGTATTGCTATGGCTTGGTTTTTTTTCAAGTTTTATATCTTTTTAATTATTCTAAGTTTCCAATCTTAGTTGGGATGCCTATGCCAGAGTTTCTCCGATCTTACGTGATCGTTAGTAGAGGCACACCAGATAATCTTAATTTTGATGTTAGATCGCTCCGTTATTGTAATGACCCTTTTGTGGTTAGTTTTCATTGGTCATTTGTGGCTAGTGTCTTTTTCGGCTGAATTATGAATGCAAACATAAAATTTCTAAATTTAAAAAAAGATAGATGAGAAACCTAAATTTACAAACAAAACTATATATACATACATTTACGTACTACTTTAAAGTCTTGTGACAACTAATTTTATTTTTTTTTGGCTTATTATCACAAAACGTCCCTGAGGTTTGCGAAACTATCACATTGCGTCCTTTATGTTTTTTTTTTTGTCATTTATGGTCCTTAAGATTAATAAGTGTCCTCACAAATAGTCCTTGCCGTCATCTTCCGTTAAAAAGTCTGTTAAGTTAATGATGTGGCACATATGTGGGTCCCACATATCCAATAATATGACGCCATGTTGATTAAATAAAAAATAATTTCAAATTATAAACCATTTTTAAAAACTTTAAAAAATTATAAACCAAAAAAAAAAAAAATCACCACCTCCTCCATTCACCAAACCCCAACATCCTTCGTCCAAAAAAAAAACCCCCCCATATCCAGCCTCCTCCATATCCCCTCCATTCACCAAATCCCCACATCCTTCGTCCAAAAAAAACCCCCCATATCCAGCCTCCTCCATATCCCAACTTGCTATCCCAAATCAACACCCACAACAGCCAACCCAAACCTTGATATGCCAGGAACCTCACCCACTGCCCGTCTAATCTCCACCACTAAAGACCAAAATTGGATGCTGGTTAGTAAAGGCCAACTGAGTGGGTTGGGTGGGCTTAGTGGTTGTCTGGGTTTGCTTGGAGGGGAGGGGGGTGGAGTTTAGGTTGGTTGCTGTCAAATAAAGACGGCATGGAAGAGACACAAAAATGGAGAGAAAAGGAGGAGGGCGGGGTAGTGGTGCGGAGGGTGGGTGAGGATAGGTGCAGCTGTTGGAGGTGTGAGAGGGGAGAGAGAGAGAGGAGATGCAGGTGGGAGCGAGGAGAAAAAGGGGGAAGGCAGAATGGTGGGGGTAGGGGTTTAGTGTGATGGAGAAGATGGTGATATTGTTTTTTTTTTGTTTTTAATATGTTTTCTTTTAAGTTTTTTTAAATTAAGTTTCAAATGTTTATTTTATTTAATTCACGTGGCGTCATATTATTGGATATGTGGGACCCACATATGTGGCACATCATCAACTTAACAGACTTTTTAACGGAATCTGACGAAAGGACTATTGTGAGAACACTTATTAACCTTAAGGACCATAAATGACAAAAAAAAAAATAATAAATAAAGGACTCAATGTAATAGTTTCGCAAACCTCAGGGACGTTTTGTGATAATAAGCCTTTTTTTTTTCTCTCTTTCTCTCTCTCGTCAACATTAGCAAAGAAAGTACATGTAGATTATGAGCTGAGGTCTCAGGTACACCTTGTGCGTTTGTTGTTGCTAGTGAACTTTTGCGTATTGAGATTAACCCCTTTTGGTTGTCATAAGGCAAAACCAAGAATTTATATTGGGGTGGGCTAATTTTTTTTGCGTGGACGTGGCCCTTACTCAAACAAACTGCGAGCATGCGAAAAGATTACAATTTGTTTGAAAAGGAAATATAAGTCATGTTTGAATCGAGGAAGGCCGATGATAAAGAATTAAAGGAGAAACAAGACCAGTTTCAGGCGGTGAAGGAGGCCTTCAACGAGTCCTTCACTAAGTTTAGAGTTGAGCATAAAATTGTTGTGGGGAATGAGGATGATGCAGCTGACTTATGTGATTTGGTGAGATTAAAATATTGGAAGGTCAAACTGTTGGTGCATGACTCCACCCCTGGCCCAGTTAAATCTCTTATATGGGTTGAGGCTCAAAAAGTTGGAGTTACGATGAAACGGGTCAAAGATAATGTAATGCTGGAGCACTGATAGAATTGGGGGCACAGGGTGACTCTCCAAAGCTTCTTTAAAACTTGTTGGATCAACCTCATCTCCAGTGTCAAAATCTGCTGATTGTATGTACGCATAATCTGAATTTGTTGTGGATCTTCTTGGTTTGTCAGATCTCCTCAACTACATTGGTTCTGGTGAATTTTGTAGTTGAGGATTTTCTGCAGCTTATCCTTGTTGTTTTTTATCAACTAATTCTTCAAACTGAGAAGGTTCCAATACAGTTTCACTTAAAGGAATCAAGGGTGTAACATCTTGTTCATCATTCTCGATCATAGCTACATCACCTTCTTCTTGGAAAATAAAATTTTCATTCCTAATGGCATTCTCCTCATGCTCTATAAACTTTTCATAGCCAGTCTCAACAATTCAGGTACCATAATTTGGACAGTAAAATCTAAAACCCTTTGACCTTTAAGGATAACCAATAAAATAGCTGCTAATCAGTTTAGAATCAAGCTTCTTCTCTTAAGGGCTATAGATTCTAGTTTTAGCCTTGCAACCCCATACATGAAGATGTCACAAGCTATGCTTTCTGGTGGTCCAAATTTCACAAGGTGTCTTAGGCACAGACTAGCTGGGCACACTATTATTTTTGCCTTTTATTTATTTATTTCGTAAGTTTCTTTTACTGGCTCGAACCTAGGACCTCTTGGGCGGTAAGAGTAGATCCCAACCATCGGGCTAACACTTTATCGGCTTGGAAGTGTTTCTGCTTGACACACTCTTTTTCTTGTTTTGAGGGGAAACGAAAAAGTGCTTGACACTTCTAGTTGTTGGTTTCTTGGGGTTTATCCCCCTGCTTCATCAAATCACAAAAATGAAGAAGAAGAAAAAAAAAGTGTTTGACACTTTACATTAAGATAAAAGCACACTATTAAACATGTAGTTTGTTGTTTTGATCGTCTCTTTGCTGTTTTCGAAAGGTGTCTTACTGACTAGCTGGTCCAAATTCTGACTCAAACATCGCAACTTTCAAGAACCGTCAACACCAACTAATGCCTTACTTGATCTGAAAACTCTCCATCTCCTTTGCAACAATGAAAAAGGTATATCCTCTTCCGTTTCTTTCTTGTCTTTGAGCGTATGGGTTAGTCTGTGTCGGTATGGGTTCAGGTGGGTGTAGGTGGGTCCGGGTCCTGTTGGTCGTAGGTCACTTTTTTGGATGGATCTAGGTTGGTGGGCTTCATGTTGTAGGGTTAGAGAAAAAGGTTGGGGTTCTGGGTTTTCAATTCTTTTATTTTCTTTTTTCCTTGCTAAAATTCTGACTCAAACATTGCAATTTTCATGAAATATCAACACCAACTAATACCTTACTTGATCTAAAAATTCTCCATCCCCTTTCTCCCACAGGATTCTAGGGCTTTGGTTTCCTTTGTGCCCTACGACATGGCTCGAGAAGACTATCCTACTTATGAGCAGTTTTCATATTTGTACAATATCTCCAGAGCAAAGATCATGGACCAAAAAATGGGTGGATGTTTGTAAACTAATTATCGAAGCATGAAGTAGAGAGGTTACTTTGTTGTTGATATGCCTATGTCACCTAAGTCATGGATAAAGTGTAGTAAGTGTTGTTCGACAATTGCTTAATATATGTGTGTTGGTTTTAATGTCGAATGTGTATCTTTATGTCGAATCTATATAGACTTAAAAATCATTCGTTTAAAAGAAATCTGAAGCAAATAGCTCACTCAAATGAAGAAGAAGACGCATGTGAGAGAGTAAGAGGTATTTTCTACTGGGTCGGAATTGGCGCTGCCTCAAGGGTCATCGAAGATGCAGGTATTGCAGTCTGTTAAGCTGATATTGTTATGCTTACCCTCCCTATGTTATTGTTGATGTTTCTTGATTTTTGGGATTTGGGATCTGATTTTCTGTGTTTTGTTTTCACTGGGTCTGAGTCAGGAACTAAGTTCTTCGATTCTGAGTGCATTGTGGGTTTCTGTGTTGTGTGTGTTGGGGTTCCTTTTTGGGTTTTGAAATTCTTATCTTAATATTATTGTCCTCAATACTCGTTTTCAGGCCTTGTACGCGCTGCAAGACTATGTGTCCTCACGATCCTCAGGTTCCTCACGTTTCAGGGAGGTTTCGGCCGATGAATTTGCTGCTAGGTCAGAATTGGCCCTGCCTCAGGAGTCATCGAAATATTTATTATAATTGAAACAATATAATCAATTTGAGAACAAACTAGTAGCAAGAAAACGGAATTTTGAGATAATGCGAAGCCAACTTTATTGAATTCAAAATCAAAACAAAGTGTTGATAATTTTGAAACAGAAATTAAATTCCTCTTCATTGAGGGCTAAAACTATATCATCCAATTCTAAAAATAAATTTTGAATCAAACTTTAAGTTAACTGCTCCAGTGGCTTCCACATCAACTTGCTCTTCATTTCCTATGAACATCCAAAACTTTTTACAACAATCCTAAGATTGTCCCTTGTAGCCGTGTACTTCCTTATGGCCCATAACTACAACCACTTTGAGTTTGATTACTAACCATTGAATGTGTACTACAACTACTACCACTTTGAGTCGGATTACTAACAAAACATGCCTCATACAACCCATAAAGCTTGAACAAAAGTGCTCTGACACCGGCTGTCTTCGTGGCAACATAACAATCATCTTCCACATACAATTCAGCAATATGCATAGATAAATTGTCCAACTTATACCTAGGATCAAGTACCACAACTACCAACAAGAATTGGTTCACATTATCAAGTGATCCCCAATACTTGTCATACTTCAATTTCATATTTTGTGCCATGTTAGATAATAGAGGATTATCTATTATACTCAATTCTGCAAGTTCACAATCAATTGCAAATAAATCATGAAAAGTAGTATGACATGTGGCATGCAAAGTGGCACTACACCTCAAAGTGAAGTCATAAAAACTTTTCAAAAAGTTAACAAAGATAACAGCATTTGCCCAATCCTCCTCAACTGGTGGCATACTTCCTCTACCAAAGTAAGTTTTAAAATGCCCATCCTCATCTTCCAACCTAGCAAAAGCCTTTTTAAATTTCAAAGCAGCTTCTAGCATCATGTAGGTAGAATTCCACCTAGTTGGCACATCCAACACAACTAGGCCTTTACAATCAATCTTATCTTTTTCAATGCAACATTTAAACATTTCCAACCTTTGTGGGGAGGATCTAACATACATGACAGCATCACGAATATTCTTAACAGAAGAATGTAACTCCTTTAACCCATCAGTAACAATCAGATTAACAATATGCGCACAACATCTCATATGCAAGTGTACACCATCTAACAACAACCCACCATTTGGCCAATCCTTCATCTTATTTTGCAAATAAGATACAGCTTTATCATTTGCAGAAGCATTATCTAAGGTAATTGTGAGTACCTTCTCTATACCCCATTCAATCAAGCACTTCTCAATAAGCCTCCCAATTGTCCTACCTTTATGATTTTGAATTACACAGAAATTCAAAACTCGCTTATGCAACATCCAATCACTATCTAGGAAATGTGCAGTGAGTACCATGTAGTTTATATTTTGAACAGAAGTCCATGTGTCAGTAGTAAGGCATACCCTATATGCCTTTAACTTTGCTTTCAAAAGTTGCTTCTCATCATAATAAAGTGTAAGCAAGTCTCTAGCAAGTGTTCTACGAGATGGTGGTATAAATCTAGGGCATGCAACACTACAAAATTGACGAAAACCTTCTCCTTCTACAAAACTAAATGGTAACTCATCAATTACAACCATCCTAAGACATGCTTTTCTGCATTCTTCCTTACTAAATCCTACTGCCCCAATAGCACTAAAGCCTCCAGAATGGTCCTTTTCAAAAGTTAGAACCTTCTGTTTTGAACTAGGCACTCTATATGGATATTTCTGACATAAAAAATTTATATGAGTCCTCAAACTTGATGTCCCACAATTTCCCGGATCATACTTGTAATCAGCAGTTTTACAATACTTGCATCTAACTCTAATTGGTTCAGAAGGATTACCAGTTTCCAATTTTTCGAAGTGATTCCACACTTCACTTGGCTTCCTAGTCGGTTTTCTCTTTTTCAATGGAGGTAAAGGTGGAAGTTCAGTATCACCACCAGTCTGAGTTTGAGAGCCTTCAACTCCTGCTGCCATAGAAAACATCTTACTTTACTTACAGATATGCAAATATAATATTTAAAAGACTAATGAAAGACATGTTTTTTTAAATGGAAGTACCTGCGTGAGATTGAGAGCCTTGAACCTCTTCTGCAGATTCATCCATAGCTGATGAATTATTAGAAGCAACACCTATATAAAAAACACAATCACATATTTTCTTTTCATCAAATATATATTAATCAAATACCATAATTAAGAATAATATTTTGCACCGTATAGAAAGCTGATGGAAAATTGATGAATTATTATAAGCAACACCTATAGAATATATATATATATATATATATATATATATATATATATATATATATATTAATCAAATACCCATCTTTTCTTTTAACTTCCAGCAAATCCCACACATCATACAATTTGCAAACCACATCGAACAATCAAACATATATTTTAAGAATGATTTATATATTTTATTCCCATTCTGAACAATCAAACATATTCTATTGTGAGACATGGCCCATGAAGATGAAATGAAGACATATTTATAAAACCATCAAGTATACACAGAGAGAGAGAGAGAGAGGTTACAATGGGGAGACGATGAAGAGGCCAAAGGTGATGACATTGTCTGCCAAATGCGATGAAGATGGAGATGAATGATGCGATGAGATGAGAGTAGTGAGTCACTTGGAGGTGCTGAGATTTGGCAGCTGCTCTTTGGGTTTTTTTTTCAGATTAGGTTTTTGAGTTTTAGTCGTAGAGAAGAGAAGAGAGAGGCTTCGAAAGTGTAGTGGAGGGTTTTCTTGATTTTGTTATGTTTTGGGGTCCAATTAGGTGTGAAAGGGTACACAATATGCCTTTTTACTAACCAATTGTTGTTTGACACATGTATATTAAATAAAATTAATATTAAATGGACTTATATCGGTTTGGTTTGGTTTAGGACAGTTTGAAAAATACTCAAACTGCAGCCGAACCAAACCAACCCGGTTCGGATCGGTTTTTCAAACTGTTGACTTTTTCTTTGGTCAAAACCAAACCAAACCAAACCAATATAATCGGTTCGGCCGGTGTAATCGGATCGGCCGGATTGATGCCCACCCCTATGGGTCCTTCATAAAGTCAACATCGTCACTGCACCTCAACCCTTTTTCGCTCCAATTCATCTTCGTTCGGCTTCTTAATTAGCTTCCTTATATTCTTTACTAGAATTCCATTCGTGATAAGTTGACACAAGTGGCACCTATTTAACGCCAGATGCTTCTCATTTTTCCCAAGCTTTTGGAGCTGTACTACAAGATACATAAACGAAAACGGCTAGCTTGAATTAAATATATTCATGAGGGAGATCATAATCGATCTCATTCATTCCAAGAATACCTTTAAAATCAAATTTCCATATTTTGAAGTTCGATCTAGTGAGTGTTTCAATTTGCGAGAAATTGAATGAGAAAGGATTCGATGTTGTAAGGATTTGCAAAAGAAAGCATAAGTACTTCCTAAGAAACTGATTCTCAATTTGTTAAGAGAAAATTGTTTTTTAATTTAACTTTAATTCACAAAACTAACAAATTACATATGCAAGCTTCCTTAATTAAGTATCACACCTTTGTGGCAAGAGATTACTTATAGCTTACAACAAATTACGTGTTATCTTGTGCCATCATAAACCGATTACATGATAGATTCTATTTGTTGAAGAAACTTATCAAGTAATTTATGTATGATGAAATTTTGGTTATTTCATTAGGGTTTGAGTATTTAGGTTTGGTTTTGTTATGAAAAATTTGTTGATTCTTGGAACAAAAACAAGTTCTTATCTAGCACAAAAATAACCAAACAAAACACAATCTGAGAGAAAACCCTAAAATTGCAATGAACAGTGTTTCTTACGTGAACAGTGTTTCTAGGATCTTCGATGTCCGGAACACACAATTTTGTGACAAAAGGCCATTTTTAGGGTTTTATGATCATCTAGCAAGTCGAAAACGGGTTTAAAGTTGTGAAGATCTGAAAAATCAATTGAAACATGCTTTTTCCAGATTCTTTAATATTTATAGTATTTAGAAACATGTTTAATTTGTCATCAAAATTTTAAACATAACCAAAATAGTCATGGCATCAACGAATAAAGAAATCACAATAGGCATGCTTGAAGAACGATCTCAGTATGTATGAGTAACCATGTGCTCCGATACCAACTGTTAGATTTTCTATATATATGTTCATGATCTTTCACACAACCTGAAATACATAGAAGACATACTTGGCGTCATCTTCCTTGAGTACACAATCTTAGAGCTCATTTAATCCTCAGTAGCAACAACACTAGCAAAACACGAACGGCTTAAGACTTTTGCTCTCTCTCTCAAAAACTGTTTCAGCTAAGGGTCGACTTCACTAACACTCTAACCCCATCAAGCAACGGTTCACGCAAAAAGAAAATAAATAGAACCCTTTAATTGGCTTCTAAACTTTCCTTATTTCACAAGGTTTTGGGCCTCAAGGTATAACCTAATTTAAACCCTTATCAAACCTGATATAACTTAATATCTAGTGCACCGAACTAAATAAGAATATAACATTAGGTTGAATGGAATGTGCACTTCTTGAGGCATTAGTGTTGGATTGGCCAGACTCCATCATATCCTAAAACAAAAGACACCATAAAATACTAAAACATAAGAACCTAACCAACCATCACACTAAACACCCAAATAAGCATGCTATCATCATGAAATTGATTTTGTGAGAGCGATGATGCATAGGCACATTCTGACTAGGCCTTCGATTTATGGGCCCGTTTTAAGGGCAATAAGTACCAAGATACACTATTTTGTTTTTGTTATTTTTTTTTACCTAAAATACTTTTTTTTATCCAATGCCCTCATTTAGGGTTCTCTCATTTTATTTGTCATTCTCTCTTAGTTAAGCTTCTCTTCACTTCTTCCCTCCTTTAGCATTTTGGCTCAGCTTCTTTTTTCCTATTTGATTTCAACTTTTTTTCCTTTGCTTCTACATTGATTGATAAACTTCAAAAAAAATGGCAAATTACCCTATCATTGATCATGATTTGATGGTGCTACAAGACATTCATTTAAATGGACTTGTTGTAGCTAGAGGTGAAGCAATTGGTGGAGGCCATAAATGTTGATAATGCATATTTTGCGACCCTAGGTGCCCGATTTTCTTTCCCTTACCACTTGAAGGTTTTAGCGGCATCTTGATCCCTTAAAAATGATAATTTCATTTTTTTTTCTTAAAGACACCATAGAGGGGTGTTGGTATATCAGAAAAATATATAACATCATGGAAATCTTAGTCCATCAACAATATTTGTTGAATGAGGCCATGTGAAGTTGGGCTTTGCTGCTACTTAGAGTATGGGTGGTATTAGTGACCTATGAAAATTTTGTGAAATAATTCGTACTTTGTTTTTTGGAGTAGTGCTTTTTGAGTTGATGGATTTGTGCGATAGGCTTGTTCAAAATAATGGAATATACTTTGATGCGATAGAATATCTTTGTCTTCTTTCCCCAAAAGCGTAGGATTAACATGTCGTTTGAGGCATACCAGAGGATCATTGAAGATGCCCCAAGGAGAGATGGTTTGAGTTATGATGCTAACAAGTTTATTATGCCCACAGTTGTATGGGCAAGTATTTTGTGGATAGCTAAGTATGGTCGTCTTTCTGGTGCACATATTTTGGATTGGATTGCAAATGCAGAACTTCAGGTCATCGGTGTTGCCTTGCTTGGTTAGAACTATAAGAAGAGAAATCCTACATTATCGATATTGCTTGCTTACAACGTGCATAATCATTACACCCAAAAGCTCTATTTTAGTTATACTCAAGTGGAAAAAGCCCTCTACAATATTTGCTCCTTTTTGATTTGGCGGCTTATCAAGATCGAAGCCATTGAAGATACATAAGTATACTCACTATAAATAATCAACTCAATATATAACAAAAATTGTATACTCGTCTAATTTAGATTTGCCACCACTCGTGTAAACATCTATCCACATTTAAAATTTGCTCCCCACCATAATTGATTCTATTTAACTCCTTCTCTAATCCAAAGTCAAATCATTCATATGCAATGCGATGAGTTGTTGGTTGCAACTCCTAAATTTAGTAACTCTACTATAGTAGACATAAGATATGAAACATGATCATCACCTTCCATTCCTCATGCTTGGAATTCTCATTCAAGTATTGCAACATTTTATTGATCTTACTAAGAACAATTTATGCCACATCACCTATACTTTCAATGTACACTACTTTTGCTTCAAAAAGTTTAACAGAATGCAGAGATAGTTGTGTCTTAACAGAATGTCGAGATCGTTGTGTTGGACTGAGTTCAAATACTGAATTGTATCTTAATAGTTTTTGCCACAGCACCCATACTCCCAACGTACACTACTTTTGCTTCCACATCACCCATATCTTCACTTTGATGTACATTTACATCTTCCCTAAAAAATCACAATAAACCCCAAATACTGAATTGAGTCACTGGAGGGGCCAAAAAAAAAAAAATACATGTTGTAATTAGTTTTCTCAAACTCGTCTTTCTAGACAATTGTAGCCTGCTTAAGCTTTTCTAAAATGATCCAATGGAGCTCTTAGTATCAACGATTATGTTTCTTCGATAATATTATTCTAGAAATGTAGGTTAGATGAAGGTGAAGAAAATGCAGCATGATCATCACCTTTTATGTTAAACCCTTCATGGTCTTACTTCCAATCCAAAGGTTGGAGCATTTTATTGATCTTAGTAAGAACAATTGTTGCAAGATCCCTTATACTTTTGGCGTATGCTATTTCTGCTTCTAAACTTTCAACAGAATGTGGAGATGGTTGTCTCTCGATAGAAGATGGAGATGATTGTGTCTCAACAAAAAGTAAAGATGGTTGCATGTATTCCTTCACACAACCATCAAAATATACAGATTCTATATTCTGGCACTCACCGATGTCGCTCGTATGTTCGGCTAACCGTGGCCAAGTGCTAGCATGCTCCGCATCTATTCACCCTTAAAAAGACTTTCGTTGCTAATAAGTTTTCGACCTAGTCTTGTAATTTTCTTATTTTATTATTAATAAAGGCTAAGGATTATTTAGGTCATCAAATATCTTACTTTAGTTGTTGCAACTAAGACACTAAGTGTATGTTATAAAGACACGAAATTATAATACTTGTACCATAATCCTCATCGTGATGAAACGATTAACATTGATAATCATGAAGAAATTTTACACGTTGACCCCTTATTGGGGTAATTTTAAAAGTCACAAGTTTAGGAAATAAAAAGTTAGAATCTAAAGGGTTTAGCTATTATTACCTAATTTATGAATTGGAGTTAATGTCAGGTTTAGTGGGTATAATTGTTATGATTAGGTTTAATGTTGTGTTAATATTATGACCTATAATTAGGCATTGTATCCACTCTATATTATGTGTGTATCAAGAGAGTGTATTGTAGTAGAGTATTTGAATTATCAATCTTATTGAAGTTTGTCTCAAGTAAGTTTGTATAGGAGCTCTATGTAGCCTTCGAGCTTCACATCTCCAAAATTATGTTATTTCTTTAGTTTGTTATATTGTATTTCCCTTTTCATATTTAGAGTGCATGTGCATAAAGCTAAATCCACCAATAAATGGTATCAGAACTGATACGGTCATGTGGACCTGTATCAGAGATGTGGCGTTTGGTGCATGGTCCAATTTTAATAATTTTTTGGCATGTAGTATGGAGTATTGGTTGTGGTTCTATATTTTAAATTGCTTTGGCATGATGAAATATTTTTTGCTTTTTATGAAAATGTTTTTATCGTAAGGTTGAGATGTGCAAAAAAAAAACTGTAAGTGAGAGGCACATTGATGCCAAAGAAAAAAGGCGCATGGATGTCGAATGAAAAGAGAAAGGCACATGGATGCCGTAAGAAGAAAGAAGGGCACACAGATGCCGGAGGAAGAGAGAATGTCATAAGGATGCCGAAGTAAGAGAGAATGGCACAAGGATGTCGAAGGAGGAGAGAATGACACAAGAATGCCGAGAAAAAAGGAACAATGGTTCCTTTGAATATTGGGGCAAATGTGCACCCAGAAGGAAAAAAAAAAGGGAAAGAAAATGGAGTATTAATTTCAACATATGGGAAAACTCAAAGAAGGAGGCAAAACACTTGGCAACATATTTTTGTCTAAATTATTGGATTGAACATGGCATCATTAAAGTGCTCAATGTCAACTTTAATGTGTTGACGAATTTGAAGATTGAATGTGGAAAGCTACGTGAAGATATTGAGATGCTACAAGATCAAGTGATGGATCTAGAGCTAAAAATTGGGATGTTAATACAAGATGAAAATCCAGAAGAAATTGGTATTGGCCAGCCTCAAATTATTGAGAACATAAGCGACATGAAAGAGGAGTAAAGGAGAAATTATCTATGTTAATAAGCTTTGAAATTACGGAAGAGATTGTTGGGGTAATTTGAAAGTAAGAAGTTTAGAAAATAAAAAGTTAGAATCTAAAGGGTTTAGCTATTATTACGTAGTTTATGAGTTGCAGTTAATGTGAGGTTTAGTGAGTACAATGGTTATGATTAGGTTTAATGTTGAGTTAATATTATGGCATATAAATAGGCGTTGTATCCACTCTATGTTATGTGTGTATCAAGAATATCAAGTGTGTGTTATAGCAGAGCATTTGAAGTATCAATCTTATTGAAGTTTGTCTCAAGTAAGTTTGTGTAGCCTTTGGGCTTCATTTCTCAAAAATTACGTAATTTCTTTAGTTCGTTATATTGTATTTCCTCCTTCATATTTATAGTGCATGTGCATAAAGCTAAATCCACCAATACTCTTTGGGGTTAAAATTCTGGATTGCCACTGGATGTGAGTACATGATGCTTCTAATCTAGCATATAATTACTCAAACATAATTCTTCTTGCAGTTTTATTAATTTACTATGAAAATGGGAAATTCATTGTTGTATGTTTAGATCACATGTATTTATATATATATATATATAAATTTTCTTCTATGCTGACGTCCGAACATTATTACCCTACAGACTCCATTGTAAATGAAGAGGAAAGAATGGAGGGGTAGTAGAAAATATGTAGTGTTCACATGGAAATAATGTTTGGACTTCCGTGTAGGAGAAAATTTGTATATATATCCGAACGTCCGCATATGAGAAAATCTATATATATAATCATTAAAAAAAAACTATGATTTCTTCCCTCAAGTTGATCTCATGGTAAATTTTTTTTGTTTTTAAGGGGATATAATTTTATTAGATCAGTAGGAAAAAAGAGTACAAGGAAGACAGACTGTAAAAGGAGCCACCCATCCCAAAAGTAATGTGGCAGACATAAATAAAGACTTTCCGAGTAACCTGAGCTAGTCGAAAGCCTGAAACCATATAGAGAGAATTATTTTCGAAAATAATTTTCTATAAATCCTATCTACCTTTCCTCGAATATAGTCCAATAACATAAAGGACAAAATTGGCCGCTAATCGGCATAACTCTCCTAAGGAGGCTAAAAAAACCCAACAAACTCAACTAAGTTTATAGAATTATGAGAGAACAAAACATAGAAAACGAATAGGGTTTCGGGACTTTATTGACAAAAAATATGACCAAGACTAAAAATCTAAAACATTGGCAAGAAAAGGAAGAACAAATGCCCCTAATCTGGAGGAAACCGTCTGTCTCTCTCCCTCTCTCTCTCTGCTAGGGTTTTTTTTTCCATGTATATATATATATATATATATTTTTTTTTTTTTCTTCTAATGAGCTAGAAGTTGAGTTGGTTCCTACAATTTGAGTGAGAACAAGCCATTATGAATTGATTGGTCTAATGCTGTTAAATGATTGAAATATTTTTTTGGTCATAGAAAATTCTTTGTTGTATGATTAGATCTCATATATAAACAAAGCTTGACACGAATTCTTTCCCCCCCCAGTTCACGTAGCTATCAATTCTTAGTCTTTCAACAGGCAAGAAGGCAAGAAGGCAAGAAGGCAACGGCTTTTGCTGGTAATGGAGGTTAAATTAGTCAGCCACTACATCATCCACCTGGTTAACTTATCTCCAACCGTCCTAATCTTTTTCTAATCACCTCTCTTTGGCTTTGATATAGGTCACCATGGTCTCCATGGGACCCCCACATGGCCGACCAAGAAATGTAAAATCATGGGACACGTGTACAGTTTCTATAGCAACACCTAATATATATATATATATATTATTTTAATTATGTACCTGTGATGCTTGATTGCGTTGTTAATGTTGTGTTTAATTAAATAATAAATTAATTCAGCCATTGGTTGTATTGAGAAGCAGACGACCCACCCTTTTTTTTAATTTATAATTTTATAATTTTATAATTTTGATTTGAGTGCTTAGACGACATATATATTCCTTCATCATGGAGCCTCTTTTGTCTTTGTGTTCTCATCTTTCTAGAGTGTTCTGAAGGAGGGCTCAATTCCAAGAGTAGATTTACCTCGTTACCCTCTATATATATTTCTCAAAAATACAATAATTAACTTAGTAAAATCATCATAATTAAAGGAATTGGTGTTTATTATGTGTCTCGTGGATTTTTTTTGTAATTTTTTTTTTCTGTTTTTAAAAAAATTCTTAGTGTATTTTCTTGTGACATTGGCATTGATATTACCATCATTACTTATAATAATATTTCATATAACCTTGAATGAAACGTTGTTAGACAATATTCAATTTTATGTTTACATGTATATTGTATTTTTAATGACATTATTATTATTATTATTATCCTATTATTATTTATAATAAGTTCCTCAAATATAGTTTTGGTTCCATCACTGAGTTAAGATGCATGCATGGTATGTGAAAATGAATGATTCATGTCAACATATTGTTCCTATCTAAGTTGATTAAGACTTTAAAAAAACAAAAAAAAACCAAAGATACAGTGTGATTCTGAACAAGTCATTAACTATTTCTCTCTTTTTTCTTATCAATTTTGTGAAAGAGATGAAGCTCTTGTCATATCTTTACAATATTTTACCACGATATAATTTCAAGATTTCAAAACATTCCAATTATATATCGAAAAAGCAAATTATATTATGACCGAACTATAGAACATCTTCACAAAATAACGACAACGGATAATGAGCGGTCCACTATTAATAATATTGATGTCTTTTATGATGAAATCTCACATCTATTGGGTTATGTATATATTAGAGACAATATTAGTATCAGTAGTATTGAGCCGCTAATTCGTCACTCTAAAATCTTGACGCGTTTCTTCCAATTAATATAAAAACTCCACATTAAAATTTGCTCTCCCCTTGACCAAAAAAAAAAGGAAATAGGAAACAAATCATCCTCCCCAAAATACTATTATAACTGGTCAAATATTGAGCGTTATTGTTAGTTGTCAAATATTCAACGTTTACTAGTATATGAAGAAAAATACACGTATAGAATAACAGAATATCCAATTATCCGAGGGCATATCTGTCACTCCAAGAAAACGCAAAGCCCAGCTCCCAGTGCCCATACATGAAGTTATAGTCAACGGAGACGTCTGCCCAATCACTTTACGCCAACCAATAGAAACCCAGCACGTATGATGGTATGGCACCCATGGCATCTCATCCATGCCCGTGAGTCCGTGACACCATCATCCACCATCATCCTTCAAAACCTCGAAAGGCCAGATGGGGTCCAAGGCCAATAAAAAAAGGCCATACATGTCAGGCGGGACCCACATGGATCACGAGCCAAGTTGGGGAAGAGGAGAGATGGCAAGAAGATATATTGCTGGCACAGCATTGCGCCACGTCGCTTGGGCCTGATTTAACTAGAGTTTTTGTTTTTTATTTAATTTTTAATTTTAAAGATCTGATGACTCGGTTGTGTTTGTATATATCTAGAGCTGGGCGCTGATTGGCTGGACAAAATATCATAGGGCGATGCTCAGCCACTACCGCGTCTCCCACGAGATATTTATGTGCTGACCGTCAAACGCCTGCCCGCTCTCTTTCTGCCCACTCATCTCTCCACGCGTCGCTTCCTATTGGAAAATGCTTTTTCGGTCACAGCTGCCGGGTTCTCCTTGAGTCTTCAAAATCTATTCTTTTCTTATATAATTAAATTTGTATATGATTTTTAACATCAGAAATTAATATTTTACAGTTCAATTGTTAATAAAAACTACATAAAACCCAACATAAAAAATTACTATTTACGTGTTTCCTTTTGAAATTTGTATGGAATCAATTATTAGTTTTCTTTGTCTAATAATATTTTCTTTTCTAAGCTCTCAGATCAATTCTGAATCGCTTCTTATCTATTTTCAAAACATGAAAAGTAAAAACCCTTCATGAAAATAGACTATAATATAATTTTGAACAAGCCTACTATAATTTGATAGCATACTCTTAAGTATCATATTTCTAACTACCCTCTTATTTTAAAAAGCACCTCAAAACAACCGGTGAGTGTGACGTGATCTTTTATTGTCAATTCATCCATATTACAACACATACGGGGGCGGAACTAAAGCCTCGGTAAGTTTTGAAGAAAAAATAGTAGTAAACCTATATCTATATGGCCCACTACAAGAATTCTGCTGCGTTTTGGTTTTTTCGTTTGCAAAATCTACTAACTTTTTTTTCCCGCAAAGTCTGCTGCCTTTTTTTCTTTACCTACTGCCTTTTGGTTTTTGTGAAATTATATGCTACCTTTTTTCGTGTGAAATTATCTACTGTCATTGGTAAAAGGGTTTTTTTATATATAAATATCCCTTCAAGTTTATTTGTATTCTCTTCCAAGAACGAAACAATATGTTAACCTAATTCTATTGTTCTTGTGTTTACAACTAATATATAAATGAAACTTAATTCTTTATATTTTTGCATTTTGCATTTGTGAAGCTTATTTGGTTGATGCCAAGAAACTTTAAGGGATTCAAATTGCAAAGGTAAGATTTATTTATAATCTAAAAAAAACAAACTATTAGATTTTAAACTAAAAATTTTAGCTAGTCCACCAACTGAAAAATTTATAGTCCTGCCCTTGAACGCCTATATTTCGTTTATTCAAAATGAAGAGGCGTTTTTCATGGCTATGATGTTGAAGCAAATATAGGGTTTATATTCACCTGATCGATGAGACAGAGCTTCTAACAAGAGGGATTAGGCTTCCGTAAGCAAGTCTGACTTAGGTTTCCATCCTATTTATTCTTAAGAATGGTGTTCAAAAGATTGCATCTAGATAAGATAACTATGTTTCTCTTTAGTTTTTCTTTAATAATTTCTCTATTTAAAAATAATAATAAAAGTAGCACTGAGATTTTTGTTTATTAAAAAATAAAGTAGCATTAAAAAATAATTGCGTGTTGAACCGAAAAATAATGTTCAAGTGGCGCACTCATTTTCTAATTTGGGCAAGTGGTTTGCAATTTGACTTTGAGAAGTCAATCAAAAGTATTTCTGATCTTATCTTTTCTCCCTCCCCACTACCAAACTTTATGCATTAAATTAAAAACTTCAATCCTCGTTCATTGGGTAAAGTTTTGAAGAGTAAACTTCAAATATTAGTCAAACAAGCATCTCTTTCAAGTGTTTGTTTGTTTGTTTTTTTTTTTTTCCAACAAAAATATAGAATCAATAGTTAAACTTGGTGAAGGGGGCGGCCTCGCAACCTGATCAATTCGCTTAATTCACGTATGATTCTTGTGATTTGCGTGAGAAGCACAAGTGCATAAAAAAAAAAAGTATTTACACGAAGTATTTTTTTCACTCTTGCTAAATAAGTTGAACATGAAATGATAGCTTTTTTTTTTTTCTTCACACTAATATATGAAACCAGTGAAACAATGAAAGGAGCACCGTCAATACAGAGGTTGGAACATTTAATTAACGTTATATTTTTTCCACTTAAATATAGCAAATTCAAATGTGTTTTCTTTTTAAAAAAACTAGAAGGATTATGCACTTGGTAATGTGATGGATTTAGATGAGATCCAAGGGTGTCCACCGCCGACAGTAGTGACTAATCCCTTTCGCCGCGGGAGTTCTCCAAAGGAGGTAAACAACTGGCCACGAAATGCGCTCCATTCCCATGGGTGGGGATCAAACCCCCAACCACATGATTAAGAAATGAGGTGAGCTACCACCACACCACATCTCATGATTTAATGTGATGGATTTAGAATACAAAGAAAGTACTTAAGATATGAGAAATGAGAATAAAAGTAAGAACAAATTCACATGACAAGCATTAAAGAATCAACCTTGAGGTCCCCTTGAACTGATATCGGTCGTAAGTACCTATTAATAAAATTTACAATTTACGGAGTCTAGACTTCTATGTATTTGGATGGTATAAACATGATTCTACTACAAGAAAATAGTCATTAGCGACAAATTGTTTTCGAGGACCCCCAATGCCCTAAAAAAATGTACATTTTTCAATAGAAAAACGTTAGTAAGAAATATGTCACCAAGATGCATTTTGTTTCCAACACACAAACCCTCGTAAAAAAAGTATCAATGGATCTCATAAATATACATTTATTTGGTTGGAAGACTTGGTGCCAACTATATTCAGTCGCGAATCCATCTAATGGCGAGTGAAGGCTATTGTCCCTACTCACCCTACTTCCTTACCCATGAAGTCCCCATAATTCCATTTGAAGATGTGCTTGATCTTGTTGTAATGGGGGCAATGTGTTTGACAAAATTCCTCATAAAGAAGAGGGAGGGGCAAGGCAAAGAAGAAGAAGAAAGATGACATAGGGATGAGGGAGAGAGAGAGCCAGGGAAGAACACAGAAGAATAGAGAGATGAATGCGATGCAAAAGAAAAAGATATATTTGGGGTGGATTGATAGAGATGAATGAATCACATGTGTTAGGGTTCAGTTTTATATATTTTTTAGCTAGTATTGGAGGTGTTAAATATATTAGTTATGTCATTATATCACAAGGAGCATTGTTATACACTTGGTGTAGTCTTCACAAACTATCCTAGAGATTAGGGTTTCTGGATCCGCCACTAGCTATATTAACAACAAAAGGCCTGGTCATTGAAAATAGAATAGCTATTTACGAGGATTGTACATGCCGCAGTAGTTGACTATTTCCGAGGTAAAATATTCCCTCTTGATAATGCGTTTATATTGCCTAGGGTAATTAGATGGAGTCATAAGTGACTGTATAATTTTGAGAAAGTATTTTCTTTGTCAGGAGTATTTTTTTCATTACTGATTGCAATTAGTCAGTATTGGAAATAGTTGGTATATGCAAGGGCATAACTTTGGGAAATTAATCATCATGGACCAGATTTTACTTCCAAATAATTAAGTAGGATAATACTCTCGAAGCGATTGAATCATTGTCACATATATTATTGCACGCATTAGATGCCATAGAAATTTCATGAATAAAACCTAACTATATATATTATGAACTCATCCATTACTTACTTTTAATGATGTTTCAGTTCGATGACATAAAAAGTTTAAGATATTTATTACAGAACTACCCTCATTGTCAAAGACCTACTACAAATCTCACTTTATAGTTCTAACATGATGAGAGAAATTGAACTATAAAACTCCAAAGTTTTCTTCGTTTGGAAAAATAATTTAAAAGAGAATAAAGCCAATAAAGAATTGATGAAAATAATTTCAAAGGTTATATATTTTTCATTTTACATTTGCAAAGTCTAATTTTTTTGTTTCTAGATAAGATAAGGTATAATTACCTGTTTTTTTTTCTTTCATTTTTGTTAGCGTATTGCATGCGCCTACATCGTTCTTGTGGAATTTCTACTGCCCATCAAATTTAAAGCCAAAATTAGGTAACAATCCAGATGGCTTGTGCAAAACACAAACGCTGAAGATTATGCCAATTTCTCAAGTCCCACAACCAATTCATCAAAGGGCCCACAAAAACATCTTGTAGCATTTACCAATTTTTTATCCTTCATTTTCTCCCTCCCATTTGGGCCGAGAGAAATTTTCATACAACGGAGATAGCACTTTTGCTATTCTCGGTCAATAACACAATGACACATAGAATAAATTTTCCACATATCATGGTATTACCGGTTGGAAATAGCAAAACAGTACTATTCCCGTTACAAGTAAGTTTTTTTTCTTCGAACCGAAAATACATGAACAAATATGCTTTACAAGTACCACTGCAAGGTAGCAAACTGAAATTAACAATTTTAATTATATTTCTAGCTGCTGAGGACAATAAAGTAAAGTTGGGAGCCTCAGTGCTTGTCCTAGTTTTTCCTATGAGTTCTCTTTCCTCGTCATTGACAAGCTTTGACATATTTAAATTCCTTGAAAAGACATCCATGTACGTATGTATGCATGTCATGTGTGTATGATGGGCATACATGCATGAGGACATGTCACATGACGTGACATTGGGCCTCTTGTGTGAGAGGAAAATATCATTGCCACGTATGCACAAATCTATGAGAGCAAGCCTAAGGCCTTCTAAAGATCTCCTCTCTCTGTCTCTCCCCTTCTCTCTCTCTCTCTCTCTCTCTCTCTTCTCTAGTTCTGTACCAAAACTACAGCCTCTTAAAAATATTCCAACTAGAAAGATAAAAGGGAAAACAAAATAAGAACTGGTTTTACAGTGCCATTTTCTTATCATAAAAGGATCACAAACATCTCAAGGAAAAAGCTTTCAGAGAAGTTCAAGGTATTTTTGTTTCAGTTTTATTTTTTATTTTTTATGGGAAAGGTTTTTTGGGTTCTTATTAATAACAACTCTGGTCTGTTATTAGTTTGGTTTTTCTCATTTTTGTGATGTGATTTTGCATTCTTTTTATTTATTTTTATTTTTTATAAATAAGATGTGATTTTGAAGCCACCTATTTTCTTTGATTTGATTTTTATCATTCACGGACCAGCTTCAAGGAAGAAATCAGTTCAGTTCAATTCTTAGGTGCTAGCACATGGGTCTTCTTTGTTTCTTTCAACTTGTTTTTCCTAATTTTTATTTTCATGTTCATGTGAATAATGGCTTTTAAAGTTCTCTAATTTGTGTGTTTAATTCTCTGTTCTTTCATTTCTCCTGCATATTTCTAATTTCATATCTTCTACCTGCTTTCACAGCAATCGGATTGCAGTACAAATTTAAAGTTGTGAAGTTTTCTTCAGAGGCAGAGACTTGGAGTTGTGACTAAACAGAGGGTTGGGCTACAACTTTTTCATTATTTTCTGGGTCGCTCCAGCTTTATTGTTTAATTGTGGGAGATTGACGCAGTAATTTTATGCTGGGATGTTAAACTACAAAATTTTGATTCTTGATTGGTAGCGGGTAGAAGGGAAAGCTTGTGGACTGTCTTTGTGTGATATTTTTGTTGTGGTTGCAAAGTTTGTGGATTGGTGCTGGGTTGAAGGTTAGCTGGGAGATAAATTTTCCATGGCTGCTACATCTGAAAGATGGATTGATCGTCTGCAGTTCTCCTCATTGTTTGGGCCGCCCCCGCAAGATGCCCTGCGACGGAAGGTAAATCCGATTTTGATTCCTAATGTCGTGCTTAATTATATTATAACTTGACATGTATCTATATTCGTCACCTACCAGCTTAAGCTTTTGAAATATAATGGTCATCTACTAGGGCACTGGTTCCTAGAGGTCTTGGATTTGAAACCTCTGATCCTTTGTTATCGGTTATTTGTTTATTCCCTGTAGGATATTAAGATTTGGGGTAATATAACATATACACATGTCCATATTGAATGCTACTCTGCATTTTCTTCATAATACTTATCCAGTCCAGTTTCATTTACCCAAAAAAATACTTATCCAGTTTGGTTTAGTTTGATTTAGTGAGATGGGTGAATTTGAGTAAACAGATTTTTCTATCTGGTGTATATTAAGGATCTATTTTTGTTTTCATATAAGATTTAAACAGACTAATTCCTTATACATGGGATTTGCAGGGATGAATCTTTTAAATGAATTGGAGTTATACGCAAAATTTAACTCACTCTTTAAACCAAATCATATGAAATGCCATGGTAATTATCAAGCTTCCACTATCCAGTGTGCCAGTAGTTGATAATTTGGATAAAGTCCCATGTATTTCAATTTGAGGCCAGAGTCAGGAAAAGTAGTTTGCAAGGTCTCATATTTCCAGTTTGTTTAGATAGGTGACCTAAATCGGAGAGCAATGAAAGGCCCTCCACTCTCTACTCTCTTGTGACCTATTTATCTATTCATTTTAATGCACCTAAAGGGATAATCTATCAGTGTCCTTGCCCAGAAATAGTACCATTAAGAGTAGAGTAAGTATCTTTTATAACCCTTTGTTCATGATGTGATATCAGGAGGGTCTAAGCTAACCGGCCATGCAACCCCATCCTTTAAAAAAAAAAATTATTCTCTAGTAATAGATTCAAATAATTGAGGATCCAGCCCAAACTTGCCATGGAACCTCCTTTTTCTGTTGATCTCTCTTCTTGACTTTTTGTTTAGATAGGAGATTGTTCTCCTTTTCCTTTTCCCGGAAATATCTCAACATTATCATGAGTGCTGCAATACATTTATGTCTTTTAGAATAATAAATGTGAAATTTTTTCATGTTTACAACACTTTGAAACCTTTCTGAAGTAGTCGAACTTTATCAGTTTTAAGGATTCTCACTAATGTTAGAAGGTCTTAAACAAAAAATTAGTCCCAGAGCTTTAAGTAAACCTCCAAGAAATCTCATAAGGCTGCTGACCAAAGTTCACCCTTTAATTAGCAACGTTGTGCTCAGGTTGAAATTGCAGTGCTGCTGATTGTAGCACCGTGTAGTAGTATTTGAAGCAATTGATTCTTTTCTCTGTCAATGAGTTCATTTTAATAAATTAGAAGAAACAGCTCCTCCTCCTGAGATTCCAGGAATAGTTTTCTAAACCTAACATTTCTTACTATCAGAACATTGTAATCTACAAGTTAGTAGAAAGAGGGTAAAAACAGTGAGAATAGGATAGCACAATTAGTAGAAACTGCGAATATAACAAAACTTCCGTACTGCCATTGTTTTTCAACATCCTTTAAGTGAAGATTTCTCTGGAGGCAAGGGTATTAATAATGCATGATATGATTCATACTTCTCACTTACAATGATAACATATTTAGTCTACAACTATTACACAGTAGGAAAGTAATGAAGTCAACCCTAGGCATAAGCTAATTACAATAGATGAGCTCTAACTTATACATGTCAACATTAAGTACTTTCTATTTAAAAGAACTTTGGTGTATTGATCAAAGTTCATCTGGATTTTCAAGGTGTTCCTTTTGTGATAGTTGTTAGTGATTGAAAACGATCAATTTCTTTCTATGTCCAGAGATTTAATTTTGGTTGCTATTCTGCCTCTATCAATTTCCTACAAGAACTGAAAGACACGCTTCTGTTTTCTAATTTTCCCCTCCTGTAGGCTCAAGTTACTGCCTATGTGGACTACTTTGGTCAGTTTACATCAGAACAGTTTCCTGAGGACATTGCCGAGGTATGCTGTGTTTATATCATGAGCTTTGTCTTATCCTGCATGCTTGTGAAAAGTTTGTGAAATTCTTCTTGCTTGTTTTTTTTTCAATTGTCTATAACAGATGTTTGAACTAACATATTGCCTGATGACAGCTGATCCGTAACCGTTATCCATCGGAGGTGAAGCGTCTCTTTGATGATGTCCTGGGTATTCATACTTTACCCTTGTTAGTTATGACATGATTGATTAGACCTGATAGTTTCATATGATGTTTTCTCATTGCTGCATAATGACTGCTTTTTCTACTTGGACTTGTTCCAGCTATGTTTGTCCTTCATCACCCTGAGCATGGGCATGCTGTTATCCTTCCAATTATTTCATGTCTCATTGATGGTACGCTGGCATATGAAAGGATCAGTCCACCATTTGCTTCTTTCATATCGTTGGTCTGCCCAAGCAGTGAGGTGATGCCATAGCAGATTAATCTGGCCATTTAAAATCTGTTTTATTTTATGTTTTGTTTACACCTCACTTTCATTTCTCCAAGAAGTACATGTCTTCTTTTTCTTTAAAAACTATCCAAGTTTTTTTTATTTATAAAATTTAATGTTCTTTGTATGTATTTCAGAAGTATTTTTATTTATTTACTTATTTGTATCTTTCGACTTCTCACAGAATGAGTATTCTGAGCAGTGGGCTCTGGCATGTGGGGAGATTTTACGAATCTTAACTCATTACAATCGCCCCATATACAAGGTGGAGCAACAGAATAGTGAAACAGAAAGAAGCAGTAGTGGTAGCCATGCTACAACAAGTGACTCCGTTGATGGTGAATCCAGCCATATACCTTTGGTACAACAAGAGAGGAAACCTATAAGGCCTTTGTCTCCTTGGATTACTGATATATTGCTTGCTGCACCTCTAGGTATCAGAAGTGATTACTTCCGCTGGTGAGTGCACGTTTTTATTGAGGTTGTGTCGTTATTTTTGTTGAAAGTCGTAAGCATTATGTTGTTGATTTCAAGTCGTGTATATGTGCAAAGCGGCACACACTCCAATTACAAATTAAAAGAGTAAACAACAGTGGTTTGTTCTTATTTCTTGCCTATTAAGAGGCAGCACTCCATCAAAAAGTTTTTTTTTATAAATTTTATATTTTCAAATGACTGTTTTGACCAATGAAGACACGTCAACTGTTAAAAAGTCTTATTCCCCAATAATTTGGCAAGGAAAGGTTTAAATGGATCAGGTTTGGTGGTTGTTTTTCTTTGCATCCAATCGGCCTGCTTTTTTATTGAAAACACTAGTTCTTTTGCAATTCAACGTTTGAAACAATTTTCAAGGTGACGGGATGTTCTCATCCCTCCATGATAGTGAAATTTTTGTTATACAATAAATATCTCAAATGATGAATATATCCAAATTGATTTTTTAAATGAAAGGAAAAATGGGAGAAAAGGAAAGGGAAGTCTGTTTTAAAGAATATTATAAGGGTATACCTAGAGAAGATTAAGCTCTGAAAGAGGTTGGCGTTTTCCTTGTGGTCCACTTTTTACGTTTTTATGTTAGATAAGTTTTACATTAGTTCAACAGCATTTTCATATTACCGATTGTTCATAATTTTAAAAAGAAAATTTAAATGCAATCAAATGGTAGTTTGAAACTTTGTCACAAAATTGATGTAGGAAATCATTTCATCTTGTTTTTGCTTTTCTTATTCATTCTCATGTAATATAAAAAACCTTTGTATGCTTTAACAGGTGTAGTGGGGTTATGGGAAAATATGCTGCTGGAGAACTCAAGCCACCATCAACTGGTTAGTTAAATCTTCCTTCACCAGTATAGAATGTGATCTTGCTGCTGTAATTTTTTAATTGATTTCAATTTGTGCCTTTCATAATATGAAATTTCGTCTGGAAACATTAACATGTGGTATGGAATCCGACTGCATGCAGTTATGTATAACCACATTCATGTGACTTAGATATAATCTTGTGCTACATGACATGACTCAACAAACATATTCAATTGCTTTAAAATTATTACCTTCTAGCAAATTTGTAGGTTCAATTGTACACCTGATGTGAGAACCTTACCAGCTTGTGTATACTTTCGTAACTGTTAGTAATTTTTGCTGTTTTTGTTTCTTTGTCATTGTTGTTTTCTTTGATGTTTTCTGCCCTTCCTCGTCCCCGCCTCCATCACTATGACCACCAACTTATCTCATTGTTTGTTAGAGATGTTCTGACACGCTGAGGAAACCTATTTTTGTTTTTTTGGTTTTTTAAGTTCAAATATAAAGGAAAACAGCGTTAGAATTTCCTTACAAATTCTATTTAACATGAAAGATTCCCCTATGAATGACTTTCTTTTTCTTTTTCCATTTTCTCCTCACTCTTAGCTTCTTCTCGTGGATCTGGAAAACATCCCCAGCTCATGCCATCAACTCCAAGGTGGGCAGTTGCTAACGGTGCTGGAGTTATATTAAGTGTTTGTGATGAGGAAGTTGCTCGCTATGAGACTGCTACTTTGACGGCAGTCGCTGTCCCTGCACTCCTACTTCCTCCTCCAACAACAGCTTTGGATGAGCACCTAGTAGCGGGGTTACCTGCTCTTGAGCCATATGCACGCTTATTTCATAGGTAAATCTTGAATGTCCATCTCTCGAGCCACCAAAAAGGGGAAGGATCTGAATCATTCTGTGTACCAGCCTGAGTTTTGCTAATATTTGTTAATATGTTATTTCATGCAATAGGTATTATGCTATTGCTACTCCAAGTGCCACCCAAAGACTTCTTCTTGGCCTTCTAGAAGCACCACCATCATGGGCTCCTGATGCACTTGATGCAGCTGTACAGCTTGTGGAACTCCTTCGTGCTGCTGAAGATTATGCATCTGGCATAAGGGTAAGCTGGACGTATTTAATTATCTTCTGATGCTATCCTGGTGATATATATCAAACTTGACCGATGTCTTCATCTTTTTGGCATCTCTTGTATGGCCTGCTTAAAATAGATTGGTAAACGTGAAACTGTCATTGATCTATAGGAATATCTTTCAAAATGCTTTTCTCCTCTCAGTTATATCTAACCTCCACTAGCATTAGATAGAATAGTTGGTACTATTTTCTTTTTCTTATCGAAACAGATTTTTCAGTGGTCTTAGAGTAATTCCATCAAGCTATCTCCATTCCGATTTACATATAACATAGTCTTATATTTCTTACAACAATATTCTGAACATTGGTGATCATAGCCCATTTACATTTTAGACCATACTTCATCATGGTTTGGTTGCAACTTCTAAAATCGACTGATTTGTAATTTTTTAAGCTCTGATAAAGAAACAGCCATTTTGAAGCTTCATGACATCATAATATACCCAGAATTGCCCAACTTTCTGCAAAGTAATGATGTGAAAGGCATCCTTCCTGTTAACTGGTACATGCTGCATAAGCAGATATATCATATGCCCAGTTCCCTCGGTTTGGTGATAATAGGTTCATGGCATGGAAAATTGCACCTTTGCAGATTGTTACCCACTTGTTAATAGCTTAAGCTTTTTGGACGTGTCATTTTCCAACATCTTGTATTTTCAAATACTTCAAAAGACAGGTTGGTGTAGTTATGTAAATAGTGCAGTTGAATGCCATAGAGTAATCAACTTTTAATCTTTTAATTCATGTCATGGTGCATGGACAATCAATGGAATTATATCCAAGCTCTAGAACAACAGTACACTAATAACTGTAAGTTTCCATCATCCGGTAAGGTGACATGGAGGGACAGCTTATTTGTTACTCAGATGATCTTCTCTCCTCTCTCTCTTCCTCTTTTGGTGGAAATATATATTAATTTGTAGTAGCTCTTGAAACTGATGAATACAGAAATTTTGTTAATTACATTTTCTCTGTCATTCATGTAGCTTCCTAGGAACTGGATGCATCTGCATTTCCTGCGTGCAATTGGAACCGCAATGTCCATGAGAGCGGGCATAGCAGCTGATGCTGCGGCAGCTTTACTTTTCCGAATACTCTCACAGCCTGCATTGCTTTTCCCTCCACTAAGACAAGTTGATGGAGTTGAAGTTCAGCATGAGCCTTTGGGTGGTTACATCTCAAGCTACAAGAAGCAGGTACGTTTTAATAACTTTTAATTTTCAGGGTTTTATGCTTTCCACTGCCAAAACGCACTTTGATCTAGTTTGTTTTGGCCGCTCTTGTTTTGATCTGAAGTTTTGTTTTGCTCTGAAAAGAATTAAGTATTAAATGAACCTAAATACTACCTCAAATTCACTATTAACCAGATTGAAGTTCCTGAGGCTGAAGCAACAATTGAAGCTACTGCCCAAGGGATTGCTTCTATGCTCTGTGCCCATGGGCCTGAGGTTGAATGGCGAATTTGTACCATATGGGAAGCTGCGTATGGCCTCATTCCTTTAAGTTCCTCTGCAGTTGACCTTCCTGAGATCATTGTCGCCACTCCATTACAACCTCCAATATTATCATGGAATCTGTATATACCCCTCCTTAAGGTCTTGGAATATCTACCTCGTGGAAGTCCGTCTGAGGCATGCCTTATGAAGATATTTGTTGCCACTGTTGAAGCGATTCTTCAGAGAACATTTCCGCCTGAGTCATCAAGAGAGCAAAACAGGAAAACAAGGTACCTTTTTGGCATAGGTTCGACCTCAAAAAACCTGGCTGTGGCAGAGCTTCGTACAATGGTTCATTCACTATTCTTGGAATCATGTGCCTCGGTAGAGCTTGCTTCACGCCTACTGTTTGTTGTGCTAACTGTATGCGTCAGTCATGAAGCTCAGTCCAATGGAAGCAAGAAAGCAAGAGTTGAAGAAAGCTACCCAGCTGATGAGAGCGTTGAAGAATCACAAAAGATGTCAGATAAGCAGAGAAACAGAACTAAAAAGACAAAAAAACAGGGGCCTGTAGCAGCATTTGATTCTTATGTTCTGGCTGCTGTTTGTGCTCTTGCATGTGAGCTTCAGTTGTTCCCTTTGATTTCGAAGGGGATTAATCGTGCTCACTCTAAAGATGCAAAAAATGTGGCAAAGCCTGCCAAAGAAAATGTATGTACTAATGAGTTTCGGAGTAGTGTTGACTCAGCAGTTTGTCACACACGCAGAATATTAGCCATTTTGGAGGCACTTTTCTTGCTGAAGCCATCTTCCATTGGCACTTCGTGGAGTTACAGTTCAAATGAGATAATTGCAGCAGCCATGGTTGCAGCTCATGTTTCTGAATTATTTAGATGGTCAAAAGCTTGCATGCATGCACTCTCTGTCTTGATGCGATGTAAGTGGGACAGTGAAATTTGCTCCAGAGCCTCATCATTATACAACCTCATTGATTTCCACAGTAAGGCTGTTGCATCTATCGTTAACAAGGCTGAACCATTGGAAGCACACTTGATGCAAGTTCCAATTT